>NC_134234.1:142862150-143165181 GCF_965152275.1 Natator depressus
GGGGTGGGGGGGGGTTAGTAGGAAAAAAACAAGGGGAGATAGGCTACCTTGCATAATGACTTAGCCACTCCCAGTCTCTATTCAAGCCCAAATTAATAGTATCCAATTTGCAAATGAATTCCAATTCAGCAGTTTCTCGCTGGAGTCTGGATTTGAAGTTTTTTTGCTTTAAGATAGCGACCCTCATGTCTGTGATTGCGTGACCAGAGAGATTGAAGTGTTCTCCGACTGGTTTATGAATGTTATAATTCTTAACATCTGATTTGTGTCCATTTATTCTTTTACGTAGAGACTGTCCAGTTTGACCAATGTACATGGCAGAGGGGCACTGCTGGCACATGATGGCATATATCACATTGGTGGATGTGCAGGTGAACGAGCCTCTGATAGTGTGGCTGATGTTGTTAGGCCCTGTGATGGTGTCCCCTGGATAGATATGTGGGCACAGTTGGCAACGGGCTTTGTTGCAAGGATAGGTTCCTGGGTTAGTGGTTCTGTTGTGTGGTATGTGGTTGTTGGTGAGTATTCGCTTCAGGTTGGGGGGCTGTCTGTAGGCAAGGACTGGCCTTTCTCCCAAGATTTGTGAGAGTGTTGGGTCATCCTTCAGGATAGGTTGTAGATCCTTAATAATGCGTTGGAGGGGTTTTAGTTGGGGGCTGAAGGTGACGGCTAGTGGCGTTCTGTTATTTTCTTTGTTAGGCCTGTCCTGTAGTAGGTGACTTCTGGGAACTCTTCTGGCTCTATCAATCTGTTTCTTCACTTCTGCAGGTGGGTATTGTAGTTGTAAGAATGCTTGATAGAGATCTTGTAGGTGTTTGTCTCTGTCTGAGGGGTTGGAGCAAATGCGGTTGTATCGCAGAGCTTGGCTGTAGACGATGGATCGTGTGGTGTGGTCAGGGTGAAAGCTGGAGGCATGTAGGCAGGAATAGCGGTCAGTAGGTTTCCGGTATAGGGTGGTGTTGATGTGACCATCGTTTATTAGCACTGTAGTGTCCAGGAAGTGGATCTCTTGTGTGGACTGGACCAGGCTGAGGTTGATGGTGGGATGGAAATTGTTGAAATCATGGTGGAATTCCTCAAGGGCTTCTTTTCCATGGGTCCAGATGATGAAGATGCCATCAATATAGCGCAAGTAAAGTAGGGGCGTTAGGGGACGAGAGCTGAGGAAGCGTTGTTCTAAATCAGCCATAAAAATGTTGGCATACTGTGGGGCCATGCGGGTACCCATAGCAGTGCCGCTGATCTGAAGGTATACATTGTCCCCAAATGTAAAATAGTTATGGGTAAGGACAAAGTCACAAAGTTCAGCCACCAGGTTAGCCGTGACATTATCGGGGATAGTGTTCTTGATGGCTTGTAGTCCATCTTTGTGTGGAATGTTGGTGTAGAGGGCTTCTACATCCATAGTGGCCAGGATGGTGTTATCAGGAAGATCACCAATGGATTGTAGTTTCCTCAGGAAGTCAGTGGTGTCTCGAAGGTAGCTGGGAGTGCTGGTAGCGTAGGGCCTGAGGAGTGAGTCTACATAGCCGGACAGCCTCTTGTTCATATTCCGACCTAACTTGTACAGATACAGACAGACATCATCTTCCTTTCCAAATGCAAACAGATGGACATCGTACCAAAAGGACTGAAGGTAAAAAATCCATTACAATCTACATACCACACAGACTATGCTGACAGCTTGTGCCACACGCTCTCAAAGAAACTGCGGAATCACCTGATCAACATCCTCTACAGCAAACAGGGAAAGATTAAGAATGAGCTCTCAAAAATGGATACTCTCATAAAAAACCAACCTTCCACACAAACTTCCTCGTGGCTGGATTTTACTAAAACTAGACAAGCCATTTACAATGCACACTTTACTTCTCTACAAAAGAAAAAGGACACTAAATTTTCTAAACTACTACAGGCTACAAGGGGTCACAGCAATGGTTCCCTCAACCCACCCAGCAATATTGTTAACCTATCCAACTATACTCTCAGCCCAGCAGAAGCAGCTGTCCTATCTCGGGGTCTCTCCTTCTGCCCCTCCACCCCCTCGAACATGATACAGTTCTGTGGTGACCTAGAATCCTATTTTCGACGTCTCCGACTCAAGGAATATTTCCAAAATACCTCTGAACAACATAATGATCCACAGAGGCCTGCCTACCAACATTACAAAAAGAAGGATTCTAGGTGGACTCCTCCTGAAGGTCGAAACAGCAGACTGGACTTCTACATAGAGTGCTTCCGCCGACGTGCACGGGCTGAAATTGTGGAAAAGCAGCATCACTTGCCCCATAACCTCAGCCGTGCAGAACACAATGCCATCCACAGCCTCAGAAACAACTCTGACATCATAATCAAAAAGGCTGACAAAGGAGGTGCTGTTGTCATCATGAATAGGTCGGAATATGAACAAGAGGCTGCTCGGCAGCTCTCCAACACCACTTTCTACAAGCCATTACCCTCTGATCCCACTGAGAGTTACCAAAAGCATCTACAGCATTTGCTCAAGAAACTTCCTGAAAAAGCACAAGATCAAATCCGCACAGACACACCCCTGGAACCCCGACCTGGGATATTCTATCTACTACCCAAGATCCATAAACCTGGAAATCCTGGGCGCCCCATCATCTCAGGCATTGGCACCCTGACAGCAGGATTGTCCGGCTATGTAGACTCACTCCTCAGGCCCTACGCTACCAGCACTCCCAGCTACCTTCGAGACACCACTGACTTCCTGAGGAAACTACAATCCATTGGTGATCTTCCTGATAACACCATCCTGGCCACTATGGATGTAGAAGCCCTCTACACCAACATTCCACACAAAGATGGACTACAAGCCATCAAGAACACTATCCCCGATAATGTCACGGCTAACCTGGTGGCTGAACTTTGTGACTTTGTCCTTACCCATAACTATTTTACATTTGGGGACAATGTATACCTTCAGATCAGCAGCACTGCTATGGGTACCCGCATGGCCCCACAGTATGCCAACATTTTTATGGCTGATTTAGAACAACGCTTCCTCAGCTCTCGTCCCCTAACGCCCCTACTTTACTTGTGCTATATTGATGGCATCTTCATCATCTGGACCCATGGAAAAGAAGCCCTTGAGGAATTCCACCATGATTTCAACAATTTCCATCCCACCATCAACCTCAGCCTGGTCCAGTCCACACAAGAGATCCACTTCCTGGACACTACAGTGCTAATAAACGATGGTCACATCAACACCACCCTATACCGGAAACCTACTGACCGCTATTCCTGCCTACATGCCTCCAGCTTTCACCCTGACCACACCACACGATCCATCGTCTACAGCCAAGCTCTGCGATACAACCGCATTTGCTCCAACCCCTCAGACAGAGACAAACACCTACAAGATCTCTATCAAGCATTCTTACAACTACAATACCCACCTGCGGAAGTGAAGAAACAGATTGATAGAGCCAGAAGAGTTCCCAGAAGTCACCTACTACAGGACAGGCCTAACAAAGAAAATAACAGAACGCCACTAGCCGTCACCTTCAGCCCCCAACTAAAACCCCTCCAACGCATTATTAAGGATCTACAACCTATCCTGAAGGATGACCCAACACTCTCACAAATCTTGGGAGAAAGGCCAGTCCTTGCCTACAGACAGCCCCCCAACCTGAAGCGAATACTCACCAACAACCACATACCACACAACAGAACCACTAACCCAGGAACCTATCCTTGCAACAAAGCCCGTTGCCAACTGTGCCCACATATCTATCCAGGGGACACCATCACAGGGCCTAACAACATCAGCCACACTATCAGAGGCTCATTCACCTGCACATCCACCAATGTGATATATGCCATCATGTGCCAGCAATGCCCCTCTGCCATGTACATTGGTCAAACTGGACAGTCTCTACGTAAAAGAATAAATGGACACAAATCAGATGTTAAGAATTATAACATTCATAAACCAGTCGGAGAACACTTCAATCTCTCTGGTCACGCAATCACAGACATGAGGGTCGCTATCTTAAAGCAAAAAAACTTCAAATCCAGACTCCAGCGAGAAACTGCTGAATTGGAATTCATTTGCAAATTGGATACTATTAATTTGGGCTTGAATAGAGACTGGGAGTGGCTAAGTCATTATGCAAGGTAGCCTATCTCCCCTTGTTTTTTTCCTACTAACCCCCCCCCCCCCCAAGACGTTCTGGTTAAACTTGGATTATTGCTGTGCACATTGTAAGATGAGCTATTGCCAGCAGGAGAGTGAGTTTGTGTGTGTGGTTTTTGGAGGGGGGGGTGTGTGGGGGTGGTGGTGGTGAGAAAACCTGGATTAGTGCTGGAAATGACCCACCTTGATTATCATGCGCATTATAAAGAGAGGTTTCAAAGAGGGATGGGCTATTACCAGCAGGAGAGTGAGTTTGTATGTGTGTCTGTGGGGGGGGGGGGGGAAGGGTGA
The DNA here is from genome assembly GCF_965152275.1 of Natator depressus. NCBI lineage: Eukaryota > Metazoa > Chordata > Testudines > Cheloniidae > Natator > Natator depressus. The sequence goes on from NC_134234.1 coordinate 142,866,604, forward strand.
GAAAACCTGGATTTGTGCTGGAAATGGCCCTCCTTGATGATCACTTTAGATAAGCTGTTACCAGCAGGACAGTGGGGTGGGAGGAAGTTTTGTTTCATGGTCTCTGTGTGTATATAATGTCTTCTGCAGTTTCCAGGATATGCTATGCATCCGATGAAGTGAGCTGTAGCTCACGAAAGCTCATGCTCAAATAAACTGGTTAGTCTCTAAGGTGCCACAAGTACTCCTTTTCTTTTTTCTTTTTATTCCCCTTACAGTTCCTCCATCCACATTCTCCATTAAAGTGCAGGGTCTCAGGTTCCCTCCAAATTATTTCTGTTCCCTTAATATAACCGCCCCCCCATACATACTACAACCTCCTCCACCTTGTCCCTCTGCACACCTCTCTCTCTACTCAGCCACTAATCCTGAGGCATGGCTCTCTAAAGCCTCTTAAGCACAAAGCACAACCCCCTGACCTCCGTGACCCTAGTTAGTCCGAATATTATGTTGCATGTACTTCCCACACCTGCCAAAGGGGTAAAAGTTAAAGTGTTGGAGTGTTGCCATATGGATCAGATTGGGGAGGAAGTGTAAACAGCATTGAATCTGGGAGCAGATGGTTTGGATAGGGTGTGTGCTGAATATATCTGAAATTGAAGTAAGTATACAGGTATTGGGAGCTTAGAGATTATTACAATTCTGCTAATATTTTTATTTAAACTTTAGACATTTTTGGTAATATATAATGTGAACATCATGTTTACACAAGACTGTTATAGCAGTCAATTCGAAATTGGAGTTCCATATTATTGATGAAGTTATTTTTCCGAATTACAATGTTTTGTGTCTGTTAGGGTAATTTTCATGGTTTTCCCAAGAAACTTCTCCATCTTTTTAAATATTGATTCTAGTGGCTTCCAGCCAGCTTCACTGCAGTAGTCAAACAGAGGGGGTCAGACAACTCCATGCATTCTCGGAATTAAGTTTAGTTTTTCTGGATCATAATTAGGGTGAAGATTTAGTCATGGGTATTTTTAGTAAAACTCATGGACAGGTCACGGACAATAAACAAAAATTCACAGCTCTGTGACCTGTCTCTGACATATACCCCTGACTAAATCTTTGGTGTTCTGGGGGGCTCTGGGGGTGCAGCTGCTGCTCTGGAGGGGGGACTCTGGATGCTGGGAGGGGGGCTCCGGGGTGCCCACTGGTGTCGGGGTGTGTGTGTGTGCTCTGGGACAACCGCTGGTGCTGGGGAGAGGCTCCAGGGCAACCCACTGGTGCTGGGAAATCTCCAGGGCTCCCACTGGTGCTTGTTGGGGCGGGGGGAGCATGGGAGCACTGCAGCCATTGCTGATATGGCCCGGGAGTGCAGCTATTGCTGATGCTGCAGGGGCGGCCCAGGACCATTGCCGCTGTTGCTGGCAGGGGATGGTCCCACTGGCCTGGGACCACCGCAGCCATTGCTAATGGCGGGGGGCGTGACTGCCATGGCTGCTACTAGTGGAGGGCGGCCCCACTGGCTGAGGACTGCCGCACTGCTGCTGGTGGGGGGTGGCCTGGGACTGCTACCACGGGGCCGTCCAGAACCATTGCTGTTATGGGAGGGGGGTGCAGTGTGGCTGGCCCCGGCACCACCCACGCTGCTCGGGCAGCCCTGGGGTCAATTGCACCTGCCGGCTGCAGAAGTCTAGGAGGTCCTGGAAAGGCATGGGATCTGTGACCTCTGTGACAGACTTGCAGCCTTTATCAGAATCAACAAAAAATGTAATTTTGAAAGGGGAAAAGGAAGATGTAAAACAAATGGAATTTGTACTAGAATAATTTGCTGTTTGAAAATTATGTTCTATAAAATTGCCAACAAACCTATAAGGCCCCGATAATACCATTTTCATTACCAGGCATAATATCTGGAAAACTCTGAATGAGAGAAATATTTTTTAAAAAAAAACTGCTAGAGTATTATACATGAAAACAGCCCAATGTATTCTCAGCAACCTATCCATAAAAGATCAACTTGTTATGAACTCCAGATTTCTTGATGTGGAATGCAGCAAGTGATAAGGCTTCCAAATACCGAATAGTTTATAAACCATTTTTTTTCCTGAGCTAAGTCCTCAAGAGTCAGAAGAGTGGTGTAGGATCAAACCCTTGGCTCTCATTAAAAAAGAAGACTCAAACTGAGGGAACTTGCTTGTTTGCTGTGTTTTAAACAGTCCATAAGCTTAAAGGGACACTCTCCACTCAAGTTAAGGCAAAAAATTAGGTTGGTTTTGTTTTGTTTTTCAAAAGACTTTCAGAGCTGATTGGTGGGAGGAGGAGGAAAAATATTTTTTCATGGCAATTTTAAAAGTTTTTTCCCTCTAATTTTTTTGGCAAAATGTAAGGTTTTGGTAAAAATATATTTGTTATCCAAAATGTGATTAAAAAAACAAAACAAAACCCTAATCATAAACCAAAGATTATTAGCAAATATGTTTGGGATTTCTATTTTCCACAGAAAACCCAGAAAATACGAACTCAAATAAGATTTCCATTAAAAATATTTTTTGTCAAAAAAGTGAATGCACATTTTTAACCAGTTCTATTTTTACAAAAAAAATCCCAACTATTGATAGAAATATTTGTCACTGTATTAATAGGAACTTCAGCAGTTTTAAGAACATAACACTGTGGCCTCCTGCTACCGTATGTGTCCCTGAAAAAGGAATAGATCATACTATAAAAATGTTAAACAAATTAATATATTGTAAATGTGCAACATCAATATAGTGCAAAAAAAATCAATCAAAAAGCATAAATGGGCTTTGTCTGAGTTTCATACATGGTGAGGAATGAAGGTCATGAACATGCAACCTGACTGTAGGTGGTACTGAAGTGTGGGAGCTAGGTTATATTCAGAGTTCCTCTAGCTACTGGTATGGGGTGATACAGCAATTGGATCTGTGTAATCATGGACTCCGTGTAGCCCCTCTGTTGGTGTGTGTCCCCCTCCACATCACTGCATTCCCTGCCAGCCTTTGCAGAGCCATTACAGAAAACACCTCTGCAACACGCAGAGATCCCCTGCACAGACCCAATGCAAGGCTTAATTAGTGTAGAAGCCTTCGTGTGTGGGCCCTTCTGCACTCATGTGAATTTTCTCTTCAGTGATGTCTGGCAGAGCAAGTCAACTGTCAGTCCAAAATGACTGAAAATTATTGTATGTTTCATGGCTACATAAAAGAAGAATGGAAAAGTTACCCTTTGCTACACTATAAAGGAACCATTGTGTAGCGAAGACTCCCTGTATATTCCCATTTCCTTGAAAAGAGGCATAAGGAACAGTATGGAAAGACCTATTCTTTCTAATGCTTATACTGTGTACAAAAAATAGGTTACTGCACAGAAGAACATTATGCTAACACTACAGAAGTTTGACTCTCTTCCAAGTATTGGCTTGTCAAATGCTTTCCTCTTAGGCATTTGCTGATTTTAAACATATCCTCTTCCCATGTGTACCTCCTTTTCACCAATGTACTCTTTGACTTCTCTTACAGTCACATAATTCCCCAAAATATAATTCCCCTGAGGGGGTAGGAGCATGGGGGAAAAAATGTCACACATAACAAACACTCTCTTTACTCATTTGGAAACCTCAGAAGTATTCAATCCTTCACAAAGATACCTATGAAAAGTCTAATTTCAATTCCTATTATATGTCCTTTCTCTGCCATAACATGTCCAAATCTTTACTCAAATGGGCTAAAGAAGGATGTGCTAAATTTAAAATAACTTCCTGTTGTTACAAACAAAATAATAACACACATCATTTTTAGTCTTCATCCCAAATTTAGTGAGGTTTATGCAGAACCAACACTACCCTGGCAATTAAAAGACCTCTGGTGCTTTATAGTCAAATGGAATAATTTTAAATTATTTAAACTATATGTTCTGTAACTTTTCTGCTAATATTTGATAAAATAGTGAGCACTAATTTAGCAAAAAATGTCTTTACCTGCAGGAGAATATTTGGCCTAAAATGAATGACTTACTATGTCATTTTAAGCTATTTTATTAAGCTACTTGTTTCCTATAAGCATATAGCACAGTACCATTCTTTAGGAGCTCAGGATAAACATTTCTCAAAACCAATTCTCCTTCATCTAAGAAAAATGATAGTGCACAGATTTTGTTTTAAATGACTTTTTATTAAGTCTCTTTGGCACACAGCAGTAAACCTAGGAATGGAAAGGACCCTGGCTAAACGTAATGTGGGCCCATTTCAAAACTATGGCTTCCCCTACCAGGTTATGTCTAGCTATCTGGACTTCCTCAGGGCAAGTGTGTGGCCTGAGCACAGATTTAATGTAATACTATATTTCAGAAGATTTTTTTAGTGGACTATCAGCAGTTTTAATTGCATTCTGAAAATTAATTCCAATATTAAAGTGAATGAATTTTTAATTAGTTGCATGGATGGCAACTCATTTACTGATGTTATAAAATTACTTCCCATCTAAAAGAATGCAGTTAGATAAGGTGTGTTTTAATTAGTTCAGATATGCTAAATAAACTGGAAGTCAGGAAAGGAACTGATTTCGATATTGGCAGTTAACTACACCTCAAGTAGGATGACTATAAATTATTCACATGATCAAATATAAAAGTAAAAGCTACTGAAAGACTATTAATGACTTGCATTCCTAGATTTAAGAACTCTGAAGTGAGCATATAGTAAGGAATCTATTACACTAACTATAGTGAAATCAATTAAATCATTACTACATAGGATAACTACTACTACAGAGTATTGTACCAGAAGCAAAGATTCAGCTCACAGCTATCGATTGTATTTTATAATGAGCTCTCTGAATGGCAGTATGGGAATTCTAGAGCTTGCTCCCACTTTCTTTTAGATTTAATTTTGTTTGGAGAGATTGTTAGCTGCAAGTTAGGATCAAAAGGTAAAATGCCTTGGAGTACTAGATGCCAGAAGAGATTTATGGCCAGGGTCTCTGGAGTCTTCAGTGAGCTTTGGAGGATTTTGCTATTACTTTGCTATTTGATGTGTTTCAAAATGCCAGTAGGACAGGTAAGACAGTAATATGATACTGATGGATTCTCTAGATATGTGCAAATTGGTAAGCATGCAACATGTACCTCCTCCCCCTGGAGTTTATGAACAAGACCTGAAAGTAAGCTGACACTTTTTTATTAAGTACTTGTCTCAGTATTTGGTGACAAAAAACAGTCAAGGATTTTGAGCTCAGTAAGAACATGTTTATCAAGTTGGTAACAGCAGTCTTGGGCAGAGCACAGCAAGCAATGAAACCCCATAACTGAAATGTATGATGAACAATCTTCAGCCCACAGAGAAACCTTTTCTACTGTAAAAGATTATTAGGGTATATAGTAATATTAAAGTATTAGGATTAGTCTCTCATGCCTTCCTCCGGCAATAGGCATTTGAGGGAGTCAGCCTGGGTGAAGAATGGTTCAGTGTAGGAGTTAGATCTGTTTAGTGAGACTGATTCTGTTTATTAGGTCAGGAGAAAATTAAGTCGAGTAAGTACTATATCCTTATTAGTGTGGCTCTTAACGTTATGTATGCTTTCTGATCACTAAAGATCCATAAACACTTTGGCCTTGTTTAAAATGGAAAAATGTGTTACCATATTCCTGCAGAGGTCAGCAACTGAGCACTATGACAGATAGGCCTTAGGGATAAGCACTAGCATATACAGGCTCTGAACTCCCTCTCCTTCAATCTCAAGTGCCTATAGTGAGAGTGTGGGGTTATAAAGGAAGGGAAGAGGGGAAGTCTCTAGCAAGGAACTGCGTTACCGGTTCCTCTTGGGATCAGAGTTTCCAAAGAACGAGGAAGCAGAGCTAGTCAGGAGTTTTCAATCAAAATGTTTTATCAATTGAAAATGTTCCCACAAAATGTAATAGATGGAAAACTTGGATTTGGCTGATGTTTTTTGTCATTTTCCATTAGGAAAAGTTAAACTACATATCTTGCTTTGGGTTGGGTTGACTTGAATTGAAACATTTCAGTTTGTCAACACAAATCAAAGCTTTTGGTTTGACATTAGTCTGTTTCCACTTGAGCTGCTGTGGTACCAGATGGGAGTTGTAGTTTGCCTGCCTCATGCCCGCATTCTCCCCTATGAGCTTGACTTCCCACTGGACTAAGTCTTCCAAGATGCACCACCGTCTCTCCCCTGGCTGAACCAAAGTGGTACTTGGTGGAAGTCACATGACCAAGTCTAGAGCATTTTGTGCATTCAGATTTTGCTCATCCAAGGCAGCACAGTCTCCTAATCCTGTGCATCCTGGTAATCGATGAGGGAAGCAGTTTCCATATGCATGGAGAGAAAGGTAGCCGCAATAAACTTTGATTTCATTGGCTGAATCCCTCACTGGCAGGCAGTAGTGCCCCTCAAAGATACTGTCTCCTATGTTAATGGCAAAGAATCATAGCAAGAGTTGATTTCTAATACTGAGAAAATAACTTTATTTAAATAAGGAAAACAATATAATGCCTATTGCTATACTGTCCCTGTGACTCTATCCCCATCTCTGTCATTGTAGAGATTCTGACTAGAACCTTCCCCCCAGTCCTTGCTGCCTGGCTTCCTGCTACAGATTTCAAGAAACAGTATGCACATCACAAGAAGATTTAATGTTATTGGAAGAAATGTTTATTTTGGACAGGATAATAGTGGGAGCAGCTAGAGAGAATACAGTAGAGAACTACATCTCTCTGGCACACAGAGCCCAATTGCACTGTGATGTCCCAAGCAGCGGGGGAGAATAATGTTGTAGGGACTGCACTTCTTCACATTCTGGGTAAGCTTTAAACTAATTAGGTCCTCTCTAATTACATAAAGAAAAAAAATCTGACTGAAGTGAGGGTTCAAGTCAAACAGCAGACCATAATATGGACACACAGCACATTCAACTGTCAGTACTGGCATATTAAAAATATGAAAACATATTTGTGTTTACAGTCATCAGTTTCTAAACATCTTTTTTTTGTTTTAAAAATAATAATAGTAAAATGGCATCCTAAAATGAATTAAAAACATCTCTTTGGGTTTGAGACCTATAATATTATTTTTCAACCATGAACTATTTTTTATTTTATGTTACCATTTTTTTTTGAGTTTTAAAAAATATTGTTCTTCTCTTTCAAGGGACTTTGACTTGAGCCATGTCCATTTTAAAGACACATTAAAGAAGCAGTGGCCTGGATTGATACAGAGTAGCAAAGTGTATCAAACTGCCAGAGGATTTAAGATTCTCAGGATCCAATACACATCATGATATAGACATGGGTTTTAAATTATTCTTAAAAACACAAATGTAAAAAATACATACATCAAAATGTAACCTCGATAGTTAGAATTTTCCTTCCCAGGTCATGATTAGATTAATCTGAAAAATATGTAAGAAGTGAGGTGGCAAAATATTTCCTAACTTCCTGGTATTCTTAGAGGCACTGCTATAGTTAAAGTTGCAAAACAGTTCCCATTAAAAGACACCTTATGCATATTTATGAAGTAAGTAAGGGTCACTCTATCTCTTTTACAGATTGGTAATCTAGGTTGTCTAGTTCTTTTTTTTTTTTGTCCTTCTGCATGCATAAGTGGCCAAATCAGTACAGAGCTGGGCTAGAACTATTAACTCTTAATCTCCTGTTCGATTTAACGTAGAAAAGACGATAGGGCGGGATTTTCAAAAAGGCTCAGCACATTAGCCTAACCGCGTTGATTGACATCAAAGGGAATTTTACCATTGACTTCAGTGGGAGGTGAGTTAGGCCAATGCTAAACCTTTTTGAAAATCCTATCTTTAGCATGTTTCTTCCCCATCAATACATCCTATCACTAACCATGAAAACTAGTGCATGTGAAAGAATTTATGATTTTTAATAAACTAAAGGATTGTATAAAATACACAAATAGTCATTGACCCTATTAGGTTAATAATTTAGGTATCTCAGATCAAGAGTGGCATTAACAATGTTGTTGGCCAGGGTGGAATATGTTTTCAGACAAACAAACAAAAACCACGGCGGTCCAATCAGAGCAAAGCTAAACAAACAAACAAAAAAAGCCATGAGGCACAGCAGTTTGGCACTCCCTAGAAGTTGGTGCCCAGGGTGACCGCCCTGCTGGCCTGCCCCCAGAACTGGCTGTGTCTATGACTAGGGAAAAATAGCATGTAATTGGAAATATAATTAGTTGAGAGCTTTTATGTTGATAAATTTTAATTTAGCTAATTAAAGAACAATATTCATGGGAAACAGTCGTATTGCCTCATTAGATTTCACACCACCAGCTCTTCAAAGAAGTGTACTTTGTTGTTAATCCTTTATGTTCCACAGTTATCTATTGTAGTGCATTTTCAGGTGAGGTAGAAAAATTGAGTGCTGTGATTCCAATTAAAACAAAATGTCAGGCAAAACAGGGTGCCTAATAGCTTACCTAGCATTTGCAGCAATTATTTTGTCTTTGTATCTACACATCTGTGCACCATTATCCGCACAGTTTGTTTCTAGGTGCAGTCTCAGGTATGGTTAATATAAAGCCCTACATGGGCTGGGTTACAGGTACCTCACAATTCCTCTCTCCTTATGTGATACAACAATTTTTGAGATCAGTGGTGCTTGAGCTAACTCCTCCTCCGCCCCCATGACTCTTTCCCAATTTAACTGCAGTGGGGCTGGATGCAAACCATCTTTAGTGAGGGAGGAGGGATAACTCAGTGGTTTGAGCATTGGCCTGCTAAACCCAGGGTTGTGAAGTCAATCCTTGAGGGGGCCATGTAGGGTTCTGGGGCAAAATTGGGGATTGGTCCTGCTTTGAGCAGCGGATTGGACTAGATGACCTTCCAACTCTGATAATCTATGAGGAGACCTCAACTGTACAACTAGTTTCTCATAAGGTTACATAAGTCCACATTGGCCTTTAGGTCACATTGCAAGGCATATTTCTTCTCTCAAGCTTTTCCTGTGAGAGGAGGGAGGAACTGTTGGAAGGAGGTGGTGCCAGCAGGTGAGGTAGGAAGAATCATGCTTTTACCCTTAACTTCTTACGGTCTTGGGTGAATGAAATATGTCCTACCACATTCTTCACTATCATTAAGTGATCATTTTGCTCAGTAATAAAATTAAGTTTGGAACATTCAACAGCTTACAATTTTGCTTTAAAAACCCTCAGAGTTGGAGGGTTTGGGTTAAAAGCAGATAGGGGAAGGGACAGGGATGTAACCTGACACCTGCTATGTGACTAGGGTCAGAGATTCTAACACCACAAGGACCACTGCAATCATCTAGTTTCTAGTATGACCTCCTGCATAACACAGGGCTGAGAACATCTCTTAAATAATTCCTGTCAGCCTCTTTGCAGCACTCTTATATGTCACACTTATTTAAAAAGGGATTACTTTAAGACTCACTTTTTTACTCCAGCCCCCTCCTCCCTCCAAACAATCTTCAACAGGTGTTGCATGCAATATGATTAAAATTCTGCGTCATCTTTCTTTTACCAATGATTTATTCTGAATACTTTATCATCAGTGTTTTGTGTGGTGTTTGGTATGCTTTCCTCACACATGTTGCATCTTAAAGAGGAGATGAAGCTCTGGGGATGGCTGAACTAATTGTGTTGAAATTGCTGAAAACGAATAAAGCAGTATATCAGAGCAGTGGAGCCCTCTGTTTTCGGTTTGTTTAGGTAAAGACTTCCAGTGCCTAACTCTTCAACTACTAAATCTGGTTAACTGAAGAGTGGAGGAGGGAAGACGTTGTACAGCTGATACACTCAGATGTGCTATCAAGAGAGGGATAACAGCAGCACAAGAAAGTTACTGGAGAGAGACAAAATTTGAAACAAACTGTCCCATGAAGAAACTTTTTATTTGGGCAAGTCAGGCATGGGAATGAAGATCACCATGAGACAGACTCCAATTTCAGTTTTTCACAGAAAAGGTTAATTTGGATTTATTGACCCCGCCTTATCCCAGGAACAATCCCTAAGTACTTTATATTAGAGCTGGTTGAGAAGTTTCAAATTTAGATGTTTTCTGACTAAAAAGGAACATATTTTTTGCAAAAATGTTCATGAAATTCCACCCCGCCCAATTTTCCCAAAGAGTTGTACTGGCAAAAAAACTCTTTACCTTTCACATTTACTCTTTACAATTCACTGTGTGAAATGCAACATAACAAAGCTACCTATTAGTTATGGCAAAAAATTAAAGCATGCCCTGGCAAACTGAAACTACACACACATTCAGAGTACTACAAAAACAGATTTATCTCCAACTTGAATAAATATGCAAAAAGTGCCATAGATATCCAGTAATCAAAAGTGATCAGGAGTGGACAGGTTTCAGAGTAGCAGCCGTGTTAGTCTGTATTCTCAAAAAGAAAAGGAGTACTTAGTCTCTAAGGTGCTACAAGTACTCCTTTTCTTTTTTCAGGAGTGGACACTGGTTTTTCTCTCCATTGGAAGAAAAATGTGGTTTAAACTACAAAATGAAGCTTTTATACCAAGGACTTATACAGGCTTTCCTGGTTCAGATTCAAAATACTTTAGTCTTATGCCAAGCTCTAGAAATGTTACTAAAGGGAACAAAAGATCTCAAGTTCTTGCCAGAGGTAGACAAAATACATAAAGCATTTTTAGCTCTCACAGAGGCTTATCCTTTATAGTGAAAAAAATCACTAGTCAAAGCAGTTCTACAACTTCAGCACACAGCTCGGCTTGGGCCAGTCATTATATAACAATGACTAGCCCATGCTGTATAACTCTTGCTCTTATCCAGCCCACATATTCTATTAGCAAGCAACTCACAGCTCTCTAGAGTCCCTTGTACCCTGGCAAGTCTTCCAGCCCACTAACATACAATTTCCCCATGCTCTGTGAAACGTGCTTTGTTCAGAATTGTTGTGAGCCCTTAGCAGTGATATATGCTTCCCTTCTTACTCATTTGCCTCTCTGACAAAGAAACTTGATGTTTCCCTGCACATTTCCTGTTCCTAACTTCTTTCATTGCTGTAGTTCATGTGGTACATCCAAGAACACTTTCCTCTGGTACAGCTACCAGTCACAGGGCTATCTTAATTATGCTAATCGGTCTCTCCAGGCTAAGACAATTAAATATAATTAGCCGATCCCTTTCCTCCTATACTTTCTGCCCCCAGGGAGATTTTAGGTTATTAAACTAGATAGAGTAGCCAGTCCCTCTCCCAGGGTTGTCTCCCAAGCACAGCACTTGGGCATTAAAGAGAAGGAAGTATCTTCCCAGGTCTTCTTCCCTGCACCAACCCTAATAAACAGAAGAAATCTCTTAACAACAGAGACTCAGTGTAATTCCATCAGTGTTGTCTAATATAGAGGAATGAAGCCATAGCATGGCAGCTTGCCTAATCATTAAAAAAAATATATGGACCTGATTCTCTACAGCCCTGCAATTTGTATAGTCATTTACATTTGTGCAAAATGAGTGTAAAACTGCGATTCTGATTTGGACGGCACAAGGTACAAATGACTAAACTAGGTATAAATCAAGATATATAGAGTCTGGCTTTTCACTATTATACACTTTCTACAAGGAACATTGCTACTTTATTTTTAACGTATGACGTGCTCATTTCAAAGATTGTTGGATGCCTGCACAATTTTGTAAAAAGACTACACACATCATGTTGACTAATGTTTGGGAAAAAAGGCTCACCTAAATGAAATATACCACCTTTCCACACTGTCCTTATGACCAACAGCAGTAAGACTATATTAACCTAAAGGAGAGGCAAACTCTACTGTGAATGCCATCTGCATTTAGCTTTCTAATCTGGGTACTGTTAGCACAAGCACCTCAGCTAGTCTCAGCTGTCAGAGGAGTGCATAGGAAGAGAGGCAGTCTCTCAGATACCAAGGATCCAAGCCACGTAAGACATAATCAATGTCACTGTCACAGATCTAGCTGAGCTCCTCATCTTGGACACTCACAGTGAGAGATACAACTGTTGGATACTGTGTGCTTTGATCCTCAGAGTTTGAATGGAGTCCAGGCACTGCCCCTGGCAGGAAACCTTAGACACATTCTGCAGGTGCAGATCCTCTGTCTAGCACCTCCTCCTGAGAGCTGAGATCTCAGCAGTCCAACTGTCCAGCTCCTGGGACCGGTACTGACCACCCAGAATTCCCAATAACTTAAATACACCTTTTCCTGCTGTATGGACATTCTGGATACACAAGTTAACTCTTTAGGGATACAAGATAGGTATAACATAGGCACATACTTTGCCCAGGATTCTAAAACACTGTTGGGTCTTTACGTAATTGCATGAGAGCATTCAGGTCATATAGAAAACAACAGACACCCTGAAAGCAAAGTCCCTCACTCTAGCTCACTCTTCCGCGGGGAGACCTCCTGCATTCAGGTAGGCAGTTCACCTCATCAGGCTCCTGCAGAAGCTATCCTCTGCTTGAAATGGTGTGAATGACCAAATATTCCAAGTAGAGCAGCTCCTGCCCTTTATAACCTTCCATCCCCTGTCAAGGCACTCCCAGATCTGCCTCCTCAGATGATACCCAACCCCTACCAGGTGATGTTGTTGCCAGGCAACCTTCCTCCAACAAACCAGTTCTTCTGAGTGGGAGTCTGTTTATTGTCTAGGACAGTAGTTCTCAACCAGGGACATGCGTATCCCTGGGGGTCCTCAGAGGTCTTCCAGGAGGTACATCAACTCAGCTAGATATTTGCCTGGTTTTACAACAGGCTATATAAAAAGCACTAGTGAAGTCAGTACAAACTAAAATTTTATATAGAAATGACTTGTTTATATTGCTCTATTTTCTATACACTGAAATGTAAGTGCAATATTTATATTCCAGTTGATTTATTTTTTATAATTATTTGGTAAAAATGAGAAAGTAAGCAATTTTTCAATAACAGTGTGCTGTGACACTTTTTTATTTTTATGTCTGAATTTGTAAGCAAGTAGTTTTTTAAGTGAGGTGTAACTTGGGTGTATGCAAGACAAATCAGACTCCTGAAAGGGGGACAGTAGTCTGGAAAGGTTGTGAGTCACTGGTCTAGGATGCTTGTATTTGAACAGAGGACTATTCCAATTTTTTGTCAGCACCCTTGGAATTTCAGTCTATTGTGGAGGTTAAAGCACAACAGAGAAGGCACAGTGCACATTTAAAATGGAGTTTGTAGCTTGGCAAAGATACAGAGAATTCATAATTTCATACAGAATTCATAAATTGTATAGATAGATTCCACCTTGAATTCCAGCTGCTAGCAAATATGAAGCTAGAGCAGTCTTTGGAGATTTGGGGTGATGTTTCCTGCAATTATCACCACCAAACAGGCAGGCAGCTATATTTTGCACTAGTTGAGGATCCCCTGTAGAATGTATTGAAGTAATTCAGTCTAGAATTCACAAAGTCTTGTATAACTATGGTGAGGTCTGTAGCTGAGATAAATGGATGCAGTTCCATTTTTCAAAATAGACTCAAAAAGACATTTTTGGTTACTAAAGTCACTTGGGAATGCATGATGCAGGTAACACAGCCATGCCCTGAAGAGGTTTCTCTCAACCTACTGTACCAATAAGAGTGAGCATTTCTCAATCACCTCCTTGGCATTGGGTGCCACTTGTGTAACGGAGACATACATGGAGCTGTTGAGACATTTCAAACGAGATTAGTCAAAACACTGGCAGGGATGACATTAGGTGATGGATTATGTCTGTTCCAGCTTTAACTTTTATTGGTGCAATTTCTCATTTTTAGAATGAGAACTGTCATTAGAACCAGTGAATTTTAAAAGAGTCAAAATTATGTTTAAAAATAATGTAAGGCTAGGTTTGAATTTGCAAGCCTACATCCTTCATTCCCAAGCTTATGTTTTAATTGAAGCCAAATTCTTTGTGTACTTAGTGCCACTATAATTTTTGCTGCAGTGACCTAAGTTTGGGCTGCTGGCAGTGAAAATTGTAAAGAGACATCTTCAAAACCTTTCCAAGAATTCAGCCCCAGCAATACATTTCAGACTCAAGTCACATACTAATTTGAATACATAATATCATAACTCATGTGTCTGTATTGCCAATAAAGCTCACATCTGTGTACCCTGTGGATATGATTGAGAGGGGAGTTATGACAGTTCCATATCTGTAGTACATTTGCTCCAAGGTGCACTTGCACATGTTGTTATATATTTAAATACGTCCTCTCATGGATAGCTTTAAAAATGTTTAATACTATTAGTATATGCAGTCAAATTATCATAACAGAGTAGAATGATCATAAGGTTACATGTGGGACAAGCACAGTTAGATAGTGGTCTTCTTGTCCATCCTCCCCGTGGAAGGAAAAGGCCTGGGTAGAGACCGTTGAATCATGGAAGTCAACGAATGGCTACGCAGGTGGTGTCGGAGAGAAGGCTTTGGATTCTTTGACCATGGGATGGTGTTCCAAAAAGGAGGAGTGCTAGGCAGAGATGGGCTCCACCTAACGAAGAGAGGGAAGAGCATCTTCGCAAGCAGGCTGGCTAACCTAGTGAGGAGGGCTTTAAACTAGGTTCACCGGGGGAAGGAGACCAAAGCCCTGAGGTAAGTGGGGAAGTGGGATACCGGGAGGAAGCACGAGCAGGAGCACGCGAGAGGGCAGGGCTCCTGCTTCATACTGAGAAAGAGGGACAATCAGCGAGTTATCTCAAGTGCCTATACACAAAAGCAAAAAACCTGGGAAACAAGCAGGGAGAACTGGAATTCCTGGCACAGTCAAGAAATTATGATGTGATTGGAATAACAGAGACTTGGTGGGATAACTCACATGACTGGAGTACTGTCATGGATGGATATAAACTGTTCAGGAAGGACAGGCAGGGCAGAAAAGGAGGGGGAGTTGCATTGTATGTAAGGGAACAGTATGACTGCTCAGAGCTCAAGTATGAAACTGCAGAAAAACGTGAGAGTCTCTGGATTAAGTTTAGAAGTGTGAGCAACAAGGGTGATGTCGTGGTGGGAGTCTGCTATAGACCACTGGACCAGGGGGATGAGGTGGATGAGGCTTTCTTCCGACAACTCACGGAAGTTACTAGATCGCACGCCCTGGTTCTCATGGGAGACGTCAATCACCCTGATATCTGCTGGGAGAGCAATACAGCGGTGCACAAACAATCTAGGAAGTTTTTGGAAAGTGTCGGGGACAATTTCCTGGTGCAAGTGCTGGAGGAACCAACTAGGGGCAGAGCTCTTCTTGACCTGCTGCTCACAAACCGGGAAGAATTAATAGGGGAAGCCAAAGTGGATGGGAACCCGGGAGGCAGTGACCATGAGATGGTCGAGTTCAGGATCCTGACACAGGGAAGAAAGGAGAACAGCAGAATACGGACTCTGGACTTCAGAAAAGCAGACTTTGACTCCCTCAGGGAACTGACGGGCAGGATCCCCTGGGAGGATAACATGAGGGGGAAAGGAGTCCAGGAGAGCTGCCTGTATTTTAAAGAATCCTTATTGAGGTTACAGGGACAAACCATCCCGATGTGTAGAAAGAATAGTAAATATGGCAGGCAACCAGCTTGGCTTAACAGTGAAATCCTTGCTGATCTTAAACACAAAAAAGAAGCTTACAAGAAGTGGAAGATTGGACAAATGAGCAGGGAAGAGTATAAAAATATTGCTTGGGGATGCAGGAGTGAAATCAGGAAGGCCAAATCACACCTGGAGTTGCAGCTAGCAAGAGATGTTAAGAGTAACAAGAAGGGTTTCTTCAGGTATGTTAGCAACAAGAAGAAAGTCAAGGAAAGTGTGGGCCCCTTACTGAATGAGGGAGGCAACCTAGTGACAGAGGATGTGGAAAAAGCTAATGTACTCAGTGCTTTTTTTGCCTCTGTCTTCATGAACAAGGTCAGCTCCCAGACTACTGCACTGGGCAGCACAGCATGGGGAGGAGGTGACCAGCCCTCTGTGGAGAAAGAAGTGGTTCGGGACTATTTAGAAAAGCTGGACGAGCACAAGTCCATGGGGCTGGATGCGCTACATCCGAGAGTGCTAAAGGAGTTGGCGGATGTGATTGCAGAGCCATTGGCCATTATCTTTGAAAACTCATGACGATTGGGGGAAGTCCTGGACGCCTGGAAAAAGGCTAATGTAGTGCCCATCTTTAAAAAAGGGAAGAAAGAGGATCCTGGGAACTACAGGCCAGTCAGCCTCACCTCAGTCCCTGGTAAAATCATGGAGCAGGTCCTCAAGGAATCAATTCTGAAGCACTTAGAGGAGAGGAAAGTGAAAAGGAAAAGTCAGCATGGATTCACTAAGAGCAAGTCATGCCTGACTAATCTAATTGCCTTCTATGATGAGATAATTGGCTCTGTGGATGAGGGGAAAGCAGTGGACACGTTGTTTCTTGACTTTAGCAAAGCTTTTGACACGGTCTCCCACAGTATTCTTGCCAGCAAGTTACAGAAGTATGGGCTGGATGAATGGACTATAAGGTGGATAGAAAGTTGGCTAGATTGTCGGGCTCAACAGGTAGTGATCAATGGCTCCATGTCTAGTTGGCAGCCGGTATCAAGTGGAGTGCCCCAAGTGTCGGTCCGTGGGCCGGTTTTGTTCAATATCTTCATAAATGATCTGGAGGATGGTGTGGATTGCACCCTCAAGTTTGCAGATGATACTAAACTGGGAGGAGAGGTAGATACGCTGGAGGGTAGGGATAGGATACAGAGGGCCCTAGACAAATTAGAGGATTGGGCCAAAAGAAATCTGATGAGGTTCAGCAAGGACAAGTGCAGAGTCCTGCACTTAGGATGGAAGAATCCCATGCACTGCTACAGACTGGGGACTGAATGGCTCGGCAGCAGTTCTGCAGAAAAGGACATAGGGGTTACAGTGGATGAGAAGCTGGTTATGAGTCAACAGTGTGCTCTTGTTGCCAAGAAGGCCAATGGCATTTTGGGATGTATAAGTAGGGGCATTGCCAGCAGATCGAGGGACATGATTGTTCCCCTCTATTTGACATTGGTGAGGCCTCATCTGGAGTACTGTGTCCAATTTTCGGCCCCACACTACAAGAAGAATGTGGAAAAATTGGAAAACATCCAGCGGAGGGCGACAAAAATGATTAGGGGACTGGAACACATGACTTATGAGGAGAGGCTGAGGGAACTGGGATTGTTTAGTCTGCGGAAGAGAAGAATGAGGGGGGATTTGATAGCTGCTTTCAACTACCTGAAAGGGGGTTCCAAAGAGGATGGATCTAGGCTGTTCTCAGTGGTAGCAGATGACAGAACAAGGAGTAATGGTCTCAAGTTGCAGTGGAGGAGGTTTAGGTTGGATATTAGGAAAAACATTTTCACTAGGAGGGTGGTGAAACACCTAGGGAGGTGGTGGAATCTCTTTCCTTAGAAGTTTTTAAGGTCAGGCTTGACAAAGCCCTGGCTGGGATGATTTAGTTGGGGATCTGTCCTGCTTTGAGCAGGGGGTTGGACTAGATGACCTCCTGAGGTCCCTTCCAACCCTGATATTCTATTATTCTCTTCTATGATTCTATGATATAATCTTGAGTAAAAATGGAAACTATGAGATTGCATTGGGATATTTTAAGAAATTTAAAAAATGTAGTGAAGTGTTCTTTTCCCACTCACACTTGTCTGTATGTGACTAATTTGTTCAGGTAGCTTGATTTCCAGTACACATATGTGTGTCTTAAAAATGTCTGAGTGTTCCATTATTCTATACCCCACATCTCTATAGACACTTCCCTACCATTTTATTTATAGATATTTAGTTATGTAGTCTTGCTGAAGGGTGAAATAGTTTTGCGTACTCCAAACATTTATTTTTCTACAGTGTTTTTCGAATCCTGCAAACACTTAGTCATGTGTCTAACGTTCCATTGATTTCAATGGGTCTACTCACAAGAGGAAATCTAAGCATATGCATCAGTTTTTACAGGATCAGGGCCTACATTCATGTTTCCTAGTTTCTGCCCTAGTCACGCAAACTTCTCCACATGGATGGACCCCTGCACTGTAAGTTGGAAACGTAAGTTCAGATCCTCAAAGGTACTTATGGACCTGAATAAAACTGGGCATTACCCTTACTCCTAACTCTTTAGCATGTAAGTTATACCCACTAACACTCCCTTACACACTGGTAAAATGGATATTTTGGTCTAAGGGAATCTACATGAAAGTAAATAACTTCTAACTTACACCACCTTATAGATTACTTTTGAATTTGGCCTAAAGTGTGCTCATATAGTCTGTAATTTTTATTTCTATTTAAGTAGAGAACTAGAGCACAATCATCATTTTTAAACAGAAAAAAACCAGACACAGAGATGAGGTCTGGAAATAAGCATTCAGCCTCTAGTAAATTGGAAATTTATCTCTGAGAATGAATCTTTTGAAAGGGCCAGTGTAGCTTGAATATGACACTGTCAGCAAAGTAACTTAAATTATGC
Organism: Natator depressus; assembly: GCF_965152275.1. Classification (NCBI taxonomy): domain Eukaryota; kingdom Metazoa; phylum Chordata; order Testudines; family Cheloniidae; genus Natator; species Natator depressus. The sequence continues at coordinate 142,885,065 of NC_134234.1, forward strand.
CAACAAAATGCCAACAAAATATTGTGACACTAAGAGCATGAAGAATTTGGCATTAATTACAGCATCAGATTGGGAATACAGAACAGGACGCCAGTAGTGCTGGTGCACAGTGATTAGCAATATGGAATAGAACAGTGGCAACATGAGTGATAAATGGGAACTCTGACAGCAGAGAAAGTAGCTTAGCAAAGAACATGAGTGGAGGAGAGAAATACCAAGGGATATGTCAAGAAGGAAGGAAGTGCAGAAGAAGGGAAAGCTGGGAACAGAGATAGTTAGGCCTTAACAGAAAAATCAAAATAGGTTGGTGAGGAAAGATCAGTGGTGAGTCTGGGGACAGACAGGAACATAGGATACTGGGGAAGTAAGTAGAACCAGTTTCACAGCTGTGCTGATACAAAGTGGGTTTAGGATAGGCATAATCTATCCCAATGAGGGAGCAATGCCAGGAGTGCAGCCAGCTCACAATCAGTCACTGGTGCAGGGGCCGTAATGGGTTGGGGCAGGGGTGGGGTGGAGGTTGAGAAGGTTCAGGAAGAGGCATGGCAAGAGAACTGCACCACAACAATTCTGTACCCTTTCAGTAGCCCGCACTTGCCATGACAACAGGCCAAGCTTAGAACAGCCCCTCGTTAGGGGAGATGAAAGGTGCCTTCCTTCTACCCTCACCATGGGCTATATATCTGTCCTAGGACGAATCTGTTCCAGAGTGCCTCAGAAGCAGAATGAGCATATGGAGGATGGGGTCTTGGAAGCTGATACTGAAAGAAACAGACATGAGGATTAGACAGCAAAGATGCCCAGGAAACAGAAAGAAAGAAGGAGGATGCCTAGTGGGGAGAAGAGGAGACAGATTTGAAAGCAAAAGAATATGGCACAGAGAGATGACGTTTTTGTTGAAACGCTGGGAAGAAAGAATGTATTAGGAAGCAGAGCAAAGTGATCACATGAGAGAAAGCCAATGTGAAACAGAAAGAGGAATATGAAAGAGGATATGGAGGAACTAACACTAGGAAATCTGTTTTAACTATATAGGGCTGAATAAGCATTCAGTGAAATTCCCACTGGTTTCAATGGGAGCAGAGCTAGACCTGTGCTGCATGCTTTTGAAAATCCCACCCTCTATAGATGCATATGTGCTTTAACAGCAATTACAAAACAAAAAATCATTCTAAGTAATGTCCAGATTCCCCCCTCTTACCCCTTCAGCCCCTGCCCCCGAGGATTTGTGTTGTTTGTTGTGAAATCTTTTAAATTCTAAGGAGTATGGAGTGCTTCAAAAATCAGCACCTCTTAAGGTTAAAAAATTAATGTTCGCGAAGTGCTTTGAGAACTTCAGATTACAAGAACTATAGCAGAACCATACTAAATATTATTTGTATAAAGAGCCTTTGTGGACAGCAATCCAAACTAAAGGAAGTTCTTTTTTATTAGATAAAATATCTATATGAAAAAAGTGGTACTGATGCACATAAGGAGGAAGTGCACAGGGATTAATTATCACATGTATTTCTCTCTCCTTTATTGTGATACTTACCATATACTCTTCTGCTTAGCTTGGTTTGTGCTATGTGGTCTGTAAATAAGATTAATGTGAATCTATAAACTGCAATATGTCTTTACTTGAGGAACAGAATTCCGTGAGTGAGCACTTGTAGACAGTGAAAGCTTTCGTATGTAGTCCCAGCTTAGAGAAAGAGATGCCCTCTTAAGCAAAGAGTGGGGAGAAGATGTGTGGCTGTTTAGTAAATTTTCTAGATATAAAATATATTTTTATATATTTTTATACTGATATAAAATATATTTTTCCTGTACTTTATCATTCATGAAGCCTTTAGAATGGAGGGAAGCTGAAAAGGGCAAAGAAGAAAAGCTAGATTGAAAAATATAACAGAAAATAACCGAAAGCAGAATAATTGTAAGAATAAAAAGCAGGTTTTGTAAAAGACAAAGACCACAAAATATAATTGTCAAGCTTTCAAACAGTGTTTTGCTGGAAATGGATTATTTTTGTTTTTTGCTTCTTTTTTTCTAAAATAGGGAAAATCCAGGACAGATTACTAATGCTCTGATGCTATCACAATAAATAAACTCCTGCTAACTGAACAAAATGCATTTAATGTCTAATATATAATTCATATTTTCCAGTAAGGACATTTCTACAAAGTTAAGACAAACAGCAAATAGGATGGGAACTGCTGGTGAGTAGCAGTACTCACCGCTCTTAGGACCACCTTTGCACACCTTAAGCAGTACCTTACTTTGTGACTAGCCCCATTGAAATCAATGGGACTATTTGTGGAGTAAGTTGCTGTTCAAGGTAAGAGTGGCAAAACTAAATTCTAATGGTTTAAAAATAGGAGATTAGAAAATGTAATTTTTCTTCCTCAGCCTGTCTCCCCCATTTCCTGAGCACAGGGGACTCCTTCCACCATTTCAGCCCTTTATCAAGTACTAGAAAACAGCACTTCCCTCAATGGACAGAGACTCATGTGCAACTTACAATACTACTAACCCTGTGTCCATGCATACACCTGCTGTGAGGTCCATGATGATTTTTCCCCATCCTGGATTCAGCTGCTGATATTACTTGCCTGGCCCTGATGCTTCCTGGCCTGTAAGAGTAGTGAGTAACCAGTCACAGGAGGACCTGGCCATGTTATTCTATGTTCGGAGGAGCACCCAAAGGAAAGGAGAATGGGTATCCCAGAAAAACAACAGGTAGATCAGTTCTTGCTCCCGCTATGAGTCTTGTTCTGGCCTTCCATGCTAGTTGTCAGGAATACATAATACAGAGTTTCCCACCCTCCTGTTCTTCCAAAATCCTTGGAAATATGAGTGATCCCCAGATGATATACTCCTAGGAATTAGCTTGTTTTCTAAGGGTTAATACAGTATTACAATTTGTGTGCACAGTTTCTCATACTAAAAGGAAATGCCATTTAAACTAAATAAAGTGATCTACATAGGGCTACATTTGCAGACCCTTTAGCAGTAGTAGAAACAGGATCAAACACTATTAAGTGGATAACATAAGTTCTATTGATTTTAATAGTACAGGATCAAGCCTATAGTGTAGAATTTATCTTTCCTAGGAGTGTTAGCCCTCTAGAGTGTAGTATCTCGTTTCTCCAAACTGTACTGGTTTCTTATTCCCCTCCGGAGGAAATTCAAAGTATTGGTTTTGTCAAGGTTCCTTCCCCACTCTGAACTCTAGGGTACAGATGTGGGGACCTGCATGAAAACCTCCTAAGCTTACTTTTACCAGCTTAGGTTAAAACTTCCCCAAGGTACAAACTATTTTACCCTTGGACTTCCACTGCCACCACCAAACTTTATCTGGGTTCCTGAAAAAACATAGTTTGGAAACGTCTTTCCCCCCAAACTCCTCCCAACCCTTGCACCCCACTTCCTGGGGAAGGTTTGGTAAAAATCCTCACCAATTTGCATAGGTGACCACAGACCCAAACCCTTGGATCTTAGAACAATGAAAAAACATTCAGTTTCCTTACAAGAAGACTTTTAATAGAAGTGAAAAAGAATCACCTCTGTAAAATCAGGATGGTGAATACCTTACAGGGTAATTAGATTCAAAACATAGAGAATCCCTCTAGGCAAAACCTTAAGTTACAAAAACGACACACAGACAGAAATATTCATTCTATTCAGCACAGCTATTTTCTCAGCCATTTAAAGAAATCATAATCTAACACATACCTAGCTAGATTACTTACTAAGTTCTAAGACTCCATTCCTGTTCTGTCCCCGGCAAAAGCATCACACAGACAGACACAGACCCTTTGTTTTTCTCCCTCCTCCCAGCTTTTGAAAGTATCTTGTCTCCTCATTGGTCATTTTGGTTAGGTGCCAGCGAGGTTACCTTTAGCTTCTTAACCCTTTACAGGTGAGAGGATTTTTCCTCTGGCCAGGAAGGATTTTAAAGGGGTTTACCCTTCCCTTTATATTTATGACAGGTTTTGGTTTATAAAATGCTATATTTTTGGTTCTGGCCACCTGAGAAATCTTCTCTCCCTATGCAGTGTCATGACAATTGATATCAGCTGTAGCACTTTTGCCAATAGTCCCCAGATTTGAATATATGGACCTGGAGCTAATAGTTCCCAAATTTAAACAAGTGGAGCTGGAGGCAGAGCCTTTTCAGTGAAGGGTGCGTGTATCTGAAATGTACTGCCCCAGTTGTTCTGACAAAGTTCAAGTTTGTTAAACTTTGAGGTGCAAACCAGACTGATGTGTTTGATCAGGTTTGGAAAGCTGGAAAAAAAACGGTGGGGGTGTGTAGTGGTCTTTCTTCTCACTTTGTTAAAAATCACTATGTTCTGCTATATTTCCTCCTGTAGCCTTCTGCCTTCTTCTACTCTGACACTTGACTACAAATAAAATTCAAATATAGTATATATAAATAACGTATAGTAGTTTCTGTATAATAAATTGTAAATCCATAAATATATGGTAATTTCTATAGAATAAGTTGTAAATCTAAATTGCGTTTAACTGCTTCTCTTGCATTCTAATTTTGTATTGATTAGAATGAAATTACTCAAGGTGCTTAAAATTCAGCCCATACTAAAGTGCTTTGGTAGCTCCTGATTGTCTTCTTGCTCACACTGGTGTAAATCCAAACGACATGTATTGAAGTCACAATGTAAAAATGACATAAGAGGAGAATCAAGTCCTTATTTTTGTTTCAGGCTGTGGAGAAAGCTTGAAAAAAAGCATAGTAACTTCAAGTTTAAATCTAATTAATATCAGAACTTGGTTTAATTTGAACTGTTTGGTTGTTGCTTTCATATAAAGTGCAACTAAAATGCTTTATCTAAATTTAGGACTTTGTTCTTGATCTATTTCAAAGATTCAGGAATCAATTGGAGATTATGATAATCATAAGATCTAAGGAGATCTGATAGAAATTATATCCTATGCTATTTGTACTCGGCAGGAATATATATGATAGCACGTATGTGCTTAAGATAGGCCATCACCTTCTGTTCTAGGATAATTGGAGAATCATCTAGTGTTAATCCTTTAATTAATGTCTTGTTGTGAATACATAGCAGTACAGGATAGGATAATTCTGCCAGTATAAGCTTGTTTGTAGACAAGAAGCTGAATCTGGCTAAGAGATGATGAGTATCAGAAAATTCTGTTAAATTATATGTTTTAGTGAACTGATTTATGATCAGATCATTGATTTAATATAAGTAGCTCTGGAAAGCAAAAGTATGTTAGGCCTGATTGTGATCTAAATTACAGTAGTGTGCATTAGGAGTAATTCCACTAACGTCAATTCAAGTATGCTAGGGTAGGCTCTTTAGCTGCAAAAAACTTTAGTTAGAGAAGGGAATATGGGCCTTAGATGCACAAGCAGCTTTGCCTCTGGTGTAACTGGATTCTAGTCACGGAAAATGATTTGTGTCTTTCAGCATCATCTAAGACCTCTGATAATTTGCTGGGGCTTCAGCAGGTCAATAGATTCTTGCTATGCAGAGAGTGCAGACCTTCGGACTAGAGCTGAGTGAAATTTTTCACCAAAACACTTTTTAGGTGAATGAGGGAAAATTGGCTACAGTGAAAAATCCTGTGGTATCTTATGGATCCCACACAGTCTCTCAAAGGTGAATAGGAACTCCTCAGCACAGTCAGTCTTTAGATAAATTGTGCAGTCTTTCTCCCACTCCCTGTTGTTGAGAGAGGATGTACTCACAGCTGAGGCAGATCCTTTTTGCTGTTCCAGGACCCTGAGCTGCCATGTGTGAGCTTCCTTCTCAGCTGCTAGCCGCACCATGCCTCTTTGAGCTGTCTCCTCAACTTCCTTAGATTCTCTCTTCTCCTTGATCCGGAGCTCCACCATCCTTACTTCATGCTCACATTGTTCTTTCTTGGCTTCCAGGAGTCTCAGTCGAACCAGTTCTGCTTCAGTGGCATCTAGTTCATCGTGGTATTCAGGCCCTGCTCTTTGCTCAAAATTTATTAGCAAAACTCTCAGTTCCTGATCTGAGGTTTTCTTCTTAAAGGACAACCCCCTTTGGAAGCACAAACCCTCCACGTCTTTTATCCCAAGGCCCTCAGATGACTGTGAGTCACCCATTGTGACTAATCTTCAACCTTTAAAACTCTCAATATCAAGTTTACACTTTTAACAGCCATTGGATTTTGATCTTTCAGTCCAATTGACTTGTGGCCTCTGTATCCTGTCACACCTACACCAATTGTCATGCTGTCTGAAGTGTCTCACAACCTGTGAGTGCCTACCTCAGGACAGACTGTCAGAAAAGAAAGGCAAACACCCCAAACTGGTGGTATGTTCTATAATTAGATTTTACCAAGTCTATAACAAATATGAACTCCTGGATCATGGTAATAGTCTTACCATGGAGTCACAGACAGTCCCCTTGGACTCTCCAGCCTATCTTGCTACCCAGGCAAACCAGACTTTGTGATAAAAGGTCACAAACCAAAAATCAGACAACATCAGGTTTCTCCCAGTCTGAAGAAACCGGTACTTCAGATCTTACACCAGAGACAACGCTAGGAGCCAATTCTATAGTAAACTAACTAAAGGTTTATTAGTTAAGAAAAGGAAGGGAGAGTTACTGAGAGATTAAAGCAGGTAAAATAGATGCACAGGTGAGTCACAGTTTGTAACTCCAAATGGTGGCAGTGATGTAGTACTGCCAGTTTCCCAAAAGTCTTTTCAGGATTCCCAGATTGTCTCTAGGACAATCTCCGCTTTGCATCTGGCACATTTCCCTGTAAAAGTCTAAACAGTCCAAAGATGAAGGATCTTTCTTTGAACCCATTCTTATAGCTTCTTCCGATAGAAGACAAGCTGACAGAGTCTCCACCCACGTGTGCTTTTCCTTTGATGATGGTGAGTGTGGAATGCATTTAGTTTTTTGACATCCGACCACCATACATAATGGGATGCTTGGATTGAAATTAGAATTTTCTGTTGAAGTCCTTAAGTCCTTCATTAGAATTTCACAAGATTTCTTTGATGGGTTATTTAGTTACAGGGATATGCACAATGTAAATATTTGCTATTACATTATAACAGGAACAGATAGATGAAAACAATGCACATAACATCCCACTAGTTTTCATGAAATTTAAACACCCAATATTCTCTTACACGTCTAACCAACACTTTGATCTATATTAATGCAAATTGACCTGATTACACTCTAGTGTTTTCAATGTAATATTTCTGCCAACAGTATAGTGTCTTGTTTCATATTTGTTCCTGTGGTTAGAACAACAATGTTTATTTAATTGGGAGAGTTTCTTAAGAGAGGAGGGAATGTGGCGTTTAGATGCTGCTTGTAATTATTAGAATTGGGAGCACTGGCTGTTGGGAGTCTGAAAGGACAGGAAACAGGAAGAGGGGGAAAGTTGAGGAGGCAGAGTGAGAGCTACCAAGGGTGCAGCAGCAGCTTGATAAAGAGGTTTCCACTTTAAAAATAAAGTCCTGTTGAAGTTTGTTAGTACATCGCCTGGTTGCTACAACATATCGCCAGGGCTTTTATAAACTTCTTTAATGTGCAACTTTCATCTAGGATCACATTGCTATGAAAAGTGCCACGGGAAGTTCGGCCAGCACATCCCTCGGCCTGCGCCGCTTCCTGCAGCCCCCATTAGCCTGGAGCGGCGAACTGCAGCCAATGGGAGCCGCGATCGGTCAAACCTGCAGGCGCGGCAGGTAAAGAAACTGGCCCAGCCTGCCAGGTACTTTCCCTGAACAAGCGGTGGACCACAGTTGAGAACCACTGACCTAGATCTTCTGTACTCCAGGTGAGTGTCCTACATGCTGGGCTACAGGATATGAGGAGATGCGGGGGAGGGACACCTCCTCCTCCTCCCAATTTTTTTCCACACTCAATTTTTCAGGCCTGCCATCAAACCCAAAACGTTGTTATAGTTTAGTTGCCCAGCTGTAGTTGGGGCACATTGAGCCCTGATGTCAGTGAGTGCACTGACTGCACATGCACTATACTAGGGTTAATTTTGGTCTCATGTTAATAAATGAGTCTCTCCTCCTTTCTCAAATGAATTGTTGCTTGATTCAAGACGAGCCAAATAGTGGTTGCTTTAAAATACATTTAAAGTTAAAGATACATTTAGAGATGTTATTAAGCATTTTTAGGCAATAGCCACAATGGCTATCACCAAGGTTGGGACCCTGGTGTGCTAGGCATTTTACAAATATACAGAAAATGACTGTCCCAAAGGGTTTATAGGCAGCCAGTCCTATGTTGGCTTGACTACTCTGGGAATCCTTAATATTGCTCATGTATAATGTATGAAATTCATAATTTCAATTAAGTGTTTATCAACATTTTGAATTTTGATTAAAAATGCTTAAATTTTATTATTATTTTTTCCCAAAAAATTATATCCCATTTTTGACCAGCTCTACTAATTACCACGTATATATCTAAATTTGGCTGGTGAAAAGTCTCTTTATTCTGAACACCTAATATTCTGTATTTAGATTTTTAAAAATATCTGGCCAGTGCAAATATTTGTAATCTAAAATAATAATATAAAGTGAGTACTGTACACTTTATATTCTGTGTTGTAAATGAAATCAATGTATTTGAAAAAGTACAGAAACATCCAAAATATGTATAATACATTTAAATTGGTATCTATTGTTTAACAGTGCCACTAAAACTGCTATTAATCATGACTATTTTTTAAATTTAATTAATTTGTTTTGCATTAATCACTTGAGATAACTGTGATTAATTTACAGCCCTAAATACAATTTATTAAAAGGAATCCATATCCAGTTTCTCTTCCTACCTTTAACTTTATGAAGCTTTCCACCCAAATGGTTTACAAACAGGTTAGTAGTACAGTAGAACCTCAGAGTTAGGAACACCAGTTACGCACTGACCAGTCAACCACACACCTCATTTGGAAGCGGAAGTACCAATCAGGCAGCATCAGAGACCAAAAAAAAATATTTTTTAAAGCAATTACAGTGTAGTACTTTGTTAAAAATAAACTACTAACAAAATAAAGGGAAAGCAGCATTTTTCTTCTGCATGGTAAAGTTTCAAAGCTGTATTAAATCAATGTTCAGTTGTAAACTTTTGAAAGAACAACCATATCATTTTGTTCAGAGTTATGAACATTTCAGAATTACAAACAACCTCCATTCGCGCGGTGTTCATACTCTGGGGTTCCACTGTACTGTTGAAAATGCTTACATTAAGCCCTGAACAAGTTTTGTATCAATCAATCTTTTGTGCTCATTAAAGATCCCTTGGCACTTTTCATAGCAATGTGATCCTAGATGAAAGTTGCACTTTAAAGAAGTTTATAGAAGCCCTGGCGATATGTTGTAGCAACCAGGCAAGGTACTAACAAACTTCAACAGGACTTTATTGTTAAAGTGGAAACCGCTTTACCAAGCTGCTGCTGCACCCTCGGTAGCTCTCACACCGCCTCCTCAACTTCCCCGCCCTCCTTCCTGTTTCCTGTCCTTTCAGACTCCCAGCAGCCAGTGCTCCCAGTTCTAATAATTACAAGTAGCATTTAAACACCACATTCCCTCCTCTCTTAATAAACTCTCCCAATTAAATAAACATTGCTGTGCTAACCACAGGAACAAATATGAAACAAGACACTATACTGTTGGCAGCAATATTACACTGAAAACACTGTCGATACTACATAAAATAGTCCCTAGTCCAGACAGGTGGTTGTCAGGGTCTGACAGGCCGTCTCTCAAGCCCCGGTTCCAGTGCAATGGCTTGTTGTGGTGATACTACAGTGAAGTCATCCAATGCAGACTGGGTGTTGGCATAATCTCCTCTTGGTGCATAGGCAGGTGCAAGATAAGAAGCATTCCATACCTGCCCATCAGAAAGTCGATAGGTGTAAGGTCCCTTCTTCTCTATGATTTTAAGAGGAGCTGTGAATTTATGGTCCCCTTTGCATAACATTCCAGGTTTTCGTATTCTAATGAAGGAACCACACTCAAACTTTGGTTCCTTAGCACCCTGCCACTTGTCTGTGAAAGATTTATACTTTGCTTGGTTCTGTTCAACTGTTTTTCTCACATCATCCTCAGTTAGGGCATCAGGTCGTGCCTTTAACAATCCAGGAATGTTCAGTTTTGTATTCATCTGTTTCCCATGCAGTAACTCTGTGGGTGATCTTTGCGTTGTGGCATGTCGTGTAGCCCGGTATACTTGCAAGAAATCAGTAGTGAAGGTTATCCACAATCACCCTTCCAGTTCAGCTGTTTGCAAACTCTCTTTCAAACTTCTGTTAAACGGTTCGATTTCCCCATTGGCTTGAGGGTAATATAGGGATGACTTTCTGTGTAAAATGTTCCTCTCTGCTAGAAAAGTTTCAAACTCCAGGGAAGTAAATTGACCACCATTATCTGAAACCAGTTCTTTGGGGTTACCTTCCCTGCTGAAAACTGAAGAGACGAACTTAATTACTGTAGCAGAAGAGATTTGGGATGTAAACGCTACCTCAGGCTATTTACTGAAATAGTCTATTAAAGTGATGGCATAATGGCAGTCACTTGGAGTAGTATCAAAGGGTCCTACAATGTAAATCACCACTTTTTCCCATGCAGATTCAGGAAGAGGAACAGACTAATGGAGGGGTACATGTCACTTCTGTCTTATCATGCATTTGGCAAGTGACACAGGATTTTATGAGTGCTTCAGTTTGAGAGTCCAACCCTGGCCACCAATACAGATCCCATAGTTGTTGTTGGTTCTGACAATTCCTTGATGAGTATCGTGTGCCAGGTGTACGGGTTTTGACTGTAATTCTTCTGGCACAAGTAGCCGGTGTATACCTCATAGCACACCGCCATCAAGCAAAGAAAGTTCATCCTGAACTCTAAAATAAGGCAGCAAAACTGGGTCAAGGTTTTAGGGTTACTGGGCCATCTCTTTGTCAGAAATTCACATAGTTTTTGTTGAATTGGACACGCTGAACAAGCAGCTTGAAATTGTTCTCTTGTAACTGCAGTAAGAGTGTTTGTAATAAGTGCAACTACTACATCCTCATCCTCCAGTGGACCATCTGGTGAAGGCAAAGGCAGGCAAGAAAGGCAATCAGCTACCACATTATGGTTTCCAGGCTTATATTCCAGTTCATAATTGAAAGACAGTAGTCTTGCAGACCATCTAGCAATACAATATACTGCTCTTCCCAGTCCTTCCGTGGTGAACAATGTCATCAAAAGGCCGTGGTCTGTGTGCAACTTAAATGTGCCGCCCCACAGGTAAGTTCGCCATTTTTCAGTAGCCCAGACACAAGCAAGTGCTTCTTTTTCGACTGTAGAATATTTCCTCTCAGCATTACTTAGTGTCCTTGAAGCAAATGCAACAGTCCTCTCTGTCTTGTCCTCATGAAGTTGTGTGAGGACAGCCCCAAGTCCATAATCAGAAACATCAGCCAACAATTGTGGGCAATGCAGGACTGAATAGTGCAAATACTGGACTATGTACAATCAAGTCTTTCACCGTTTTGAAACTAGCTTGTGCATCCATTGTCCACCCTAAGCTTGAACTTCTCCGTAGTAATTCTTGTAACAGTTCAATGACAGAAGCATAATTGGGAATGAATTTTGCGTACCAGGAGGTAAGACCCAAGAAGGAACGTAAGGTTTGCAAATCTGTTGGAGGAGGAGTATTTGAAATTGCCAGATATGATCTGGATCAGGTTTTAGTCCAATCTGTGAAATTGTATGCCCCAGAAAGGAGAGCTCAGTTTGTCTAAATTTGCATTTGGACCTATTGAGCTGGAGGCCTCCTTTGCTGATGCAGTTTAGTACAGACTGCAGGTTATTGTCATGCTCCTCAGAAGTATTTCCAAACACGATAATATCATCCAGATAGCACTGAACTCCATGTTGATTCTTCAGAATCAATGACATCATTTTTTGGAAGGCACTTGGGGAAGATGTGAGACCGTATGGAACACGTTTAAAATAAAATAGTCCCTCATGTGTAATAAATGCTGTGAGGTATCTGCTATCTTCATGCAACATAACCTGGTAGTATGCGCTCTGCAAATCAAGAGTAGAAAACATCTTTGCTCCACGGAGTTCTGCAAATACTTCTTCTTTGTGAGGAAGAGGATGGCTGTCAATCACAATAGCTTTATTTGGCTCCCTTAAGTCCACACAAAGGTGAATGCCTCCACCCTTCTTCTACTACTACAGGTGAAACCCATTCCGAGGAGTCGATCTCTTCGATAATGTCCTTTTGAACACGTTTTCTCAGTTCCTCTGAAACAGCTTCCCTGACTGAAAACGGTAAGTGCCGTAATTTCTGTACGGGCATCATATTATTCTGCATTTTAACTTTATGCAGAAACCCATAAGCACAGCCGAGTTTCTCCCAGATGAAACTGGTGTGTGTACCGCAAGAGTCTTTTGCTAAGGAGGATCAATTCGTCCGTTAACTACCCTGAGATTTAAAGCAGTCAATAAATCTCTGCCAAGGATAGGAGTGCCTTTGTGGACAATGTAGAACTCTGCAGTTACACAGCAATCACCAAAAGTAACTATTGCTGGCAGTCAGCCACGTACTGGAATATGGTTTTTCAAATAGCACACCAAGTGAAGTTTGGGTTCAGTAAGAGGCACATCTTTAAAGTAATGCAAATAGATGGAATCAGGTAGCATAGATACTGCTGAGCCAGTGTCCAACATTAGCTGAATAGAGTGTGAGGGTATAGCGGAAACATTTACAGTGCTTTTTATTTCTTCTAGAATATGTGCAGTAGTGATTTTGTCCATGATCAGCACAGTAACATCTGGTATTATAACTGCATGCACCTGTTCATTGAACTGGCTGCTGCGACATACTTTAGCAAAATGCCCAATCTTTTTGCAATGATTGCACTGAGCTACTTTTTGCCGGACATCCGGTGTAGCTTGGAAGGCGTTGTGGTGATCCACAGTGAAAGCATGCTTTTACTATATTTTGAATTTGCTGATTCGGTGGTTTTCCATTAGTTTTCCTCTTGTAATTGTTTGTCTGCAGTGATAGTGAACTTTTCTGCAAAGGAGTCACAGCCTGGACTGTGCCTCCTGTATCCATGCTCATAATTTTGGCTTCAGCTGTAGCTGACTCAATCTGAGTAGCAATGGTTATTGCTTTTTCTAGTGTAAGTTGTGGTTCTGGAAGTAAGCGTTCTCTTACATGAAGCATGGTTGTTTTCTCAATGAGCTGGTCTCAAATCATCTCATCTACCATATTCCCAAAATCACAAGTTACAATCAGACTCCTCAGGGAAACAATATATTGCATTATAGTCTCCCCTGTTTTCTGCTCACGCTGGCGAAATCTGAGGCGATTAGCTACTACATTCACTTTTGGCACAAAGAAGTTCTTTAATGCAATGAGTGCAGTCTCATATTTATCATCTGCAAGGGGAAAAGTGTAAAATATACGCTGCCCTTCTGCTCCAAGGCAATGGATTAGCAGAGCATGCTTTCTTACTTCAGAAATCTCTGTAGCACTGATTGCAAGCAGATAAGTCTCAAACATATGGATCCAGGCAGTAAAAGCAATTGGAGGCTCACCTGGGCTTTGCAGAAAGGCTGCAGGTGTGTTCAGAGGCAGAGGATCCATTCTCATTGCCAAAATGTTGTAGCAACCAGGCAAGGTACTAACAAACTTCAACAGGACTTTATTTTTAAAGTGGAAACCTCTTTACCAAGCTGCTGCTGCACCCTCGGCAGCTCTTACTCTGCCTCCTCAACTTCCCGCACCCGCTCCCTCCTGTTTCTGTCCTTTCAGACTCCCAACAGCCAGTGCTCCCAGTTCTAATAATTACAAGCAGCATCTAAACACCACACAATATTAAATATCTTTGTCCTGGATAGGTTGTAAAATAAATTTTTTGGTTGAGACAAATTAGAAGCCCTGATTTTTTGTCAGTAAAGACTGCATAGTATTTTATGTAATAGGAGGGTGTCTGCCTGTATTTTCAAAATCAGTGACTCCATTCTTCCCTTCTATGGGAATAATATACGTATTTAAATTGTCTCTTTCTGCTTATTTTGTTTCTCATTCATTTTCATTGACGAAGACGTAAGAGTTATGGTTTGCCCTTCTCCACACACATACAGAAGTAGTCAAGTGTTGCACTGTTTTAATGCATGGGGCCTCTGAGATCTGGGCAGTTCTGATAAGATCCACATGAGGCAAAAGACAAAAACTGCTACAGTTAGGAATGTTAAAATAGGAGCAATTTCCTCAGCACACTACAATCTCTGCATGGGTATGTTATAGTAACAACAAAATGTCAGAAGTTTCAAATGCATAATGTATCCTTCTCCATAACCTAGTGTCAAATGTGATTTCTGAAATTATTTAGTGGTAATAATAATTAATTAACATTGTGTACTTCTGTAGCACCCTCCATTTATGAATCTCAAATCTGGAAATAAAAAAAAAATTGCTGCAAATCCCAATTAGGGCTTCACCCTGAAATTCAAAGTAATTGTGCCATCAACCCTTTTCCTGTAAACAGAGTTTGACAAACAAATGTAACCCTCGTACTTCATGATTCTCTTACTTACATTTTATGAAAATGTTCATTATTCAAAATTTTGATTTATGTTTTATGCAAAAGCGGATTCCTTGTGTGTTGCTCACTGAAACTATTGTTTAAAGGATTCACTACTCATAATTTACTACCAGTGTTGTTTGATAGGTTACATAAGTCACATGATAAGTTTATGAATACCTGAAAGTTTTAGGCAGGAGGAAACCTTGAATATTGTGCAAACATTCATGCAAATGTATTTGCATGTGTATTCATTCATGATCCATGTTTCTCCAACATTTGTGCAAAACCAGTTGCTCTTACAAATGTTCTCAGAAAGCAACTAAAAGGTGTCAGACACAACTGAAGCAATGGGTGTTTTTTTTTATTTGAATTAAATTTTGCAAATACTTTGCTTATCATTCACCCTGCTCTGCATATAAATTTTTATCTACATTACTGCTATCATTCCAAACTGCTTGAATTTTCACATACAGTATTCTTTTACAGTCCACCTAATTAATAGGGGCCAGAGCTTCTAGTGTGTTAGCTGAAAATAGAGTAGTGGTGGCAAGTGATGTGCCCATATTTTCTTTAATAATTGGTATTCATATTTTTCCCTAAAGCACTTAACAAAACATCTATATCATCCCTCTCTAAGTAATGAGGAAATATTTTAGCATTAATCTTTATCACATTGCTGGGCCCCTTATTAGTCTTTCCCCTTTACCACTCACTTGGCTCCACATTCTGTGTTGTTCTCATAAGTTCTCCATTTAAGCATACTAATCATCTGCTAACTTATCTGAGTTTCAAGGCATCATTCCTTTATGAAGCTTCATCAGACTATCTAGACTATTCAGTACTTCTTTACTGAATCTTATTCAAGCCTCCCGACCTGTTATCACCTTGCCACATTTCCATTATGTTTTGTTATTGAGAATACTGGGAAGGAGAGAACAAGCTGCATGAACACTAATAAAACAGAAGAAGAAAGTAGATGTAGTGATTTTTTTTCGCAGCCACTACCTGAAAAGTATTGGGGTATGTCTACACTACGGAATTAGGTCGAATTTATAGAAGTCATTTTTTTAGAAATCGGTTTTATATATTCGAGTGTGTGTGTCCCCACAGAAAATGCATTAAATGCATTTTATTTATGCATTTATGCATAGAAAATGCATTAACTCGGCGGAGTGCTTCCACAGTACCGAGGCAAGCGTCGACTTCCGGAGCGTTGCACTGTGGGTAGCTATCCCACAGTTCCCGCAGTCTCCGCTGCCCATTGGAATTCTGGGTTGAGATCCCAATGCCTGATGGGGCTAAAACATTGTCGCGGGTGGTTCTGGGTACATATCGTCAGGCCCCCGTTCCCTCCCTCCCTCCGTGAAAGCAAGGGCAGACAATCGTTTTGTGCCTTTTTTCCTGAGTTACCTGTGCAGATGCCATACCACAGCAAGCATGGAGCCCGCTCAGGTAACCGTCACCGTATGTCTCCTGGGTGCTGGCAGACGTGGTACTGCATTACTACACAGTAGCAGCAACCCATTGCCTTCTGGCAGCAGACGGTGCAATAGGACTGGTAGCCGTCATCATCATGTCCGAGGTACTCCTGGCCACGTCGGCCGGGAGCGCCTGGGCAGACATGGGCGCAGGGATTAAATTTGGAGTGACTTGACCAGGTCATTCTCTTTAGTCCTGCAGTCAGTCCTATTGAACCGTCTTATGGTGAGCAGGCAGGCGATACAGATTGCTAGCAGTCGTACTGTACCATCTTCTGCTGGGCAGGCAAGAGATGAGGATGGCTAGCAGTCATATTGTACCATCTTCTGCCGGGCAGGCAAGAGATGGGGATGGCTAGCAGTCGTACTGTACCATCTTCTGCCGAGCAGCCATGAAATGTGGATGGCATGCAGTCCTTCTGCACCGTCTGCTGCCAGCCAAAGATGTGAAAGATAGATGGAGTGGATCAAAACAAGAAATAGACCAGATTTGTTTTGTACTCATTTGCTTCCCACCCTCCCCTGTCTAGGGGACTCATTCCTCTAGGTCACACTGCAGTCACTCACAGAGAAGGTGCAGCGAGGTAAATCTAGCCATGTATCAATCAGAGGCCAGACTAACCTCCTTGTTCCAATAAGAACAATAACTTAGGTGCACCATTTCTTATTGGAACCCTCCGTGAAGTCCTGCCTGAAATACTCCTTGATGTAAAGCCACCCCCTTTGTTGATTTTAGCTCCCTGAAGCCAACCCTGTAAGCCGTGTCGTCAGTCGCCCCTTCCTCTGTCAGAGCAACGGCAGACAATCGTTCCGCGCCTTTTTTCTGTGCGGACGCCATACCAAGGCAAGCATGGAGGCCGCTCAGCTCACTTTGACAATTAGGAGCACATTAAACACCACACGCATTATCCAGCAGTATATGCAGCACCGGAACCTGGCAGAGCGATACCGGGCGAGGAGGCGACGTCAGCGCGGTCACGTGAGTGATCAGGACATGGACACAGATTTCTCTGAAAGCATGGGACCTGCCAATGCATTTATCATGGTGCTAATGGGGCAGGTTCATGCTGTGGAATGCCAATTCTGGGCTCGTGAAACAAGCACAGACTGGTGGGACCGCATAGTGTTGCAGGTCTGGGACGATTCCCAGTGGCTGCGAAACTTTCGCATGCATAAGGGCACTTTCATGGAACTTTGTGACTTGCTTTCCCCTGCCCTGAAGCGCATGAATACCAAGATGAGAGCAGCCCTCACAGTTGAGAAGCGAGTGGCGATAGCCCTGTGGAAGCTTGCAACGCCAGACAGCTACCAGTCAGTTGGGAATCAATTTGGAGTGGGCAAATCTACTGTTGGGGCTGCTGTGATGCAAGTAGCCCACACAATCAAAGATCTGCTGATATCAAGGGTAGTGACCCTGGGAAATGTGCAGGTCATAGTGGATGGCTTTGCTGCAATGGGATTCCCTAACTGTGGTGGGGCCATAGACGGAACCCATATCCCTATCTTGGCACTGGAGCACCAAGCCGGCGAGTACATAAACCGCAAGGGGTACTTTTCAATAGTGCTGCAAGCTCTGGTGGATCACAAGGGACGTTTCACCAACATCAACGTGGGATGGCTGGGAAAGGTACATGACGCTCGCATCTTCAGGAACTCTGGTCTGTTTCAAAAGCTACAGGAAGGGACTTTATTCCCAGACCAGAGAATAACTGTTGGGGACGTTGAAATGCCTATATGTATCCTTGGGGACCCAGCCTACCCCTTAATGCCATGGCTCATGAAGCCATACACAGGCAGCCTGGACAGTAGTCAGGAGCTGTTCAACTACAGGCTGAGCAAGTGCAGAACGGTGGTAGAATGTGCATTTGGACGTTTAAAGGTGTGCTGGTGCAGTTTACTGACTCGCTTAGACCTCAGCAAAACCAATATTCCCACTGTTATTACTGCTTGCTGTGTGCTCCACAATATCTGTGAGAGTAAGGGGGAGACGTTTATGGCAGGGTGGGAGGTTGAGGCAAATCGCCTGGCTGCTGGTTACGCGCAGCCAGACACCAGGGCGGTTAGAAGAGCACAGGAGGGCACGGTACGCATCAGAGAAGCTTTGAAAACCAGTTTCATGACTGGCCAGGCTACGGTGTGAAAGTTCTCTTTGTTTCTCCTTGATGAAACCCCCCGCCCCTTGGTTCACTCTACTTCCCTGCAAGCTAACCACCCTCCCCTCCTCCCTTCAATCATGGCTTGCAGGGGCAATAAAGTCATTGTTGCTTCACATTCATGCATTCTTTATTCATACATCACACAAATAGGGGGATGACTACCAAGGTATCCCAGGAGGGGTGGTGGAGGAGGGAAGGAAAATGCCACACAGCACTTTAAAAGTTTACAACTTTAAAATTTATTGAATGCCAGCCTTCCTTTTTTGGGGCAATCCTCTGTGGCGGAGTGGCTGGTTGGCCGGTGGCCCTCCCACCGCGTTCTTGGGCGACTGGGTGTGGAGGCTATGGAACTTGGGGCGGAGGGCGGTTGGTTACACAGGGGCTGTAGTGGCAGTCTGTGCTCCAGCTGCCTTTGCTGCAGCTCAACCATACACTGGAGCATACTGGTTTGGTCCTCCAGCAGCCTCAGCATTGAATCCTGCCTTCTCTCATCACGCTGCCGCCACATTTGAGCTTCAGCCCTGTCTTCAGCCCGCCACTTACTCTCTTCAGCCCGCCACTTACTCTCTTCAGCCCGCCACCTCTCCTCCCGGTCATTTTGTGCTTTCCTGCACTCTGACGCCTCCACGCATTCGTCTGTGCTCTGTCAGTGTGGGAGGACAGCATGAGCTTGGAGAACATTTCATTACGAGTGCATTTTTTTTTCTTTCTAATCTTCACTAGCCTCTGGGAAGGAGAAGATCCTGTGATCATTGAAACACATGCAGCTGATGGAGAAAAAAAAAGGGACAGCGGTATTTAAAAAGACACATTTTATAAAACAGTGGCTACACTCTTTCAGGGTAAACCTTACTGTTAACATTACATACATAGCACATGTGCTTTCGTTACAAGGTCGCATTTTGCCTCCCCCCACCGCGTGGCTACCCCCTCAACCCTCCCCCCTCCCCATGGCTAACAGAGGGGAACATTTCTGTTCAGCCACAGGCAAACAGCCCAGCAGGAACAGGCTCCTCTGAGTGTCCCCTGAAGAAAAGCACCCTATTTCAACCAGGTGACCATGAATGATATCTCACTCTCCTGAGGATAACACAGAGAGATAAAGAACGGATGTTGTTTGAACGCCAGCAAACATACACTGCAATGCTTTGTTGTACAATGATTCCCGAGTACGTGTTACTGGCCTGGAGTGGTAAAGTGTCCTACCATGAAGGACGCAATAAGGCTGCCCTCCCCAGAAACCTTTTGCAAAGGCTTTGGGAGTACATCCAGGAGAGCCACGAATGCCAGGGCAAAGTAATCCTTTCACATGCTTGTTTTTAAACCATGTATAGTATTTTAAAAGGTACACTCACAGGAGGTCCCTTCTCCGCCTGCCAGGTCCAGGAAGCAGCCTTGGGTGGGTTCGGGGGGTACTGGCTCCAGGTCCAGGGTGAGAAACAGTTCCTGGCTGTCGGGAAAACCGGTTTCTCCGCTTGCTTGCTGTGAGCTATCTACAACCTCATCATCATCATCATCTTCTTCGTCCCCAAAACCTGCTTCCGTGTTGCCTCCATCTCCATTGAAGGAGTCAAACGACACGGCTGGGGTAGTGATGGCTGAACCCCCTAAAATGGCATGCAGCTCATCATAGAAGCGGCATGTTTGGGGCTCTGACCCGGAGCGGTCGTTCGCCTCTCTGGTTTTCTGGTAGGCTTGCCTCAGCTCCTTAAGTTTCACGTGGCACTGCTTCGGGTCCCTGTTATGACCTCTGTCCTTCATGCCCTGGGAGATTTTGACAAAGGTTTTGGCATTTCGAAAACTGGAACGGAGTTCTGATAGCACGGATTCCTCTCCCCATACAGCGATCAGATCCCGTACCTCCTGTTCAGTCCATGCTGGAGCTCTTTTGCGATTCTGGGACTCCATCATGGTCACCTCTGCTGATGAGCTCTGCATGGTCACCTGCAGCTTGCCACGCTGGCCAAACAGGAAATGAGATTCAAAAGTTCGCAGTTCATTTCCTGTCCAGTGCAGTTCATTTCGCAGTTCACTACCTAGCCAGTGCATCTGAGTTGAGAGTGCTGTCCAGAGCGGTCACAATGGAGCACTCTGGGATAGCTCCCGGACGCCAATACCATTGAATTGTGTCCACAGTACCCCAAATTTTACCCGGCAAGGCCGATTTAAGCGCTAATCCACTTGTCAGGGGTGGAGTAAGGAAATCGATTTTAAGAGCCCTTTAAGTCGAAATAAAGGGCTTCATCGTGTGGACGGGTGCAGGTTTACATCAATTTAACACTGCTAAATTCGACCTAAAGTCCTAGTGTAGACCAGGGCTTAGATGTCTGGTAAAATTAGACTTACAGACTTCTGCTTTCATGACCAGGTAGCTAGATAGGATACCTTGCTACTGTTAATGAATACTGCAGCCAAAGCATGTGTAATGAAGCATTCTGAAACATTGTCCATTCAGAACAGTTTCTCTCATTACAGCATATAGGACAAATATGCTATATTGTGAATTCCCTTAAAAAGGCACTGATTACCATGCTCCAGGCTTTACATATTGCAAGGACATTTGTGGTAATTTCAATATTTAGAAACCTACTGTAAAATCAAAAGCATAATTGCAATGAAAGATTTTGACATAGCATTTGCACTTCTAAACTTTAGCATACACATATAAACATGTTATCCTCAATTCTTCTTTCAAATCAGATTTCTCTGTACAATGGGGCCTGCCATCGGAATTCAACAGGGAAGAAGTACAGCAGCATCTCAGTTCCTTTCCAAATACTTCAGAACCCTGGGAGCAAACAAATAGTCAGATGTTTCTTACAGCTAGCAGCTTTCCAGCCCTTGGGTTCATAATAGACTAGTCTCTTCATTTTCTGGTGAGATAAGAAATCTGAAGCCTATATCCAAAGTGGTACAGATCTTGGATTCAGCATATAAACTCGCCATTCCCTAGATCTCTGTGAGGCTGTCATGCTATAAGGCATGGTCTTTTCACTGTAAGCTCTGATCTACAAGCCCTCACCTTACTGAGCTCTGGTGGACCAAACATGGTCCTAATGGAGGACTTCCCTAGAAAGTAAAGTTGCGATAGCACTCATCTGTATCCACAGTGGTTCAGGTATTGGGAGCCAGCTCTTTCACAGCAGACATACCTCTGGCTTCTGCATCTACCAGCTGCTGAGTTCACAAGACAGTTTTTAACTTCCATACTTATAACCTTGCTCTCCTCACCGTGTGTGTGTCTCTGTCTCTGTCTGCCCTCCCTCCTTTCCTGCTGCTTTGTGGAGTGTGAGAGTTAACCCTTGAGGGCTCAGCCAATTGCTAGTTCATCATTTAGCAGTAAGGCATTCCCCAGGAAATATACCACTCTGACTCCTCCATCTCAACCAAGCTTCACAATCATCATCACTGTACCAGTATTAAATTGTTTGTTTAAAAGTTATACTGTGTGTGTATATATATAATATAGTCTTCTGTTTGGTGAAAAATATTTCCCTGGAACCTAACCCCCTCATTTACATTAAGTCTTATGGGGAAATTGGATTCGCTTAACATCGTTTCACTTAAAGTTGCATTTTTCAGGAACATAACTACAACGTTAAGTGAGGAGTTCCTGTAGTACAGTGGTTCTCAACTGTGGTCCACCACTTGTTCAGGGAAAGCCCCTGGAGGGCCGGGCTGGTTTGTTTACCTGCCGCGTCTGCAGGTTCAGCCGATCGCAGCTCCCACTGGCCACGGTTCGCTGTGCCTGGACAATGGGGTCTGCAGGAAGTGGTGCAGGCCAAGGGATGTTCTGGCCACCCTTTTCGCAGCCCCCATTGGCCTGGAGCGGTAAACCGTGGCCAGTGGGAGCCACGATCGGCTGAACCTGCGGACGCAGCAGGTAAACAAACCGGCCCGGCCCGCCAGGGGCTTTCCCTGAACAAGCGGTGGACCACAGTTGAGAACCACTGCTGTAGTATAAAGCAAGTATGTTAAACATATTTTCAAATAAATTGCATATAACTCTATACTTCATCTTCAAAAGTATACAGATTTATTGCTGGTGAAAGGCACTGACTGGCTGCCCTGGGGAATGGAGCCCCCTGTTTAGCTATAATTCAGCATCAAGGAAAGTTTGCCACCCACACTGCCCTGCCTGCATGCTTCAACCCTTATAAGGTGGGGGAGACTACTGTAGGGCTAAGACAGATAGTTTGTTCTTCATAGCCAGTTCAGTTCTTGGCCTCTCTGCTACATCTGCAATCAGTGCAAAGCATGGTTGTGAGTTTGTGACGTAGGAGTGTCTTCCCATGAAGAAAAGGAGTACTAGTGGCACCTTAGAGACTAACCAATTTATTTGAGCATAAGCTTTCGTGAGCTACAGCTCACTTCATGGGATGCATGCTGTAGTCACGAAAGCTTATGCTCAAATAAATTGGTTAGTCTCTAAGGTGCCACTAGTACTCCTTTTCTTTTTGCGAATACAGACTAACACGGCTGCTACTCTGAAACTTCCCATGAGAGCTAACTTTCATTCATAAATTTTAAGGCTAGAAGGGACTATTAGCTCATCCTTAGTTTGATCTCCTCTATACCACAGTGCATAGAATTTCACCCAGTTACCCCTTTGAGGCCAATAATTTGTGTTTGGCTAAACATCTGTAAAATGAGGTTAATGAACACTTTATCCTT
The DNA here is from genome assembly GCF_965152275.1 of Natator depressus. NCBI lineage: Eukaryota > Metazoa > Chordata > Testudines > Cheloniidae > Natator > Natator depressus. The sequence goes on from NC_134234.1 coordinate 142,907,953, forward strand.
TAACCTTTGTAAAACACTTTGAGATCTGCTGATGAAAAGTGTTATATAAGAGCTAAGTGTTGTTAGTTATTAGTTTTAAGCATAGCTTTTCAGAAAGTCATCTAGTCTTGATCTGAAGACAACAGGAAATGGTGAATCCACCTCTTCACTTGGTTCCAAGGATTGAGGTCTTTAAAATCTCTCACTGTAAGGAATTTCTCCATCCCTCAAATCATTTTTGTGGCTCTATTCTTCACCCTCTCCAATTTTTTTTTTTTTAAGATGTGGACACCAGAACTGGATGCATTTTTTCTATATTGGTCTCAACAATGCCATATACTGAGGTAAAATCCCTCCCTGCTCCTTCTCACTCCTCCCATTTATACATCCAAGAATCACATTAACCCTTTTTTTCCACAGCATCATACTGGGAGCTCATGTTTAATCACTTGTTCCCTGTGACTTTTAAATCCTTTTCAGAATCGCTTCTTTCCCAAATCCCCAGGCTGTAGGCATGGCCTTCATTCCTTGTTCCTACATGTATAACATTGGATTTGGCTGTATTAAAATGCATTATGATTGAATGAGCCCAGTTTACCAAGTGATCTTGATTTCTGCCTTATCCATATCATTATTTACATTCCACTAAACGTTGTGTCATTCACAAATTTTTTCACAACAATTTTATATTAGCTTCCAGATGGTAGATAATTTTTTCTAATAGCATCAGGTTTAGTACCAGTCCCTGTGGAACCCTACTAGACACACATCCATTAATGATGATTCCCCACTGACAACTACTTTTTGAGATCTATCAGTTAGCCAGTTCTTAATCCATTTAACGTGTGCTTTCATGGTATTGTATAGTGCTATTTTTTCAGTCAGAATGTTGTTCAGTACGAACTGAAAGGCCTTACTAAAGTCTAAGTATATAATAATCTATGCAGTTACCTTTATCAACCAAAGGTATAATCTCATCAAATAAAGACCTTTTTTCATAAAATTATGTTGACTGGGAATAATTATATTCCCCTCTTATAATTGCTTATTCATTGGCCCTTGTAGCAGGTTTCCATTGTTTTAGCCTGGATTTTTGAGAGGCTCATCAGCCTATTAGTATTCTGTGGCACCTGGTCCAGGATGCATTGGTCAAGAAGGCATATTTCTGAGAACTGGTGGCCTTGTCTAGCCACTGCAGAAGAACAGGTGTAATACTTATTGTCATGATCTCAAAAATAAGGTAGTCAATGAAGAGTGGAGGAACCTGCATCCGCACTGCATATGCCAGGGTTTTCTGTAGTTGTCTGCTCTTTCTTTTCACTGATGTGAGCACCACCAATCGAACCAAGTCAATGCAGCAATTTCATTACAATTGCACTAGTACTGCAAAAAAAGTGCAAATGAAATCTTTTATGGGGGAAAAGATACTTTTTAAGTGTCACCACTGTAGTTATTGGTTGTCTATACCTATTTCTCACTGAATTAAAAACACTCATCACCTTTTCCATGCCTGTTTTAAGATGCCACTTGGCTTGAGAGAAGAAGTTAACTGTATGAGTACTTTGTCTGCTCTGATTCATTGGTTGCCCACCAAATCTCATGTTGTCCTAGAAAGCAGCACATGTACCATCTAACAGAGAAAAATGCTAAAGTTAAATGATGCTTCAGGCACACTGCTTAGTTTTCTATCTTAATGAAATAAGAAAATGGGAGCCACTGATATTAATTCTTCCATCAGGATTATTGTGTAGCTCATGGCTCTGAATATCAATAGATGTAAGATCAATAAGCTTTTACCATTTAAAATCTGTATCCAAATCTCAGAAAATCTGAGTATAATACTGCAGAATAAAAGTGCTCAGTAATCAACCTGCTGAACTGAAAAGAGTAGCTGGGAAGTAGTAAAAAGGAGGTCAGGCTAAGTTCCTGATATCGTGGAGCATATCTAAAAAGATCCTAAAATCTAAGGGGAATGAATTATAACTTTTGCAGGCAGGGGACCAAAGTCAAAAGTAACATGTAAGGTAATGTATATCTATAGTAGAGTTGTGTGAATAACTTTTTTTTGTTTGCTGGCAATTCCAAAACGTATTTGAGAAATTATTCATATTGGGTCAGCCCAAATCCAAAATTTTTAGAACTTATAAAATAAAAAAACCCAAAAAACCTCCCACCAATCTGAGATCCCAATAAATGTTTTATTTAACCCCAAAATGAAACATTTCATTTTGCCTGAGTGTTTTTAACATTTTAATTTAAAAAAAAATACATTGGAAGGAAATTTTGGGGAAAAAAAAAAGGTCTTTCAAACCAAAACATCAACATGTTTCATTTTGAAAATAGAAAGAGGAAACATTTTGACTTTTGTTTTTGTTTTAAGTCTGAGCATTTTGGCAAAACCAACACAACTTTATAATGCTTTGGTGTGGCTGAATCTGGATATTTTGCTGAAAAAAATGGGTTTAAATTTTTTGGCCAAAAATAATGTACAGTCCTGCCTAAAAACTTGAGCTGAAATCAGTGCCCCACTGTGGTAGGGCTGTACCAACACATTAAGAGCCAGTTCCTGCCCTGAACAGTTTGTCAACTGTCTCTGCAGGATTAGGTATGTGCTATTGTAGTATAGTTCTCAATTCACTGTGTACAATTTTTGATCCAGGGCTGGACGTTAATAGATCTTGTGTGACAACACTGCAACACAAGCTGTGTTCCTCAGGGCTTGTCTTCATTCCAGTTAATTTGAGCATCAGACTTCAGGAGAAGACTGTGTTTGCACAGATACACCTTTTCTGCCTGGGTGCTCATCAGACAGACCTGCTTTGCCAAAATGATCAGTTTTGTCTGGTTTTGGATTACAATTCACTTTAGTATGAATGCACTGGTAACAAAATGTTGTTTTCCTTATTGTATGAATATTACCCCACTTTTATAAAGGGGGAAACTGAGGCACAGGAGAATTTACACGTGACACAGTCAATCACTGTCAGAGCTGATGGCAAAATCCAATTCTGATAGCTTCCAATCCCCTGCTGTTTCCAGACTACTTCGCTGAGTGGACAGAATGTGGCATATATGACTTCATAATTACTTGGTAGTGGGGGAGCCCTAGGCTTGGGATAGCAGGGGACGCTGTTGGTCAGGATTGAGGGGCATTGGCAGAGTGGGGACAGGTGGGATAGCTGTGGGTCAAGATTGAGGGGAATCAGCAGAGTTGGAAGGTTGGGGGCAGGGTGGATGAGGCCAGGACTGTCATAATGGTCTGGGGGAGGAGGCTGCAGGTCAGGACTGAGGGGGCACTGGAAGAGAGGGGTGTGTGTGAGCGTGCATGTGTGTAAGTCCTGTCCACACATAAAACCCCTTAACTCTAGTGCAGTGTTTCTATTAAGTTGAGTTGTCTGCAGCTCAACTGTTGATAACTCAAATTAATTTTGCAATGAAGACATAGCCTCAGACTGGAGAGCCAAAGAGCTACACTCTCTATGTGTCCAGCATTCCAAATAAAGAATCTCCTGTATGTTCACCTGGTCTTATCTTTGGTCTGATCTTTATCATGAGGCACACAATAGGCATTCCAAAAAACAGAATACCTACATCCCAATACTGCTTCATTAAAATCAATGGGAGTTTTGCCACATTGCTGAGTGGGAGTAGGATCAGAATTCAGACTTAATAGTCCTCAATACTTAGGTATGCAAAGATAATCCTTTGTTTCTGTATACCACATCATATTAAAACTTATCAGAATCACTTTGCATATTAGTCAAGTTAATAAAACAGTGGTACCCCCTGTAATGGAGCTATGACAGCATGATTCTACAGGTAAAATTGAAAGAACCATAAGGATGTTTAATCTATATACTGGAAAGGGATTAATTTGTTTGAAAGATCATTGAACATAATGCAGTTTAAGCTAAATTGGTCCTGAACTGGTGTTGTTTTATTAACCCATATATGGGAAATCTGAATATAAAGATGACCAAATTAGCCCTAACTGTGCCATGTATGCATTGACCACTTGTCTAATTTTTTTTTAAAAAGAAGCTACTTTGCTGTGATGGACATGCACCTTCTGAAAGGGCTTAATTGTCCATATCAATATGAAATTGGGGGGAGGAATAGCTCAGTGGTTTGAGCATTGGCCTGCTAAACCCAGGGTTGTGAGTTCAATCCTTGAGGGGGTGATTTGGGGCAAAAATTGGGGATTGGTCCTGCTTTGAGCAGGGGGTTGGACTAGATGACCTCCTGAAGTCCCTTCTAATCCTGATATTCTATGAAATACTTAACTTAAAAAAAATAAACATGCTGTTTTCCAAATCCACATTGGAGAATGTTTTTCCAGAGTGACAGAGCAGTAAATGTGCTGCATCTCATTGTTCAGAGAGATATTGTCAATTTGATTTTTTAAAATTGTACTAATTTGAAAAAAAAATCTGCTTTCTTATAGAACATTCTTTAAATAATACATGGGTTTTTAAAGCATTTTATTTCTACTTCCTTCTTGATTTTTCACCAAATGTGTTCAGGCTTACCTCTTCTGTTGCTCCCCTTTATCTCTATGCACACTTGTTCCTGGTACCTCTTCAGTTTCATCTTCACTACTGTGCTTACTGGTAGTCACCCTCTCCCAGCTCATGAAGGAGGTCAGGCACCATCAACAAAACAGTGACACTGATTACCCAAAGTGCTGTAAATACATAGAAAAAATACTTGAAATATTTTTATTGAATCCTTTCCCAATATAAGTTGCAGAAAATGTTAGGTAATGAGGCAAATTAGACCAAAGTTAAGACGGAAATAGGAGACAGACTTGTTGGAAGTCTCTGGGTAAGGATAAAAGGGGTAAAAAATGTCATGATAGGGGTCTACTACAGACCACCTACCCAGGAAGAAGAGGTGGATTAGCCTTCTTTTAAACAACTAACAAAATCTTCCAAAGCAGAGGATTTGGTGGTGATGGGAGACTTCAACGACCCAGACATCTGTTGGGAAAATAATATAGGAGGGCACAGATTATCCAAGAAGTTATTGAAATGTATTGGAGACAACTTTTTATTTCAGAAGGTGGATAAAGCTACTAGGGGAGAGTCTGATCTAGATTTTATTTTGACAAATAGGGAGGAACTGGTTGAAAATTTGAAAGTGGAAGGCAGCTTGGGTGAAAGTGATTTTGAAATGGTAGAGTTCATGATTCTAGGGAATGTTAGGAGATAAAATAGTGCAATAAAAATAATGGATTTCAAGACGGCAGACTTCAACAAACTCAGGGAGTTGGTAGTTAAGAGCCCATGGGAAGCACATCTAAGGGGAAAAATAGTTCAAGAGAGTTGGCAGTTTTTCAAAGAGAAATTATGAAGGGCACAAGAGCAAACTATCCCACTGTGTAGGGAAGATAGGAAGTATGGCAAGAGAGCATCCTGGCTTAACCAGGAGATCTTCAATAATCTGAAACTCAAAACAGTCCTACAAAAAGTGGAAACTAGGTCAAATTACAACAGATTAATATAAAAAAATGACAAAAATATGTAGGGATAAAATTAGAAAGGCCAAGGCACAAAATGAGATTAAACTAGCTATAGACATAAATGATAACAGGAAAACATTCTATAAATACATTAGAAACATGAGGAAGACCAAGGACAGGGTAGGCCCATTACTCAATGTGTGTGTGTGTGTTGGTGGGGTGGGGGTGGGGGTGGGGGTGGAGAAACAATCACAGAAAATGTGGATGTAGCAGGAGTGAACAATCAGTTGCACACATACAAAATGACTGCCTAGGAAGGGGTAGAGCAGAAAGAGATCTCGGAATACCTAAGAAAGAGATGACAGTGGATCACAAGCTAAATATGAATAAATAAATAAATTCCTCACACGTTCTTGTCAACTGCTGGAAATGGCCCGCCTTGATTATCACTACAAAAGGTTCCCCCATCCTCCCCGCTCTCCTGCTGGTAATAGCTCACCTTACCTGATCACTCTTGTTACAGTGTGTATGGTAACACCCATTGTTTCATGTTCTCTGTGTATATAAAATCTCCCCACTGTATTTTCCACTACATGCATCTGATGAAGTGAGCTGTAGCTCACGAAAGCTTATGCTCAAATAAATTTGTTAGTCTCTAAGGTGCCACAAGTACACCTTTTCTTTTTGTGGATACAGACTAACACGGCTGCTACTCTGAAAGCTAAATATGAGTAAACAATGTAACACTGTTATAAAAAAACAATCATTTTGGAAAGTATTAGCAGGCGTGTTGTAAGCAAGACACAAGAAGTAATTCTTCTTCTCTACTATGTGCTGATTAGTCCTCAACTGGAGTATTGTGTCCAGTTCTGGATGTCACGTTTCAGGAAAGATGTGGACAAATTGGAGAAAGTCCAGAGAAGAGCAACAAAAATGATTAAAGGTCTATAAAACATGACCTATGAAGGAAGATTGAAAAAATTGGGTTTGTTTAGTCTGGAAAAGGGAAGACTGAGAGGGGACAGGGAACAGTTTTAAAGTACATAAAAGGTTGTTACAAGGAGGAGGAGGATGAAAAATTGTTTTCATTAACCTCTGAGGCTAGGACAAGAAGCAATGGGCTTAAATTGTAGCAGGAGTCATTTAGGTTGGAAATTAGGAAAAAAACTTCCTAACTGTCAGGGTTGTTAAGCACTGGAATAAATTGCCTAGGGAGGTTGTGGAATTTACATCATTGGAGATTTTTAAGAGCAGGTCAGACAAATACCTGTCAAGAATGATCTAGATAATACTTAGTCCGGCCATGAGTGCTGGGCACTGGACTAGAAAACCTCTTGAGGTCCCTTCCAGTCCTATGATTAGATATGTGCTTATGAGAAGTAAAACCTTCGGTTGGACATGAGACAGTGATTTAACATCTGATGACTCTGTAAATACCTTTTGGTTGCTAAGAGCCACCACGGAATGTTCATTCCAATGCCAGCAGTGGGGCGAGCACTGGTGGACAGGAGATTTGCGGCTTGCGTGTTGGAAGTGGGTTTTTCTGGGACCAGGCTGAAGGAACCAAGAATGGACTCACAAAACAGCCTAGTTCATTAGGGACCGTAGAAGAAGGTGGCATGGAGATCAAGTTTGGAGGATGTAGGACCCAGCAGCTACTGAGAAGGAAATCTGAAATGGGATCTGTAGTAAGACTTTCCTTTTCTTAAGAATAAAGAGGACACATCGGGATGAACAGTAACTGAGTTCATTCATAGGTTTACTTGTAAGTAATAAAGTAAGAGTTCATTACCCAAATCTAGAGTGAAGATGGAGTAATTAGGCTTTGCCCATGACCAGGATGTGGGGGGTTTTATCTAGTGATCAGAGCAGGAGTCAGGAATGAGGCTGGGTCAGATAGCAGGAGGTCAGAGTACAAAGCAGGTCAGAGGATAAACCAAACATCAGGTGTTAAATTACCTAGAGAGCAGGAGCAGATATCACAGACAAAGCCATCGTAAGCAGGGAGAACCCAGTTACACGTACGACTTCCTATTTCTATGCTGGGTTTAAATAGTAGCACCCCCAATTCAGCACCCCCAGTGTTCTCCCTGAACTGGGATCCTGTGTCAGAGTTCTGCTCCTATTCTGATAACAGTCACCAGCACAGTGGTAGCAGATTGGCAATTACATGCTCCAAGGAGCCCTCCAGATGAGGGTTTAAGATCTGCAGTCTTTGACACAAAGGCACCTACCATCTCTATCAGCACCACCATAGTCCTGGGAATTAAGGGAAAAAAATAAGGGATGACATGAGGTACAATTTCCAAGTGTGAAGCTTGGTGGTGGCAGCAGGAGTTAACTGAGCTGGGGGTATAGGTAACCTGGGGTCATGACTCAAGTAATCCTGAGATTAATACTATCAACTTGAAAATCACATTTCCATCTGAAAATGTTGTAACTACTATATATATATATATATTTGTACCTACTATATATAGGTACCTACTAAAATATTAATCTTAGGGTTTCTTATAACAGCAGAAAACAACACTATATACAACATTTTGTGATGAAAATACAATTTTCAAATTGACTATTTCTTTAAGGCTTGTCTGCATTTTCTATTAATTCCTTTGATTTAAACTACAAGTTCCATTTCACACGACAGAGCAAATAGTTGTTTCCATTCTTATCAATCGTTGTCTGACTTCTTTGGGAGGTATAAACTTCCCCTAAATTTGTGAATACAAGCTAAATACATTTATTTATTAGCTGGTAGGCTGCATCCAATAATGAGATGGCTCCATTTGCTTCAGGCTTGGGCAGGCTTATGGATGTCATTTGTGACAGCTTAATTCTGTGTGATGATTACTTTAGACCTGTGTTTTGCAGCAATGCGGATTTATCCTTCCATTTACCTTAATAAGGCTGATAGAACTCATAATTACTGATGGGCTCTGCCTACTCTGTTTTCTGTATAATGAGCTACGCTAATATTAAAAGTTAAACAAAAAGTCCCAGTATATTTATGTAAGCAGGGTCAGAATGAGCTTTACCCTGACATCTGGTGGAGCTGTGGAAAAGAACTTCAGGGGCTGATCTCATTTGCATGGGCACACCCACCCTGCCTAGCATGATGGACTGCTGGCCCAAATGCTCACTTTAGCTGCTGTGGGATCCCCAGTCTCGTTGTTACTGGGGCAGGAGTAATAAAGGGTTGTTATCCTGGTTATGTGAATCAAGGACAGTAGAACTGTACTTGGCATTTTATGACGGAGGGACTCGGCCTCAACTAAGTAGCACTTGCTAGGCAAGGGACATGGGTTCCAAAACCCAGTGAACTGAGAAATGTGGGAGGGGAGGGCTCGGCTCGGCTCGGCTCGGCTCGGCTCGGCTCGGCTCGGCTCGGCTCGGCTCGGCTCGGCTCGGCTCGGCTCGGCTCGGCTCGGCTCGGCTCGGCTCGGCTCGGCTCGGCTCGGCTCGGCTCGGCTCGGCTCGGCTCGGCTCGGCTCGGCTCGGCTCGAACTGCTTTGATCCTTTCTCTATCCACTGTGTAATAACAGAGCTAATTTTGCCTCTATTAGGAGTCTTGTTACATACTGCAGAGCTGAAATCACTGATACCTAGGCCTAAGCATTAGACCTACTTTGGTGCACCAGAGGCTCCTTTCCTACCAGCTAAAAATCACTGAGAGTTAAAATCACTAAAGAGCTGAAGTTACTGAGAGCTGTTTTAAGTTGGGGGAGGGACTGAAGACAAGTTGGTGAGCAGATAGCAGGGCAGCTAGAGTGGTGCAGAGTGGATAGCTGGGCGGCTGATGGAGAGGGGCGGCCAGCAGGATGGTGAGTACAGTGGAGCAGACAGCAGGACGGCTGGTGGAGAGGTGCAGCTGGCGGTGAAGACTGCAGCAGAACCCTATGGAGAGGTGGGGCACTCGGCCATCAACCTGAGCAGCAGAGCATGTAAGATGCCCTCCATACCTCCCTCCACTTCTACCCAGGCTGGGAGGTAAACTCTGCAGATGATCTTCTGAACTCTGGGGGGCTGCACTGACCAAGGACAGAAACTGCAGGGGGGTTGACTACTGGGTTGCTGTATTTAAGACCCTGAGGGGAAAAGGACACTGCCAAACTTACTTGGGAGTGGGTCTTTTGCTCATGGTTGGTGTTATGAATCCTGTTTGTGGTGTTTCCCCAGGATAATGCTGCATTGTTTCCCTCCTTTATTAAAAGGCTTTTGCTACACTCAGACTTTGTGCTTGTGAGAGGGGAAGTATTGCCTCTTAGAGGTACCTGGGGGGTGGTATGTAATTGTCCCAGACACATTCCTTGATAAAAGGCACATTACTTGATAAAAGGAGAATTTCTTTAAGGGCAACAGCAGTTATCTCATCTTGACCCCATAAAAATAAGGGAGATCTGATTCTAGAACAATAGCAGAAATAGAAATGAGGACATATAACTGGCTCCCAAACTGTCTGATTGGCTTTAAATCTCAGCAGTGTGCCCTTAGAAGATTAAGTACCAAATCCTATTGCATAATTCTTTACCAGCATCACCTTATCATTCTATTAATTCATGGTATGAGAGATAATTTAAAATGAATTTCTTTTTCAGTTTGTGCAAAATGCCAGAGAAAAGAAATGACAATGACCTTGAAAGTCATGTTAGTGACTCAGGCTAAGTTAGAAAATGAGCATTTTCATTACTGTCTATATAGGACCAAATACAAAGGGATTTTAGGATTATTGTCTGGAAAATATCAAAGAATGCAATTATGTTATTCTTGTGTTTTATGTACACCCAATCACTGCAGAAACACATGTAAAATAATCTGAATAACCATTAGGAAAAACCTATAATAGTTAAAAGTTAGTATAGAATTCAGCAGAAGTGAAACAAATAGGGATATACATATAAATTATTCTAAAGAAATATAGAATTTATAGAAAATTCTGCTTTCTTGTGGGTTATTTGTAACACCTTACATAGTTCTGCAAAAGGAATTATATTTCTTTATTAAATTAAAGCCTAAAGGATGGTTAGAAATCTATAGAAAGTTTATTAATTTTTTACATGTTTTGCATAAAAGCAACTGCCCTATGTACAGAAAAAATGAATAGCTATAATTTAAGAGAGACTATTTGAAAGCATTTGTCTGGCTATACCAAAAGATGGACAGGAGAGATTTGACATGGATTTAATCAGGCCGCAATTTTATTATTAGATGTCTGGGACTACCCGGCAGATAAAAGTGTACAGTGCATGTAATTCCATAATTAACTAGGGGGCTTATACCAGCTCCCCCTCTTTTTCCATCCAGGTTCCTTCAGGAAATCCACTGTTGGGCTTCAGGAAGCGGCGAAGGCTGAGGTATATACTGGCCACTGCTTCCCACAGCCCCATTGGCCAATGGGAGTTGCAGTTGGCTGAACCTGCAGATGTGGCAGGTAAACAAACTGGCCCCGCCCACCAGGGGGCTTACCCTGGTGGGCCATGTGCCAAAGGTTGCCAATCCCTGCCATATACAATGCCAGGATGTGAAATTACTTCCCATCCTATTGTCCCCAGGAATTTGGCCACCTCCCTGTTCACATACCTCCTGACCTTGTGCAAAAGGGATGGTTAAGGCACAGGGCTTCCCCTTTTAAATCCCTCATTCCTGGGGGATGAGTCAGCGACCATGCTGACCCTTTTGCAGTAGTTTTCCATCTTCCCCCAAGCCCCCAAACCATCAAGAACAGTTCCCTTCATTCGGCCCTCCACCCCCAATTAAAGGTGCAGGGCGGTCATTTTTAAAAAATTCCAAATCTCTTTACAATTCACTTGGACAAGATTCTGAGTCCCTTACATGGAGTGCACCTTGCTACACAAGTATTCAGTGGAGTTACTCATAGGTAAGGTGTTATTAATCATGGAATCACAGATATTTAGGTTTGGAAGGGACCTCAAGAAGTCCAGTCCCCTGCAGTGAGGCAGGACTAAATTATCGTAGACCATCCCTGACAGGTGTTTGTCCAGTGTGTTCTTAAAAACCTCCAGTGATGGCAATTCCACAACCTCCTATTTCAATGCTTGACTACCCTTATGGTTAGATTTTCTTCATATCTAACCTAAATCTCTCTTCCTCAGATTACACCCATTACTTCTTGTCCTACCTTCAGTGGACATGGAGAATAGTCCCCCCTCCTCTTTTTAACAGCCCTTAACATATTTTAAGACTGTTATCAGGTTCCCCTTCAGTCTTCTTTTCTCAAGATTAAAGTGCCCAATTTTTTTAAACTTTCCTCATCGGTCAGGTTTTATAAATTATGAATAAAGGTATCAGAACATAGCCTTATGTTTGCTCCTTTTTTAACATTGCTTTTTCACAAATGTTAGTGCAAAGAAAGTTTTGCTTACACAAATGTTCTTGGATGGAACACCTAAAGTCCACACCCAGCATTAATTTATTCAGGAAATTGTTTGTAATAAAAAATTTGATCAATGGAAAGTTTTGGGGCCAGATACTACAAAGATTCATGTATTTTCCTACTTTACTACCTTGAGTAGTTCAATGGATTCAGCTCATTTCATTTTCAGAGGAACTACTCCTGGTAGCAAAGACATGTGTAAGTCTTTGCAAAGTCAGTGCCTTATTCTTTATCACCCTTCAGTCACCCCCTTTTTCTGTTCAATGCATACTACAGTAAGCTGAGACAAAATTACATGCAATTTGGCACGAATGTGGGTCTAGGAAACAAAATGAATCTTCAAATTAATGTTTTCATTGTGTGATTAAAAATAGACTTTGTCTCTTCAGCCTCAAGATATTCTAGATATTAAGGACGGTGTAATTTAAATAACTCTCCATGATGGCTATTTGTAGGAAGATCTTGGAAAGGTGACATGCACTAGAAAAAAGTTAAGCTGCCTGGTTGCTGCTGGCTGTTAATTGTAATTAGGGAAGACTACTAATTGATTATTAATTATGATTATCCTTTATGATTTCTATTACCATAGCACCTAGGATCCTTTCTCATGACTTAGCTATGGCCTGTGCCCCTGTCATAAATATAAAGGGAAGGGTAAACACCTTTAAAATCCCTCCTGGCCAGAGGAAAAACCCTTTCACCTGTAAAGGTTTAAGAAGCTAGGATAACCTCGCTGGCACCTGACCAAAATGACCAATGAGGAGACAAGATACTTTCAAAAGCTGGGAGGAGGGAGAAATAAAGCCTCTCTCGCTCTGTCTGTGTGATGCCTTTGCCGGGGACAGAACAGAATGGAGTCTTAGAACTTAGTAAGTAATCTAGCTAGATATGCGTTAGATTCTGATTCCTTTAAATGGCTGAGAAAATAAGATGTGCTGAATGGAATGTAGATTCCTGTTTTTGTGTCTTTTTGTAACTTAAGGTTTTGCCTAGAGGGATTCTCTATGTTTTGAATCTAATTACCCTGTAAGGTATTTACCATCCTGATTTTACAGAGGTGATCCTTTTTACTTTTTCTTTTATTAAAATTCTTCTTTTAAGAATCTGATTGCTTTTTCATTGTTCTTAAGATCCAAGGGTTTGGGTCTGTGTTCACTTATGCAAATTGGTGAAGATTTTTATCAAGCCTTCCCCAGGAAAGGGGGTGTAAGAGTTGGGAGGATTTGGGGGGGCAAGATGTTTCCAAACGGACTCTTTCCCAGTAATATACCAGTTAGACGTTTGATGGTGGCAGCGATAAAGTACAAGGGCAAAAGGTAAAATAATTTGTACCTTGGGGAAGTTTTAACCTAAGCTGGTAAAAGTAAGCTTAGGAGGTTTTCATGCAGGTCCCCACATCTGTACCCTAGAGTTCAGAGTGGGGAAGGAACCTTGATAGCCCCCATTGTGCTAGGCACTGTACAAACAGAACAAAAACTCAGTCCCTGGCCCAAGGAGCTCGTATTCTTCTTTTGGCATTACTGAGTTTTATCTTTGGCTGGAGAGTGGCACTACAGAAAGGAATTGTGATTCCTAATGTCCAGTCATTCACAATCTACTTGCCTGTGATTATATTATTAAAATAAATATTTGGCATCTATGGATACATGGTGGGGCGGCTGCCCCACACAGGGAAGAAGGGTTAAAGCAGGCCAGAGGGAACCTGTGCAAAACCCTCCAATTAGAGGAGGGCTCATTAAGTGAGCCAAGCGGGAGGTGGCTTGTTGCAGCAGCCAATCAGGGCCAGCAGGGGCCATATATAAAGGGCTGCTCAACAGCACAAAGGGCAGTTTCTTCCTGGCATGCTAGGGAGAAGGACTGGCTGCCTGGGAGCACCATGGCTAGAGCAGTGCTGGGCAGGGTAGCAGAGCAGAAGGAGCTTCTGGCTGACTGCTGCCAGACTGAGGCCCTAGAGGACGGGCACTTAAGGTACTAGGGCTTCCCCCACTTGCCCTAAGGGAAATGGCCAAAACAGACCATTTGGGGAGGGATAGCTCAGTGGTTTGAGCATTGGCCTGCTAAACCCAAACTTCAATCCTTGAGGGGGCCATTTTGGGTTCTGGGGAAAAAATTAGGGATTGGTCCTGCTTTGAGCAGGGAGTTGGACTAGATGATTTCCCGAGGTCCCTTCCATCCGTGATATTCTATGATTCAGTTTGCTCCTGAGGCAAAGAACTAGACTGGTGACTGCAGCAGGCCACTGAGGCGAGTGGCTGGACTGTAGACTGCCAGTTCCCCCAGAATGGGGGGAGACAGCAGAGTTGGGTACTGCTGAAGAGTGGTGCCCAGAAGAGGATGCCACAGGAAGTGACAAGGGTCACAGAGTGGTGGAGACAGCGAAGCGGGAGTAACAGCAAGCAAGACACCACCGGAGGAGGTCACCCTATGGAAGGACTTGAGCTAACTCCAAAATGGCCAGCAGGAGGTGCCGCGGTAGTGAGTCTGCTCCATCACAATGTAGATGGAAGAAGGAAAACTCAAAATGGCAGCACTACATCTCACATGCAATGTTCCAGCGAGAACAGTTTACCCATTTCCCTATTTATTATCTTTGCACAACCCCAGATTGTTTCTTATCTTCTGGTTATAATTTCTTGTCAAAGTGAGGGCCAAGTTCTGAAAAGTACTGAGTGCCCTCAGGGCCCTCTGATTTCATAAGAGGAAGTGTTAGTAGGATTTGGCTGATAGTCATTCCAAAGTTAAAGTGCTTAAATCACTCTCTGATGATCCTTGCATTGAAATTACTACTTCTTTGTTTTTCATTTACTGGAAGTACAGACTGATTCTTACTATTATTCTAATGCAAAAATACAAATAATATTTAATTTCAAACGTTTCACACGTAAAAAAAAAGCTAGAAAATCAGTAGTTCAGCTAGCTAAAATATGTATAAAAACCAATTTAAAAAGATTTATTCATTTAAATGGTTATGTTAAATACAACTGTTAGTCCTTATTTTGACCTCAGTCCTTATCTTAGGGTGTATAAACCCATACATTCTAGGCTTCAAGGACTTTCCCAGGGAGGACAAAACATTTATAAAGTAGAAGTGATAACGCATAACTAGAGCTGGTCAAAAAATGGAATGAACCTTTAGGAAAAATTGGGTGGCAATTTTTTCTTTTTCTTGAATGATTCTTTACAACAATGGCTCTTGGAGAAACTTCTCACCCCCCTAGTGGCAAGTGGTATTCTTTTTTATATTTAAATTTTCTAAACTATTTAACTGAATGTGGTATTTATCTACTGTATTAAAAGCACTTAAAATGGAAGACATTTTCTATCTTTTTTTTTCTATCTGCAGTTCAAATGCAATATATGGACAACAGTAGTGCAAATGTCCCATCCTCATCCTGTCGATATGCTTAGATTCTGTTATGAGGGGACTACCTCTAGGGCTGAAAGGGCAGTTCAGACTCCAGGTTTATTCACTCCTGCATGTCTCTGCTGAGACTGCCAACAAAGATGACAATTAGTGTCATTTAAGCTCTCCTGTCTCCAGGTGCAACAATTTATGGCTGTGCATTTATACATGCCAGACTGTCATTAGCCAGTTAATCTAAATTTAAAGCTACACTCACAATGATGAACCCAAATTCCACATTGCACATTTGCACTAGTCTATGGTTGTACTGTATAGCTCCTTAGACCCTTTCATAACAGATTTTCTCTTTTTTTTTGTTTGTTTTTTGTAATACAATTAAAAATAATTTCTTAGATGGACGCTTGGCATTAAAATAAGTTCAAGGAGTGATAACTATGTGACAAACAATTAAATTCAGTTTTTCAGAAGATATTTGTATAATCCTCCTGGATATATATTAATTATTGTTACTATATTACTGTTGTGCCAGGAGGCACCAATCAGCACCATAGTACTAGGTGCTGCAGAAAGACACAGAAGATGACATAGTCCCTGTTCTGAGAAGCTTACAGCAGAAGGCCTCAGTCCACCATTCTGATCCATGAAGGCAGATCCTTAGGCCTGCATGAAATCTAGTGAATTAATTGTCACTTTCCCTGTTAGTCCTTTCTATGACTGAACAAAGGATCTAATTCTCCTATGCTATCAACTTAGCACCTCAGAACCATTAATTCACTTTTTAAAAAATTCAAAATGTATTTTACATGTTAATATAAAACCATAAATATAGTAGCCCAGCTGCCACACTTGAAAGACTGCTTTTGCCTATGATATTTTTTCCAAACTGCTTTCCCTCTGGAATATGATGTTGTCTGATGTCTCAATTGCCACTTTTCTCAAATTCTCTCCCTACCTCCCTTTCTTATTCACTTTGCACAATGAAAATCACGTGTATTAGGAAATTACAGTGGTGCTTTACAGTCAAGTGTTAACTATGACTTGATCTATTGGCATTTGCTTAACCTGTCAGGAAAAACTGATATTAAACATCTGCCTTGCTTCCACCCAAACTAAATAAACCTTAAATCTTTGTATGTACAACACAGAGGTGCAGCATCCATGCCAATCAATATGACTCTTATTTACAACACAAGAAGCTGAATGTGAGGCCTTCATTTGCAGTCAAGATGCAAAGGTGGGGTTGTTTTGCATGTTAGCCAGCACTGGATACAAACTAAGCAGTTTCTCTTTTTAACCTGTTTGATGGAGAACAAACAAGCAAACTTATTCTAGGGCAGTGTTTCCCAAACTTGGGATGCCGCTTGTACAAGGAAAGCCCCTGGCGGGCCAGGCCGGGTTTTTTATCTGCCGCAACCGCAGGTTCGGCCAATCGTGGCTCCCACTGGCTAAGGGACGTACCGGCTGCCGCTTCCTGCAGCGGCGAACCGCGGCCAGTGGGAGCCGCAATCAGCCAAACCTGTGGACGTGGCAGGTAAACAAACCGGCCCAGCCCACCAGGGGCTTTCCCTGAACAAGCGACATCCCAGATTTGGGAAACGCTGTTCTAGGGCATATTCAGCAGCTATTTTTGTAGAATGCTTACAGTGATCACAACTACAAAGTGAATATTCTTTACTCACTTACTGTTGTGCAGATATTCTTGGGAAAATACCTTTATTAAAATGAGTGTGCCCTCTTGTATTAGGAAAGCATTGCAACATCCAGATATATCCAGATATATCTTCTTTTTTAAAAGAACTGGGGCCAGCTCTTCAGGCAGTCTAAGTCCTCAAGATCTGTTGAATTCATTGAATCAATGGAGCTATACCAATTTACACTAGCAGAGAATTGGTGCCGTAGTTTGGTGAAAACCATCCTCCAATTTTGACAATGATTCTAAATTTCACTAACGGTTAAGTAACAATGACAATAATGAAATAATTAGTAGAGGTTCCTTTGGTCACTATTTAAGTGCACTTGTGATTTTGCCATTGTTTTCCAGCTTAGTCACTTGCCTCTAACCCCAAAATGAAAGTCTCCCAGTTGGTCCTTAGGACCTTCTTAGATCTCCAGATGAATTATCCTTCATTAAGGCTTCTCCAAAACCAATAACCTACAAAGGCAGCTACTACCTGGAGAGACTTCCTATTCTTCCATGCATCCACCATCATTGATTGCACTATAAGATGACCTATTAAAGGCCTGATTGAAATCAATTGCAATCTTTCAATTTACTCAAATGAGTTTGAATCTGGCCCTAAGACTTAGTAAGAGTAAAATACACTGACTTCCGTGTATAGTCTGAAAAGTAGATGCTGGGCTGAACAGGTGCAGAAAAAGTGTTGTATTCTTGAGAAAGCAGGGAGTCTCAGGTTTCAGTAAGGGTTTTTATTTAATTGTTATATTAGTTTGATGAATGCTACTGGATTCATTGTTTTACTCAAAGTGCTTAAACTCAGTCTGTCTCCTTGTTTCTCTGTAACCCACTTCCTGTTTGATACCCACAGGGTCCACAAGATGGCAGTATGTCACAAAAAGGCAGGAGATATTTATATCAGCAACTGTGTGAGTGATGGCTGCTTTGAGAAAGCTACAAAAATAACTAAAGAATCTACTAATTAGAGATTTGGGAGGAAATGGATAGCAGGCTCGACATTTAATTTGTGAAATAAAGCAATGACATTCAAAGTTAAACTATAGGTTCAGATACATTTAACCAAAACTTTTAGGACCTTATCAAAGCCTTTCTGAATTTACACATTCTTTAAGATTGTCCATTGTGAAATGTATTAAGGGTTAATCATAAAGGAGGAGAGAAGGAGCTATAGCGGTTGTTACTGATAAAAAGGTTACCCAGTTATTATAATCCTACATGAAGTTACATGATAATTACCATTTACCTCTTAGTTACCGAGCAGATAAACTGTAATTACTGCCATTCCAAGGTAACATTTTATCTTTGTGACAAATAAATAATGCAATCAGTATGGACGCAGCATGATTTATTCCTGAACTGGGCTCTTTCACCATCCATCCTCTCTTAGCTACCAGTAGTATGCATGTCCAGGTCTGTCACTATCTGTTGTAAACATGCTGGTTTGTGATATGAGAGGAAGGAGTATAATGCCAGAACACATTACAGTATGACTGGTTGCACACTATTTAGCTTTCGTAGGTGACGTGCTAAGGGTCAGTGTTTTGAAGAAGGCAAATATTAATTTAAGTTGTTGTCAGTGATGAAGAATGAAAGCAAAAGCATAAAAGCTTGGCTGAACAATACTGCATACAGACAAAATCAGCAGCAGGCACTGTCACTTTCTGAGAGCACATTCCTCATTGAAATGCAGGGTAATTGGGTTTATTTAGAATATTTGTTTAATGGTGTATTTATTTTCATTTCTATTTCCAAAGTCAAATGACTATATCTAGACATTTATTAGTACAAATTTCCACTAGACTCATATAATTTCTGTGTTGATCCAAATATAACATGGATTATTTATTCCAGACATATTTTCAAAACACTATGATGGATGATTGCTGGCCAGTTAATCAGGTCCCTTTATAACAGAGTGCTTTGATTTATTCCTTTCAGTAGAAATTACTTTAATTGTCGCTCAGGGCAAGAAATTGAGAATCATAGCCAATTCTGAAACCCCTAGCAATGGGGGATCACTTAGGTTGGGCAGGAGATGCTTGCCACTTACACCCTCTTCTCCTGACACACAGCACGTCAATTATCCATTGATCCGGAAAATGGAAAGCCTGAGATTGCACCTGAACTCAAGTCTTCTGCATCATGGAATGATGCACTGCTACTACAGTATTAAAAGATGATAAACAACTTTCAATCCTTGCTGCATTTCTTTACTGAGTGCAGAGGTATGAATAGATCAGATCTTGCAAACAGCAGATTTAGGACATACTTCTATTTTTAAAATGTACTCCAAGAAATAAAAGTGTGCTGTTTGGTCCTACCATGGAATTCAAAACTTGGAATGGGGTTAAAAAGGAAGTAAGTAATAAATTGATCTCAATTTAACTTTTAAATAAGGAACACCTCTTGTTCTGCATGTCCTTTGACACTGGATAAACCTTAATTCAACGATCATAATACCATCTCTGTCTGACCATATAGTTCACAGAATTTAATATCATAAAGAACCATTAGATCATCTAGTCTGACCACCTGCATCACAGGCCATTAAATTTCACCATTACTCCTGAACTGAGCCCAATAACTTGTGTTTGACTAAAGCATATCTTCCAGAAAGGTATCCAGTCTTGATCTGCAGACTTCAAGAAATGGAGATTTCATCACTTCCTTGGTCATTGGTTCCAATGCTTAATCTCCCTCACTGTTAAAAAACAGTAAGTAATTTAAATGTGTCTGGCTTCAGCTTCCATTCATTACTTCTTGTTATACCTTTCTCTGTTAGGTGAAAGAGCCCTTCAGTACCCAATGTTTTCTCCCCATGAAGCTACTTATACACTGGAATCAAGTCACCTCTCAAACTTCTTTTTTATTGGCTAAACAGAATTAACTCTTTATGTCTCTGACTGCCAGACATTTTATCTGTTTGTTTTTTTGTTTTTTTTGCTAGGCCTGGCTTGGACAACTGTCACATCAATCTTTCTATGTCATAGTGGTGTCACTAAGTTTCATGAGACATTTATTTATTTGACAGGCATTGCCATGCTGTCACACCCTGTTCTGGTCAAACAAAGCACTGTAGGTGCTCCCTGCCTTAGTTTGAAAGAGCGGTAGCCTGTCTGTAGCCGGACGGCCCATGCCATAAGCTCATCATCAGTCATTAAACAGTTAATAAACTCTGAATTTGGCTATGTGTGCCTTTTAAACAAACATAAAAGGCAACTGCTTGGTTGCAGCATTTTAACCCAAGGCTCAGTGCTGATTCTTGGCTAGTGCTAAGGAGCTCCTCTCCTGTCCCAGGCAGACCCAGCACTGCCCATGAGAGCAAGCAAGTAAGTCTTCTTAACTGGCCTGCTGGGTATCACTTGGTCAAAGTCTCTTCCTGGGCCTTCTCAGCCTCTGGAGTACTAAATCTTGTTGGTGTCTGGTCTTAGGCCTGGTCTACACTGGGGTGGGGGTGGGAGAGCGGTGTGAGCTAAGTCGGTCTACATTACGCAACTTCAGCTACGAAAATAGTGTAGCTGAAGTCGACGTACTTAGAGCTACTTACCGTGTCTTCACTGTGGTAGGTCAGCTGCTGCTCCTCCCCCCTTGACTCCGCCTACGCTACTCACTCCGGTGGAGTACCAGTGTCAATGGGAGAGCACTCAGCGATCGATTTATCGTGTCTTCACTAGACGTGATAAATCAACCCCTGGTGGATCGATCACTCCAGAGGTAAGTGTAGACATGCCTTTATTAGGGTTTTCTTAAGCAAGAGTGTGCCAGGATGCTGACACCTCCAGCAAGGGGCAGAGAAGA
Organism: Natator depressus; assembly: GCF_965152275.1. Classification (NCBI taxonomy): domain Eukaryota; kingdom Metazoa; phylum Chordata; order Testudines; family Cheloniidae; genus Natator; species Natator depressus. The sequence goes on from NC_134234.1 coordinate 142,928,645, forward strand.
CTTGATAGACCCTGTCACACTATTATGGATGCATGAAATATAAATGGAATGCAAAGTCAGCAGGCAAGATTTATCGCTAGCGTAACTCCATAGAAACAGTGGTGTTACACCAGGTATGAATTTGACCTATTCTGTGTACATCCATTGAGCATTTGGATACCATTCTTTTTTGTATTTTGCACCAAACTTCCATAAGACATGAAGGAGGCTTTAAGAACACTCTAAATCAAAGCTTACAATTTCACTTCTCATTGAAATTCAGATCAGTCCCTAGCCAGGAGGATGCTGTGCACCCGAAATGAGTGCTTTTGACATAAAAACCACCTCTCTGAACTCATGCCAAATATAGCACTTGTTTTGTAAAGAAATCCAATTAACAAAATAAGATAAGAGTTGGCATGGAAACACCTGACAGTATCTCCACTTGCCCTTGGCTATCTACAAAGCACATGATCTACCTTTGGATATTCACACGGGGCAAGTGGCATTTTAACGTGACTTCTACATGGAGAGCCCTGAGTGTCTGACACTTGGAAAGTGTGTTGACTCAGCAGTCATATAACTTTCCCCATTTCTGGTTTATTCCCATTGAAAGAACAGTTTTGAAAATGGCTTTCTCAGCAGTGTAAGAATAGAATGGGATACAGTGAGTTCAGTGAAAGGATCAAACTCCTATCATCTCAAGGTTTGCATAAAAGTACCTGAATTTCATTGAAGAGGTTTTGCTCATCTCTGCAATTAGCACTCCAGCACAAATGCCCAGGCATGTGACACATCACAAAACATTTGGCTTCAAGCAGAATGGAAAATATTTAGTCAAACCTCAAAAGAACAGTATTTTTACTGATTAAAAAAAAAATCAAGTCATACTGTGGTGCTGGAAAAACAGGTGCCAGCTCTCACCAAGGCTGTAGGCATCAGCTAAGCACTGACTAATTCATTGCTGGAAACCACACCAGCTCACCTGTATGTTAATATTGTTCAAGATGGGTGTTAAACTTGTAAGAATGTGTTTAATGTTTAGACTCTATAAAATGCTTGTCAATTGCTGCATGCATTAATCTTACTTGTAATATCTGTATTCCATGTTATAGATAATATATATGTTTTGCTTTATAATTGTAGAGCTTCGTGCTCGGAACTTGTGAACCTCGGCAGGAAAAATGGTTGCCCCACCTATTCAGATGAGCTATCAAGAGTAAATGGGCGATGTTTTAACATCACACAACAAAGGCTAGTTTAATGGCCTTCTTACGCCCTTGAAAGAGCTCTCTGTGAGAAAGGAGGACCCATCAACTTGAATTCTGGAAGAGAGAAATAAGGTTAGCTGACTTGGAGAGTTTTCATCTTTTTGCTTACAAGGGCTGGAGCTAAAAAGCAAAAGCAGAGATTCCCAGGGTCAACCTGGGTTAGCGCCCAAAAGACATTCACTACTGACAGATTACTACATCTTTGTAACATTTTGGAACTATAGACTGAACTCATTGTGTATATATGTTGCCTGCTTTAACCTGAAAATAACTCTGTCATTTCTTTTCCAACTTAATAAATATGTAATTAATTTACTATAGGATTGGTCACCAGCATTGTCTTTCATGTGAAACTGATCTGGGGAAAGTGACTGGTCTCTTGAGATTGGGAGCAACATGAATATTTTGTGTTTTTTGGTGTCGGTGTATCACTAGGTCCAGATTTCTGGGTGGCAAGACATTCTGGAATGTTCAAGAGGAATGGGTGGTGCATGAATCCCCCCCTTTCTGCCGAGGCCCTGCCCCCTCGCTCATAGGAGACACCCCCCTGCGTGCCCAGAGGTGCTAAGGCCACTGCTAACTCGAGGCTAAAGTTTCTGATCTTACCAAGAGATCCTCCTGCAGAGGTGTATCCTTATGCCTCTGTGAAGTCAAAGGGACTGCATGTCTTTGCAGATCACATTGTAGGTTTCAGCCTCAAATAACAAAAGATATCTTTAGTTAATAGCCTATGGAAGGGGCTTCCATTTATTAATAGAATACTGATTACAGGCCTGAAATACTATACTTCATAAATATAAAGCTCTTTATTGTACAATAGTTTCTAGGTTTAATTTTTAAGTTGTTTTGTTCATATATTTGCGTGGTGGACAATGTTAATTAGGGTGTATTTTTGGTGTCAGATACAACATGCCTCATTTTCAATATTAAAATAAATTATTTTTACAATTTGGTATACTTTTCCCAGTTTATCCTTAAAATCAACCGTTATTTTGTTTGAAAGTTCTAATACTGCTGTGCTATTTTATATTTTCGGAAAGGTACCAATTTTGTTCTATTTCTACTGCTTTAACAGACCATTGTAGTTAATTATATATTCTGATGTCTCTTGTTAACTGCAAAGGACATTGACAATTCCTTTAGCTACTACATGCACTGATTTTTTTAAAAGACAAGGATGATGAATATATTTGATTTATACTTTTCCTGTGTGATGATGCTTCATTTAGATTAATGAAATCTATACCTGAAATCTTTATTTAAGCCACTGTGATACTATATTTGTTTCTGCTTCTGATTCCTTTAATTCACTAGAAGAAGAAATAAAATACATTAATGAATAACACGAGAGTTGTTTGGCATACAGCTAAAAATTTTGTAATTTCTGAACAGACTTTTCTCCTTCTCCGAAGGTACACATTAGGCTTTTAATGATGCATGAAGACGAATCCCAATTGTAAATGCACAAGACGTCTGTAATATTTTAGGGAACAAATAATTAGCATTTTGGAAATGTGCGTTCATCTCACACAAGCAATCTGGTTCTCCTCCTCCTTCCTGTTTTGAAGGCAATAGCCTGTGTTACATCAGCCATCTGCAGTTCCATAGACAGGTGCAGGGTCAGCCTCACAGCTCCAAGCCTGGAGTTCAGAGAGAGCTGAAAAATTTGCTAAGCAACTAAGGAAAATTTCCAAAGTCGTTAAAAACCAAAATGAAAAAGACAATCATTAATCCCCAAATAAATTGATATTTTGTTTTAGTTTTTGCTGCAGTTCTCTGAACGTGACTCTATCCATATGTGTACACTTTTAAAGCTCAAAGAGAATGGTAGCAAAATATATATTAGAAACCTTAAATGGCAAAAAAAAAAAGAAAAAAAGGAAAAGAAAAAGCTTTTGTGTTCAGAGTTTAACTTCTTAGTTGGTTTAGCATTTGGAATGCCTTAGAGTTCAACAGACAATCCTAACCTATGGAATGCTGTTGGAATTATTATTATTTATGCAAAGTATTACCCTGATACTAATTTAATCATGAATTCCTTTATGAAATCAAAAGGCCAAACAGTATTTATACAATTGCTCTATACATGTCTAAAAATCCTAAATAATAAGCAATTTTCTACATACAAAGAACAACAAAACATTTATAAGCATCTGATCAAGATATTCACAAATGTGCTAAACCCAGGGGAGGTTAGAACAATATTGGTCAGCTCCAATGTGGTTAGGCAGGAGTTAGAAATTAATCCTTTAAAAGTTTACTTTTCATACCCTTTAACAAACAAGTGATGTCGTTGCCACTTACTGACTGCAGCTAAAAGGCAATTTGAGACTATTCACCCTATTTCCAGTCTCCATCCAAATAAGATTTACAACCTCCTTATTCCCCAAGGCCTTTCCTCCCCTCTGTCTTGCTGACCAATGTTTTTTCCATACACCTGGATTCACATAAGCTTTACTTTCAGATAACACTTATATATGGGGTGGAAAAGTTCATGTCAGCTCCTTTTAAGACAGATTATTTTTGTTTTATTTAAAACCATCTTCAGTCACCCCTATCGGTTACACTAAAGGCTTGTCTATCTGGAATAAATCACCTAGGGGGGTTGTGGAATCTCTGTCATTGGAGATTTTTAAGAGCAGGTTAGTCAAACACCTGTCAGAGATGGTCTAGATAATACTTATTCCTGTCTTGAGTGGAGGGGACTGGACTAGAAGAGGTCCCTTCTGTTGTTAGAAATTTGGCTGTGTGTGTTCCCTCTGCATGCCATCCCCGCTCTATGCAGATAGCTGGCACAGCAGACCTCAAGCAAACTCCAAGGACCACAAGATCCATTAAGGTATGAAGGCCTCCGGCCAGGTTTATTGTTGATGAACCACTGTACTAGTATCCAGCAGACTCTACAGGATTATTAAGATATATATGCCCATGACAAAGGATACAGCTCAGTGGATGGCAGGAATTTCCATTCCCCGCTCGGCTGGCCAAAGACACTCCCTCTGAGATATCTTTTTATATGCTGAAACAAACACGTTACATATTACAGTTCTGATGTATCTAGGTGCCACCCTCTGACATATTTGGGTACCACCCTTTGCCTTGTACCTCTATCCATCATGCTGTCATCCTGACCTTATCTTTAGGATGGGTCAGTGTGTTCCTATTACCTTTGGGGAATATGCTGGTATCAGGGTGTTCTGGTACCACCCTTCTGGAATATGTTTGCGTGTATATTCTTATACCTACTTATAGCACTACTTAGGAATGTGTGTTTCTGCAATATCAGCCCTGTTCTTACCAGATTCTGTTAGCTGGGACTGCCTCTTGGCTCACAACTGAACTTTGCTTAATGGCAGCAAAGCTTTGACCACTACTTTAGTTCAGGCCTCATACCAGGCCTCTGTTACAAGGGCTTATGTTTCAGGCCCTCTTCCTACTACACCTTCCAGGCCTACACTGCTATGATTCTACACATGAAAGCTGCTCCAGAATAAAGTAGGATATGAATTTAAAGTGGCATAGCTGTTCCAAAATAACTCCATTGTGTAGACAAGTCCCAAGAAAATACTCTGACTGCATCACCAATTTCTCCTCCTTGCCGGAAACTGATCTGCAAGCCCTCAATAGCTACTACCATTTGGCCGGCCAAGGAGCAACAATATAGTTAAACAATATTCAGTTTCCGTATTATTTGATTCACTCGTTCTTGAGCAGTTGAATCTGTATAGTTGAAATACATTTTGTTTAATACTCAAATTATACTGTGTGATGTAAAATCAGACCCACCTTTAAAACTCACTTCAATTGTTGATGCAATGAAATTTCCTTTTGTCTCACACTGCAAAAGCTGAAGCAAAAACTGCTAAGTATTTTGGGGAGATGAGTACACTTCCATAATATGGAAGCCAGATGTAGTAATTATTCAAGCTGTTTTTTTCTGTTATACCTATGACAGAAAATGAAATATATTTATATGTATCTATATGTTTGTTGTTCCCTCTAGGTTTACTCAGTTTTGGTTTGTTTTATTAGAAAATTGCCGAAACAATGAGCCAGCCCATTTACTCTATTAGAACTAGTTTACAGTCACACTGTCATACATGGTGAATTCATCATCATCACCTTTGTCTATGCTGTAACAGGATGTACCAAAAGAGTGAAAGCAGCACTTAACAGAATGTAGGAAAATCATTAATAATCTCTCTTTTCTATTGAAGGTAATAACATTAATCATGGGTGAAGAAATTTAGTAATCATATAACTGTAATCCCCATAGGAGCTCTGTTGTAATTTACTAATTAAAACCATGGCACAATATTATAGACTAAATCTGAAATTACAGTGTGCTATTTTAATAATCTTTTAACTCCCAAGCAATAGCACCACCTAACTAAGCACACTCTTCCTCTTGCAGCACAGTTTGAAAGGTTGATAGTGCCAGGTAAAAAAGGCAACATGGATTATAAAAGTGATAGAAACATAATGACTTTGGTGTGGGTTATTTCCCGGGGAACTAATGAACAAGCAGAATTATCTTTTCCTGATGGTTATTCATGTACCAGTAAATGCCACCTGCTTCAATTCTTATTGCTTAATCAATACACACGGATTGTAAAGCAGAGTTAGTAGTGAATGGAATATAGCAAAATATTAGCCAAGGGAGTCACAGAACACCCAAAAAATGCATTTGAGAGCTTTATATCCCCTGTTCTTCTCTGATTCAGCCTGAAATGACATGGCCATAGGTGTTCAGCAACCACCCGGGAGGGTTATGGAATTGAGCACTCCTGCAAACTGACTTCAATGGGATGGGTGAACAATTCTGTGCTATGTTAGAGTCCAAGCTGCCTGAAATACAGATTATTTTTAAAATTTATTTTTATTATTTCAGGGTGAAAATCACCCCGTGCAGAGGTCCAGCACAATGTCTATACACCACATAATTCCCACTAAAGACCTTGGATGCTGGGATTTGGATTAACAAAGGGATTTAAATGCTTAACTGCCACTCTAGTCTCTTAAATCCAACATTTAAGCGCCATTGGCGTTCACAAAATGGCCACTCAGTTGCTGCCTAAATTTGGATTTCTGATCATGTATAAACCTGTACTTTAAGAATTTAGGGGTATTCTTATCACTTGGCTAGTTAGAGGTATAAAAGAAAGAATCAAAATCACTGGCTGCCAGTGTAAGGTCCTTCTCTTACTGTGACAGTCTGAGGCCCTGTTCTTAGGCTAAGGCCTTTGGCTAAGCAGCAGAGGCAGCCATAAGCTGGGAAGCGACCGGTCACCTCCTCACATTCCAAACTAGTCACATTGAAATAAGGTGCTATTGGGCTGTCAGGCACTGTCAGGACAGGATTGTATTCCTATCACCCTAGAGAAAGGGAAGTGCCTAGAAAATGTAAAAGGAAACTTAGTTTGATAGCATCCTGTCTGGCAAGAACTCACTTATCAATAGCTGGGATGTGAAATCCTCATTTCTGTGTTGTTCTATCATTGTAGTCCCCATTTCCCTATTGTTTGTCTGTATAATCTCTGTCTGGTTCTGTGATTGTTTCTGTCTGCTGTATAATTAATTTTGCTGGGTGTAATCTAATTATTGTGGTGGGATATAATTGGTTAGCTAATCATGTTACAATATGTTAGGATTGGTTAGTTAAATTTCAGTAGAATGATTGGTTAAGGTATAGCTAAGAATATTACTATATAAATTAGGGGCAAACAGGAAGTAAGTGGGGATTCGAAAATAAGGAAAAAGGAACTTGTATTTAAGCTTGCTGGAAGTTCACCCCAATAAACATCGAATTGTTTGCACCTTCGGACTTCGGGTATTGTTGCTCTCCGTTCATGCGAGAAGGACCAGGGAAGTGGGAGAGTGAAGGAATAAGCTCTCTAACATATCTGAGGTCTTTTCAGCAGAAAAATATTTTAATATGAAACTGTGTAATATTTTAGAAGTTTTTGTATGGAGGAGGTTTAAGGGAGTTCTCCCTTAATGTATGGCACTTTACTATTGTCCATCATTTACTCAGGAGGCATTTTCTCACAACCCTCTGGTGACCGTTGTCTCTCCAGTATGCTTTGGGTCACTGAGTCCAAAGACATATTCTGGTGAGACTGATCTATTCCCCGGGTTACCCTGCAGTTTCAGAGTTGTCACTAGAATCAGAAATTCTCTGTCAATTAGTATATTAACAGTAGCCTCCCTGATGGCTTTGTCCTTGTTAGAGCTGAAAATTCAGATTAAATTTGAATGTACAATATGCAGCTTTCTGAGGTTTTAGTGAGAGAGGGAAGATGAATCCAAGCTGACTGCTTTCCACCACTTGCAGTGAAGCCTCAGCCCCTCGAATGCTACTCTGTGTTCTGGAATATGTTGAGCTTTTTTTCATGCAGAGCCTTTGCAGCTGCTGACACTTCATTTTCATAAAAATAAAATGTTGAGTCACATGAGGATTTGTGAAACAAACAGGGATGATTAATACACATCTCAATAACACAGAAGACAGGAATTTTGTGAGGTCTACTGATGTGTGTACTATTGTGCCATTGTGTTCAGCCTGTAGTGGCTTGAGGAATATCAAACAGACTAAAACTGTTGACTTAAAGGCAGAAAATGGGAATCCAGTCAGAAACATTGAATTCACTGAGTAATGTGTGTGCTGCAGTGACAGCAATCTATCAGTTGCAGTGTTAGGTTGAGGTTTGATAAACAATACCCATAATATTGCATGGATTTAGAGATTGAAAATATTACCTCATTTAGAAACATTGAATTCAACCTGGAAGCATGCGTGCTCTGATGGCATTGTTTCAAGCCTAGGGGCTTGCAGAGTTGAGGCCTTCAGAGATCTGTGAAAAGTAGCAGCAAAAGTGTGGATTTAGAGGACCACATCGCCAGCTGACATAAATTGGCAGAACGATGTTGATTTACACCAGCAGAATATGTCCTAAAGATTACAGTAGAGAATCCAGTAATAAAATCTTTCTGACACACAGGCTGGGTCATTATTAGCTGATCAATACGAAGGAATTGGGTTGATTGTCTTTTAGAGGGACAAATTAAAAACTAGAATCTCTGTCACAAGATGAACTCTCATCTTTCTTGTATAATAGTCTTGGGGCTAAGGCTTAGCTCCCCCAATTCCTCTGACTTCTTAAAGCATATATTTTCAATGGAAAAGGAACAGTAGATTTTTAAACTACCAGCTATACTTAATGCAGTATCATTCTCTGGAAGCCAAACATTCCCTGGCAATTCCCAGTCTCCTTTTGTCTTCCTCACTAAAAGCTTGATACAAAGTCCAGAGAAGTCAATAGGAGCCTTCCCACTGACTTCAACAGGCATTGAGTCAGGCCCCACTGGGCAGATTCAGAAAGTTACTTGAGCATGTGAATAATATTATGCAAAGGAGCAGTTCTGTTGAAGTCAGGGGACTACTCATATGCTTATGTACCTTGTTGAATCAGAGTCCAGCTACACAGACACCGCTTCCCTTTCTGACTATTGGAAAAAACACAAATATATTTTGCTTTTGGATATTGGGATACATTATGAAACGAAGATAATCTTAATAGATCATTGTTAATGTATGGAATGAGAATTTACTAAATAGATATGTGAGATTAACTCACCTACTCAGTTGCTTATTGCACTGATACTTTTTCTCTTCTGTTCTAGATGCCTGATCTGGGAGCTGGATCCTTCAGGTATTATTCTTGCTGTTCATAATCAGCCTCTGCAGATGGCCAATAATTTATCTGGCTTCATGTACTCAAAAAAGGAAGTGGATATTATCAATGCATAATGAGAAATATTGTTCCTTTTCTTAGTACTATATCTCAGTTTTAACTGAGACTTTACTTTGCATGTTCAATCAGTAAAGAGACGGTTATAAAACTACAAGTTGTAATTATAATGTTCTCACAGATACATTCCAGATGTTAATGTCAGAATAACAATGCTTAATACAGACTGTCAGGTGATTAAGATGTGTGTTTTAACATATTTCACAAATACATAATTAGTATATTTTATTTTTGATTTCCACAGTCTAAGTGTTATTTTATGAATAATCTGGGTGACTGATATGTGGGCTGAGGGTGCTGTGATTTCAAATGTTCCCAAAGTAAGGAGTTTTACGTTTTCTCCTGGGAGCATATCAGACTCTTTGACCATCTCCCTTTTAACCAGTGAAATCTGCACAGCAATATCTCTCCATGCCTGGCATACCCTGCCACTAACCTTGGCATCTTTGTCCAATTCCATAGGTTCAGACCTTACAAAGTTTACTAACACACCCTCAAGTATTTCAGGTTTCAGAGTAGCAGCCGTGTTAGTCTGTATTCGCAAAAAGAAAACTCCTTTTCTTTTTTCAGGTATTTCAGTGTGTCCTGAGTTCACCATAACTATGCATCTGATGAAGTGAGCTGTAGTTCACGAAAGCTTATGCTCAAATAAATTGGTTAGTCTCTAAGGTGCCACAAGTCCTCCTTTTCTTTTTGCGAATACAGACTAACACGGCTGTTGCTCTGAAACTCACCATAACTATGTTAACCTGGACAGGATGGGACCCGAGTTTGGGGCAATATCTCCTCATTTGTTCAATAGAGCCACTCTCAAAGCATTTTCTTGCGTCCATGTCCTGGGACGGGGGTGAACAAATCTGGGACCCCTTTTTACAATGGGCCTCTGCACTTTCCTTTGGGGCTTTCTTTCAATACCCATTCTGGCCTGCGCATACAAATCATCAGCCCAAGCAGCTCCCGTAGTGTGTCAGGACAATTTTTTCTCATATGGCAGCTCTGATTTCATCTGAGAAAGCATTAAATAAATGTTCTTGGGCAAATAAATCAAACAATCTCCTGTAATCCCTTTCTGCCCTTTAATCTATTTTTTCATATAACCACACATTATATGCTTGAACTCCCCATTACTGATACTGTTGTGCTTCTTTTAGGTTTCTAAATTTTACATGCTATGGTTCTGGCATCATTTGAAACCATAACAATGCAGCTTCCTTATATTTATCATAGTTCATAGCTTCCTCCTGGTCCATGCCAGTAAAGACCTGGAAAGCTTTATCTGAAGTTTTGGGGACCAATACAGACATTCATTTGTACTTAAGGATGCCAGTGGCCTGGCATATTCTTTCAAAAGCAGTTAACACTCTTCTGTACAGTTTGAGTCTTCAAAAGGTAGACACAGGCTGTCCCAGCTGGGTGAATGCTGGGGGGAATTAGCCTTTGGTTGGGGAATACCTTTCAATACTCTGCACTGCATTTCTTGTGCCTCCATTTGCCACTGGTATGCTCTCTTCTGCTTTGATTGCCAGCATTTGTCGCTGTTAGGCTCGTTGACGTGGGCTGCCTGGATTGCCTCCATTCATCTCTGGTGGGCCCACTCCCCTCTTCTTCCTCAGTAGCTTTCTGCTCTTGCATTCTCAGCTCTGCCAGCTGTATGTGGTGCTCACATGCCTCCTTGTCTCTGAGGATCTCTAATCTGCTCAGCTCTACCTGAGCAGCCATCTCCTGTTATGAATTATGGTCTGGCTGGTTTTCCAGTTCTGTGTGGTCTCCCTCTTCATTCTCCTCCTCCTGCTCAAAATACTCAGTGAGTGAGGATTTCAGATCCTCTGCTGATTTTCCCTGGTGAGGTAAACCATATTTCAAACATAAGCTCCCAACCCTCTTTTTATCCATTGTGTCCAAGGACTTTAATTGGCTCATTTCCCCCTTTTCTTGTTCTATTTCGCTTAACCTGAAATAAACAAAAGAAAATAATAAACTGTAACTTTGCACTTTGGCTCCTCACTTTTGAATCCTTTAGGGTTTGTTTTTGCAAGTGTTTGCAGTGTGAACCACAGTTTGCCAATATTGGGGTGGAACTCCTGTAATGATTACACCACTGTGACATTGGGGAACACCCAGAGCAGTAAATGGTTCTGCCACCTCCTGCCTTGTAATTTTGGGTGCCTTAATGCTGTGCTGCTAAGGCATGGGACTTTGACACCAGTAATCAGCCTATAAGCATAGGATTTCACCCTGGCTTCCACTAGTCTAGTTACTCTTTCCAGGGTGACCTTCTAGTTCTGAGTGTCCCCAAGTTCTTAACTAACTGACATTCAGACTTTTTGCCTACAGTTCGTCACCCCTGAAGGCATGAAACCTGATCCCAATTATCCATTGGGAAACACACTTTGGGAACACACTTCTCACAGTTTGAATTCCAGGGACCTGCTTGGGGTAAACAAACAAATTTATCTAATAGACAAATCATAGCTTCCGAGATGAAATAGTAGGAAAAGCAAACACATACAAGTTACAGAGAAAAAAAAAACAGACACAATCTCAGGCTTTACACTTCTCTATTACCTAAATTCCCTTTTATAATACAAATTACATATTGTCTCTGAACAGTTTCCTAGCATGCCCTTTTGTTGTAGACGGGAATCCAGTGTTTCACAAACAGCACCCTGCTTAGATGATGGCCCTCAGTTGCTGGACAGACTACACTTTAAGCCCCTTTCTTTTTAATGGGGTAATTTAGGGTTACATAGCAGAGGGAAAACTTTCCCCTTCTTTGATTTTCAAGATTGGGTTTTATTTTTCAGTTTCAATGTCTTTCCATTAACTCGAACAGTCCACCATTGTCTTTCCCTGGGTTATCCTAGGTGTTTGGAATTAGTTTCATGTAAACAGCTAGCCTGGAGGATGAACCCTCCCAGCCCAATTGCTTCACCCCTTGTTGTATGCAGTGTTGTTGTGCCCATATTGGTCCAAGGATATGGGAGAGACAAGGTTGGTGAGGTAATATCTTTTACTGGACCAACTTCAGTTGGTGAGAGAGACAAGCTTTCGAGCTTACACAGGGCTCTGGGGAAGCTGTAGTTGCACCACAGTTAAAATTACAATTTCCTACATATATACACATGCATACATTCATAACCATAACCTGTACACATATCTCCTACTGACCATCAAGTTCAGAACTTTACAAGCTTTTGTAAAAGACCTCATTTGACATATATTTATACTCAATAAAATTGTATGCAACCTATTGATTTAATTACTTATTCATAGGCGTTCAGACCCCCAGTTGCCCCCTTGGGGCATCAGGACTCTGATAATCATAGACTAAAGACTGAAATACAAAGATGCTCAGTTTTAAATGGAAGCACATTTCAGAATATGTGGAGATATATTTTAAAGTACTGAGCACAGTTTTAGGACTAAATTGGTCCCTCTGCTCCACTTCAGACATCCTTTTAAACTAACTAGTAATTTGGGGGTGCCTTGATTTTTGGATTACTTACCTATGACAGCTTAAATGGGCCTGATTCTCAGCAAGTGCTGAGAAACCACTCTGAAAATCAGGTCCTTCAAGTCATGTACCCCAAAATTGAGTTACCCCAAATCACTAGTTACTTTTGAAAATTTTGGTCCTTTGTGGGTCTGCGAACACTAAAGCGAGACCAACTTTCTCCTAATTACATTTTATTTACCTACCATTTTTCTAAAATGCCAGTTTTATATATATTGATATCATTACTGATAATTTTAAAAAAATCAGCCATATTATGTCTATTTGTGGATAAGAAATGTTTTCTGCAAGTTTAAACACAAATTAAATATTAATTTCATGGCCAACAAAATAAATTTAACAACTAATTATCTGTACAATAAAATTCCAGGAATGGCATACTGAAGCCTAAAAATGTCTTGAATCAGTATGAAGTGATGGAAGCTGCTAAAAGCATGGCCAAGAGCTCTTTTTGTTCAGAATATCACCAGGTTTAGTTATCACTGGATTTCATGGTCTGTTACCATCCAGTTTTTAAGTTTGCAATCTTTTTTACTTTACAAATTTCACCTGTTTTGTTTCCAACTATAGTAAGGCATGTATCTATGCTATACCAAGAGAGCTAGATCATTCTGACAGTTGAGGTAACAACCAATCACCATCTTTACTCTACAGCTAATTTGCATGCAACAATTTCATTGGTTGTATGAGGGAGCTTGCACAGAGGGTGGATTACTTTGCCCACCTGACACCCATACAAATCAACACAAATCTCCTAGCACAACACTCCCAGACACAAATCAACACAACCACCTACACAACACCACAATCAGCTTGCACAATAACCCCAAACACACAGAACACCTCACTGCAGCACACTCTTCTCATTTTCCCCCTGCACAAAATCAACCCACATCTCCCAGCACAATTCAAGCTGCATGCAGATCAACACAACCACCCACACAATAACCTCAAACATTACTCTGGAGCCTATAATGTCTGGTGAGTCAATGTGAAGAGATAGAAACAGCTACAAGCATGGTTGAGAGCTCTGTTTAGAATATTAGCAGGTTCAATCAGCAATGGGATTCACGGTCAGTTACCATCTTTAAAAAAACATGACTTTATGAATTACACTTGTGCAACAATACTGATGTTCAGATACTATTTACTTACATAACTCTGTAACTATGCTTCATTATCATCATCATAGATTCATTCATTCCACTGTTTATTAAGACATCAATATAATATTGTTAACAAACATTAATAGATTCAAGGAATTCAAGGGATCATCAAATCATCTAGTCTGACCTCCTGTATACTAAAGACCTTAAAATTTCACTCAGTTACGATTGTATTGAGCCCAATTACTGAGGCTTGGATAAAGCATAGTTTCTAGAAAACCATTCAGTTACCATTTCCCTTGGTAGTTGGCCCCAGTGATTATCACCCTCACTGTTCAAAAAAATTTACCTTATTTCTAAATTAAATGTCAGCTTCCAGTCATTGGTTCTTGTTATGCCTTTCTCCACTAAATTATAGAGCCATTTAGTCCCCTGTATTTTCTCCCTGTGACGATACATACACTGCAATCAAGTCATCACTCAATCTATTTTTTTTTATAAGTTAAACAGAATGAATTGTAAGGCTTTTTTCTTCAGCCCTCAGATTATTCTTCTGAATCTTTTCTGCTCCCTTTCCAGTTTTTCCACATCCTTTTTTGATTGTTGATACCAGAACTGTGTGCGGTATTCTAGTATCAGTCTCACCAATGCTCTATAGAGAGGTAAAATCACATCCCTACTCCTATTCACTACATTTCTGTAGATATATACAAAGATCACATTAGCCCTTTTTGCCACAGCATTGTCCACTCTGACCCCTACATTCTTATCAGAGTCACTGCTTTCCAGGGTACAATCCAACATCCTGTAGGTGTGGCCTGCATTCCTTGTTCCCTGCTGTATAACTTTGCACTTGGTTGTATCAAAACATTTTGTTTGAATGAGCCCAGGAGTGATTTTATATTTACTTCCAGATTATTGCTGAAAACGTTAACTAGCATTGGGCAAGATATTGATCCCTGTGGAACCCTACTAGAAACACAGATAACTACTTTTCGAGCTCTGTCATTTAGCTAGTTTTTAATATGTTTATCTGATATTCTACGGTGCTAATCGTTTAGTCACAATGCCAAGTGGTACTAAGTCAAATGCCTTACAAATGCCTTACAAAAGTCTAAATATATTACATCTATGCAGTTACCTTAATCAACCAAACTTGTATTCTCAAAGAAAGAAGTCAGGTTTGTTTGAGAAGACCTATTTTTCATATAAGTATGTTGGCTGGCATTCAGTATAGTCCTATTCTTTAATTATTTATGAATTAAATCCTGTATCAGCTCTTCCATTATTTTACCCAGAATTGACATCAGGCTAACTGGTCGATAATTATCGAGGTGTCACAGATCTTGTCTTCTCCCCTTTCCAGACACTGACTAAATTGCTGTGGGGAAATCTCATTTCTGGATCTTGAAGTATTTTATGCTTCCCTAAGTCTCAGAAGATTGCAGAACTGTTTCCTCCTGTGTCCTGTCTGGCACATTTCCTGCAAACCGACTATCAGACTGCTACCCTTTCATTGAAATGAAGGTACTCAATCCACCTGCCTACAACCCCAGCACCAGTGCTGACCCCCAAGCTACCTCAGTAGCTTATACACACAGAATCCCACAGAAGTTGTGAACCTTCTGGGTTATAGTTTGACTCTCTTAGGGGCAATGTGGTAGATTTGGCATATTACACATAGACACCATCATTCTAACACCATTGTTCTTTTATTTAATAGATAAAGCACAGATAATTTAGGAAATAGACTGGCATTCTAAATGCAATGCCCCTTACTAGTTCAACCTTCCCTTGGGAGTCTTTAGGACTCCGTATGTGTTGAGGAAGGCAAGTTTCCTTTTGGCTCATGAGGCTACTACATGCAGCTCCTCTCAGCTTGATCTGGTAAAAAAATAGGAAGGAGGAAGTAAAAAAATAGAATAGCACCTGCCTTTTATAACCTTTCAGGCCCTCTACTGGATGCCCTCTGGTCACCTGAGCAGGCTGATCAGGAAACCCCTAGCAGGTGACTAACCAGTTCTCGGAGTTGGGAGCTAGTCAATTTTTTTTGAGCTATTCCATTTCAATGGGAGAGCATGTTAAGTCAGATCACCCTCTCTTTGTTATTCCCTTTCTACCAGCTTTTGGAATTTCTATCCAACATCAAGGAAACAGACAATAAGAGAAGGCAAATGGGCTGCACATTCAAAGTGGAGTTTGCAGCTTGGTAAAGATATAAACTGAGTTCATAATCTCCCTGGAAATAATAAATAGTACAGACATTCCCCAAATTATCATACCTGATCATCCCAGTTGCCTTTTTTGAATATTAAAAAGGCATTAGCACTCTTATGTTCCTCAGGAATTGCCCTGGTTTCCCAAGATTTATTAACAATGAACATGAGTGGGCCAGATATCTCCTCATTCAGCTCTTTAGGGACTGTTGTGTGCAAGTTACCTGACCATGCAGATTTCAAAATATTTATTCCTAACAGATGTTGTTGAACATCCTCTTTGGTTACTAATGTAATGGAAATACATACAACATCCTCAGCACATCATCCTGCTTTTTTTCCAAATACTGAACTCAAGCTTTTTAAAATACCTCTGTCTTTTCTGCATTGTCATTTTGAATTGTACTATCTCTGTTAGACCCTCAATAGAGGTCTCCCTATGGAATGGGGAACGAGCAGATACCGGACATAGTGTTGGTATATAATACTCTAAATGCTTTTTACTGATTACAAAACAAATCTTACTCACTCCACATTCACACCCCAAACATACTATACCAGAGTTCAAAGGTCAGAATAGTCCCAATGGCCAGTCGAGATTCCTTCCATCGGGATAAGATCATAAGATGTGGGGAGCCAGCGAAAACCACATCTATATCTACATGGGACTCTGGATCAATAAACGACTCCCATTTGCAGAAATCATAGGCAACCATTTATAGTCTATTCCATCATGTCATCGGTTCTTTGCCTTTGTTTACTAGGCTTTCTACCCACACAATTCCAAAGAGACAATCCTGGGCAGGCCGCCATGATCCAAGGCATGCCATTTCCTCCAATTCTTATACAATTTTATATCAGTCCAGCTGATGTTGTTTCCTTTTCAGATGATTTTCTGTATTTTTCTCTGAACATAAGATTTTTTTTGAAGAAATAGTTCTAATAGTCCTTGACCTTAAGTTCTTGCTTCAGTTGCTAACTTGCAACGCACACATTCATGTCAAGCACTTATCATTCATACCAGGCCTCAATTACCTATAACATATTACATGGATATATGAATCACCATGTGTGTATATATATATATCCCCAACATTCCTCCATCTTGATACACGATTAATGCCATTAATTATTGTATCACTTTATAATTTCACAAGCAATTCAATTTTATATATCACTTGATCCAAAACTTCTTGTCACTTTCTTATCCAGCAGCGTAAACATAGCATAATAAAGGTTAACAATATCATTAATACAAATAATATGACAATAGGGTGTAGCATTAAATTTAGAAGATCTGTGACATTGGGAGACCATCCTTTAAAAACATCATACCAATGAGAAATTGCCAATTCTTCTCCTTCTTTCCCCAATTTTAATATTTGACCATTGTGGGTCAAAATGTTTATTTTTCCCAGCTGAGCATACATAGATACATCTTTTGCATATTGCCTGATTTTTTTCGCTTGTTCCCAATGTATCCCCATATCAAAGGACCAGTCTACATCTTTTGGTTCCCAAACAATTTTCTTTTTTAAAATAGAGGACCTTGGTAAATAATGACGTCTGTTACATTACATTTACATGAATTCAATTGGTCCTTTTTTCATACTTCCCCAAAATATGTGTTTTTCAGTAGTTACCACACAAATACACCTGTTGCCTAAATCAGACACTCTTGTGCCATTAGAGGCTAAATATTGCATGGTACATTGTCCACTTGAATGCTTCAAATGACATCCCTCTAGGGACCAAGTTAGTTGTGGGCGCTCCCATTTACTTCATCCCCACTCTTCACAATATTTCATTAATTCTACTAATTTACAATCCCCTTCTTCTTGAATCAAGTGTGTCCCACTTATTTCTATTTGCCATAATGCTCCATTAATAATTTTTGGCAACACCCAGGCCATTGCTGCTTTTCTTTGCTTCCCTATGCTGTGTAACAGCATTCTGCCTTTCCACTCTCCCCTCAGAGTGGCTTGATCCCAATTAAACTCCATATATTTCTTCCATCCTGTAATTCGTTGATTTCATATATGATGATCTTTGAACCATTCAAAAGGCTATTGTACATTACTTAGTAGATTGACCATTCTCTCTGTGTATTGTATCCCATAAGTTTGCAATTGTACACATCGTATTGCTAGGGCTGTTTTATTATCAATCTCAGACACACCAAATAGATTTACATTTAGAGACGTTTTCAAGGCTTGGGCTTGTTTCAATTGGAGTCCTACACTTCTTACTCCTTATTCCGATAGTGCACCAAAATTTTGTGTCACATGTGTCTGTATAGCCCCCAAAATCTTACCCAAAGCTGACATTTCCCCTTGTAAGCCTCAATATCAAATCAGTTTAAAACTCCAGATCCAGCACCAATGCTACCTGTGATATATTCCCCTATACCTCTCTTATTTCATATAGTCCCATCTGTCCATTGTTGTTGCCATGCTTGTAATAGAGGCAAGGCATCTGGCATACACTCCAGATGTTGTACACTTATGTTTACTTGTGCTCCTTCCAACCAGACTGTTTGATCCACAATAGTTGGGGCTTTGATTACTTCTCCCCTCCTATATGGGTGCTCGTTTGCCATGATTCTTGGTGCAATCTTATTTACTGGTATCTGATTAAGAAACATTAAAAAAATGACCATATCCCCCAAAATATATTCTCCCATTAATTTTCCTAAAGCAACTGAATTTTATCATTATGGAAGGATTTGCTATTACACCATATTCCCATAATTTAAGAGCCATTGACTCATTCCATCCCACATGAGTATTAGCCAATTCTTGTTCATTAGTCACATCTAGGGTGACTACATCAAATCCCAAACTCTAAAAGGTACCGTTCAGGATACTCACATTCAGATTGTTTTCATCATAAATAAATCGAAACATTAGGTGGCCTTCCCCCCCTTAGTACATACAGATATCTCCATTGCTCTTCCAAATATTTTGGCTTTTAGATATTCC
Source organism: Natator depressus (assembly GCF_965152275.1). Taxonomy (NCBI): domain Eukaryota; kingdom Metazoa; phylum Chordata; order Testudines; family Cheloniidae; genus Natator; species Natator depressus. The sequence goes on from NC_134234.1 coordinate 142,947,523, forward strand.
CATGTCACATTTTTGTCATCTTCCCACCGTACTTCAAATTTTACCTCAGAAGGTTTTTCTTTACATTTGGTTTTGTTTGGTCCTGTTTTTCCCATTCTGTCCCATGAATAGTCAAATGTATTATTCCCTTTGATCTATACCACCATCCTAGAGGTGCCCCCATATGTATATCCATGTACCCCTTAATTTCCCCAAATATTAAAAAAAATAAAAGCCAAAAACCATATTTCTACCCTTTTTGAATTATGAGGATCCTCAACATTGACGCCATGGCCATTATTCCATAGGAATAATGTCCGATGCTTCCGGCCATATTATTGTAAATACTTATACTAACCTCTTCTATCTTTGGTCAAGCTCTGGTATTATTTTTTTCTTCCTAAAATATAATGCACACAACACAATTCTTCTGCTAAGCACAAAATGCAAAGCAAAGCAAGCATAAGCAATAAACCAAGACAAAAATGTTAGCACTGTATCCACACTCAAAATCCAATGTCCGTACAGGATAATCTCCGGAGCAATTAGGCATTCCTTTCCCTTTGTAAGATAAACTAAAAGAAAAAAGAAGGGAACATTATTTAATCTTTAGGCCATAACTTTAATTGTGATGTGTGGACCCACTTTCCCTTTTCCCCTTGTTAATCTGCACTACAGTAGGTGAAATTTTATTCATGATGGAAAATGATGCAATCCATTTAGACTCCAGGACATGATTTTTCTATGTTAATTTCAAATACATTACTCTATCTCCGATTTTCCATAATTTACTGTCCTGAGCTACATGAGAATCCACAGTCTCTTTCTTTTTCAATGGCATCAGTCAGTTTAAATTCCATTTTCTTAAGTTCTATCGGTAACTCCCTTACTCACTGGGTAACTGATACCTTGTCTTCTTCTTCTTCTTCTTCTTCTTCTTCTGGGTACAAAAAAAGGCTCCACAATCTTATAGGCCTTCCAAAGAGAATTTGATAAGGCTGGTAGCCAGTACCCAATCAATCACTACTTTGGATGGCCACCAACACCACTGGCAATTTATCATCCCAATTTTTGCCAGTTTCTTGCACTACTTTGTGTAGAGCTTGTTTAACAGTTTGATTGATCCTTTCTACTGTTCTGACTTTTGAGGATGATAGGGGATATGTAGTTGTTGCTTTATTCCTAAAGCTTTTAACAAATTTGTAATTACTGCTCCTACAAAATGTGGCCCATTATCTGAATCAATACTTTTGAGTTCCGAATCTACTAAACACTACTTCCCACAACTTTTTTGTCAGTGGTCTCTGCAGTGTGATTTCTGGTGGGAATCACCTCCACCCATCCAGAAAAGGAATCTACTATCACTAATAAATACTGATTCCCTCTTTAGGTCTTAGGCAATTTATCAATATAATCAATCTGTATTCTACTCCATGGCTCCACAATTCTTTGGAGCAACAAGGGTATCAAATTCAGCGGTCTATTCCTGTCTTCTGCACACCTTATGCAGTTTCTAACAACGTTTTCTACATCCTCTTGCACCTTAGGCCATATTCCAATTTGTTTTACCTTAAAGAGAGTATTCTCTATTCTTTGGTGGGCCATAGAGTGACACAGATTAATAATCTCATCTCTTTGAAGTTTGTCAGGTATCCACTTTACCTCTCCTATTTATTTAAGCACCGCATAGCCACCTTGTATATTCCAGTTTCACCATCTTTCCTCGGGTTTAACCTCCTGTTTTATGGCTTGAGCTCTAGTAACTGCCACAACTCCCAAAGGTTCCTTTGCTGCTAATTTAGCTAAAGCATCCACTTTATCATTCCAATATTTTTCATCCCCTTCTCGCTTTTGATGACCTTCAACATGTCTTACTATTAATTCTCCTTGTTTTTTTTCAGTCAGTCATAGATAGATTTCCAGTCCTCCTTTTGGACCAAATTTTTCCCAATGATTCTTTTTCAAAATCCCAATCCAGTATAACATTCCTTGTACCACAACGTCTGAATCCATATAGACATAAAGACAGTCTGAAACATTATTTTTTCTGTTTAAGCAGATCACTAAGAGCTCTGACCTCTGCTCCCTGAGCTGAAGTCATACTCATAGAACCAGAAATAGTTTCCCCATCAATTTGTACAGCAGCATATCCCATATATGGCTTAGGGTTCTCATGGTATGAACCACCATATGTAAACCAAACCTCTTTTTCTACTAGGCTTAAGACTTCATCTACCTGGGGTGCTTCTTCAACTAACTTCAGTTCAGTTTCTGGAAGTGGGCTTTCATGCTCCTCTCCTTCCATCAGGAAGGCATATGGTAACATCATTGCTTGTTTGTTATTCTCATAAGTAACATCTCTGCTAGTTAACATCAAGGTCCATTGTGTCATCCTGGTATTTGATACTCCTTTCCCCTGCAGTTTCCCTGATAAAATATACTTCAGGGGAGAGTGAGGTGTTTGTATTATAATAGGGGCTGTGCCAGTAGTCAAAGCAAAAGCTTCAATGGCCCACACAGAAGCTAAGCATTCTCTTTCACAGATCCCAAACTGCTGCTCTATAGGGGTTAATCTTCTAGACTTGTTTGCTACAGGTATTAACTTCCTGTCAATTTCCTGCATCAATACTGCTGCTAGACTTTGTTGGGTTGCTGCCAACTTAATCACAAACAGCTTGTTTATCTCTGGGAATTTCAATGCTGGAGCTTTCCTCAAGGCTTGTTTTAAATTACAGAAAGCTTTTTCTTGTTCAGGACCCCAATCCCATTCTACTTTCTTTTTTAGTAAATGCCACAACAGTCCAGTTATAGTGGCAAAATTCCAGATGTGTTTCCTTAAATAGTTAAACCCTCCTAACATAACCCTCAATGCATGAGAATCATCTGGCCTTGATAAATTCATTAATGATTTCACCCTTTGTTGATCTACCCGAATTCCTTGTTCCCTTAGGGTCACCCCAAATAAGTCACTCTCCGCTGTACTAGTTGGGCTCTCTCTTTATTAGCCTTGAAACCCGTTTCCTGGATGAGTCTCAACACTGTTTTAGTCCACTCAGTCACCTCCTGTTCACTGTCCCCCCACACTAATATGTCGTCTACATATGAAGCGGGCCCAAGAATCAGGATGCAGTGGGATGGTGAAAAAGCAATTTGCCAAATCTAAGACAGAACCATTTAGAGGCTCCCTGTATTCTTGCCATTACTTGAAGTAGATCTGCTACTATTGGTGCCATGGCGGGCAGAAGGGGGTAGCTTTATTCATTTGTCTAAAATCCATTGTCAATCTCCAGTCTTCTGAGGCTTTTAATAAGGGCCAAATTGGGCTATTTGTATGAGGAATTCCCCTGTTGTTCTAATGATTCAATTATTTTCTGAATTCCTGCCTCCGCTTGCACAGGATATTTATATTGTCTCTGTGGTGGCAATTCATCCCCCATGATTTTAACACATGCTTCGCTTTTACCACATTCTGTTTTATTCTTAATCCATACATCGGGAAGCTCCTTTACCCACACATTCTGTTGAGCCAGTATAATCTCCTCCACTGCTTCTGCATATTCTTGGAATGTACCCTGCTTTCAGGATGCCTTCCATCCAGCTGGAGTTCCAGCTGAACTCCATTAGTTAAATCCAAAACTAACTAATTCCTCTTCAGAAAAGGAGTCCCCAATATTACAGGCTCAGCTGCCTGATCTATCTGAAGCATTTGTTCTTTACAACAACCCCCCCCACCCCCTCTGGGTATAACTATTTCTACTGAATGATACATTTTTCCTGTCACTCCTTCCCCAATAAAGGAGGCTGCTGTAATGATCTCTGACACGTATTGAGTCAAATCACAATGTCTATTTACAATATTTACACAGGCCCCACTATCCAATAGGGCATCTTTGGGTCCATTATTTCCCATAATGACACTTGTCCTAGGCCTCCCATTTGAATCCCATCTTAATCTAGTTACCATCCCCCACTCCTGAGGACCCATTTCCAGTGGAAGCAACTTGTCATTGGGGCTTCCCTGTAGAGGGTTTCTCTGAACCCTCAGTTTGCATAGCTGCAACCTTTTTCTGCTCCTTAAACATTTCTTCTTCCATCCTTTGCATTTCTTTGATCAATTCATCAGTATGTCTCCCATTCCACTTATCCATGTCTACTCCCCTTAATTTCAGTTACCTCCAAGCAATATTACGAAGCACATCTACTCCCTTCTGGGGCTTATTTTGATTATTCTACCCTCTACCTCCTTGGGTGGGGTGTTTTGTCCTCTACGATGGCCTCTTCCTCTCTCACGGTACCCTGATCTATAAGCAATCTCATTTGAATATGTTATTGCTTCAGCAAAGGGTACTCTGGGTTTCAATCCTTCTACCTGGCTTCCCCCTTTCATCATGCGTTGGCATACTAGCCAGTGCTCCAGTGCATTCATAACTGTTAACCCCTCATCTGGGCTGCTTAGTTCACCACATTAGTACACATCACTAATAAATTTCTGTCCAATCCTTCAAACACATTATTCCATAATTCCCTCTGATTCAAATTAACTGCCATCAAAGAATCAGCTGTGACATGTCTGGCAACCTCCACTGTGGGATTAGTCACTGGTTGTATTTCTCCAGCCAATAATCCCAATATTATTCTCCTTAACAGGTAATCCCTGGGTGAATCTCCAGGCTTCATGTAATCTGCACTGGATAACACCTTCATGGGTCTTTGACCTATTTCTTTTCCTAACAGCATAATAAATCGTGGTATCAGTTGGTGTGCTTTTGGCTGCCTGTTCGAAGCATTTTTCACTCGATCTACTGCCTGTCTAATCTCTCCAGTGGTAGCTGGCCTGATTAACCTATAAGATTCACTCATATTAAAATTCTCTGTTCCTCCTAACTCTGCCCACTGTGATAGCCATGTAACTAAATTTTTCATATTCACTGGGCGTAATGACTTTACCATCAACTGTAAATCTGATGAACTCTCAGGAATTATTTGTGTCTGCTCTGACTGTATCTCCCCCGCTGTATCCTTAATGATTGATCTCCGTTCTAGCACTGCTACAGACTTCTCTGGTTTAGGCTCTCCCAGCCAGTTTCTTATTTCTTCGCTCAACTTAGTATAAAGCCCCTCTTGAGTTTGGTCAAATTCCATTTTATCTTGACCCCCTTGCAGATACTCTCCATACCACATATCATTGGAATCCAAATCCAAATCTCTCTCTTTTTGACACACAGCCGCAACCTACAGCTCCTGTGTTTTCCCTGGCTTTTTCAATGCTGCTATAATTTTTGTCACCAACTGTGAGAAACGCTTGCGATCTCCTCTTCCTTTTTCTTAGTCAAATCTCAAATTAACTGTTTCATTCCTATCACTTGATGGTCTAATTTATCTTTGTCTGCTTTAAACTTTTCCCAGTCCAGCATTCTTTTCTCCAGTTCCCTATTTTGTTTCCCCATTTGTTCTAACTGAGTTTGCATTATCTGCCTGCCTCACTTCCCGTTCCAAATTTTCCTGGCAAGTTTTAAAATTCTCTTGTAATGTTTGTAATTCTGCAGACTTCCCCCTTACATGCAATTGCCTTTTCTATAGCTTGTCACAACAGCCATACTACGGCTGTTTGCTTTTTACTAGCATTAGGCTTGTACAACTATACATATATTTCGAACATGTTTTGTAAGGTATCAAGTGCTAAATCCGGTTCCATTGCACCTTCCATCCAAGGGCACGTCCCAAATGCAATAATCTCCTTCTCTAACAGAGAACGGGCTTTAGCTTTAGTCCACTGGGGTGCCTCTCCCACCCCTTTACTTCTCTTCCTAAACAGCATTTTAAACATTATTACACTAACACCACATGGTATCTCCCCACACATTTTTTTTCTCACAAATTTCACAAATAAGGAGTCACCCTTATTAATCTTAAATAAAGACTCCCCCAACTCTGTAAGACCCCGTCTCGAAATCCGACACTCCTTAATATCTCTCTCCCCACTCCGCATTCTCCACCACAAGTTAGATCCGCAATAGAGGTCTCCCCACGGAATGGGGAGCAAGTAGATACTGGACACGGTGTTGGTATATAATACTCTAAATGATCTTTATTGATTACAAAACAAACCTTACTCACTCTACATTCATACCCCAAACATACTATACCAGAGTCCAAAGGTCAGAATGGTCCCGATGGCCAGTCAAGATTCCTTCCATCAGGATAAGATCATAAGATGCGGGGAGCCAGCGAAAACCACATCTATCTCCACACGGGACTCTGGATCAAAAAACTACTCTGATTTGCAGAAATCATAGGCATCCATTTATAGTCCATTCTGTCACATCATTGGTTCTTTGCCTTTGTTTACTAGGCCTTCTACCCACACAATTCCAAAGAGACAATCCTGGGCGGGCTGCCATGATCCAAGGCATGCCATTTTCTCCAATTCTTATACAATTTTATATCAGTCCAGCTGATGTTGTTTCCTTTTCTGATGATTTTCCGTATTTTTCTCTGAACATAAGATTGTTTTTGCACAAATAGTTCTAATAGTCCTTGACCTTAAGTTTTTGTTTCAGTTGCTAATTTGCAACACACACATTCATGTCTAGCACATGTCATTCATACCAGGCCTCAATGACCTATAACATATTACATGGATATATGAATCACAATGTGTGTGTAATATATATACCTACCAACATGTCCATCTAGTAATGGGCCTATACTAGTCCTAGGGTTTCTTTTGTTCCCAATATACTTAAATTTCTTCTTATTGTCATTAGCCCTGCCAGCCATGGAGTTTCCCTTCTTATCTTTAGCTTCCCTTATACATTTTCTACACTTCATAACTTATATCAATTGCTATCTATTCCCCCTTTTTACCATTTGTTATATATTGTTTTCTTCATTTCTAACTCCTGCCTTCACTTTACTGTGGAACCAGGTTGGCATTTTAACCAAAGTTGTGGAATAATGGCTTTTTGGCCACCTAATAAACTCTTCTTCCCATGCTCAGATTTATCAAAGATTGATGGAGTAGATGCAGCAAAGTTTTCTTGATTCACTGTTTCTCCTTTGTTGCTGGTAATTTTTGTTGCTTTTATCATTCCTTGATTAACACTGCCTTTTTGAAGTTTGAGAAGAAATTAACTTGTCCTTCATTCTAGTTTCATCTCATGCTCATTGACTGGTTTCTCCCTACACCTGTTTGAGCATGTTTTAATATTTCCTTGTCTAGCTTTGAATTACTACTCCAACTTCTTGGTAAATGAACATGTGACATGGCCTCAGGTAGAAAACAGATATAAATAATCTTATCAATAAAGTGTATTTTTGGGGCAGTCACACAACATATAGATATGATCTCAGATATGAGTGAGCATAACTGTACTGAAAGCATTTAACATGCAGTCTGCATTCTGGTTCTGAAGACATCAGTGATCATGGAGAGAGAGAGAGAGAGAGAGACTGTGTCTCACTAATTACATGGTACTTTACCATGTAATGGCAGAATATTTATGAAGCTTGTATCACATGATTAGGTTTTCAGATATTAGTTCATGCTGTAAATTGGGTTTCACATAACATTTTCCTGAAATTGCCAAACGTATATTTGGAAATTAAAACAAAATTATTGTGTGTGTATTTTGGAGATCTATATCTATAGATAGATATTCAAAATACACACAAAATAATAATACTTGGTGCACAACTTTTAGCACATCTAAAAATAACAACACTAAATTATAATCTAAAAAAGTCACATCACTAGGGATTTCTGAACATCCCCAAGAGTAAGACAAATATAAAAAACCACTCTATATCTCTCCTAAATCAATCTTCTGCTGTGTTAGACCCACAGTAGAAAGTAGGGCTCTTCAAACGATTAAAAAAGTTAATTGTGATTAATCGTGCAATTAAAAAAATTAACCATGCGATTAATCATGCAATAAATTACACTGTTAAACAATAATAGGATACTATTTATTTAAATATTTTGGATGTTTTCTATATTTTCAAATATATTGATTTCAATTACAACACAGAATACAAAGTGTACTGTGCTCACTTTATATTTATTTTTGATTACAAATATTTGTGCTGTAAAAAACAAAAGAAATAGTATTTTTAATTCACCTCATACATGTATTGTAGTGCAATCTCTTTATCATGAAAGTTGAACTTACAAATGTAGAATTATGTACAAAAAATAACTGCATTCAAAAATGAAACAATGTAGACCTTTAGAGCCTACAAGTCCACTCAGTCCTACTTCTTGTTTAGCCAGTCGCTCAGACAAACAAGTTTGTTTACATTTGCAGGAGATAATGCTGCCTGCTTCTTGTTTACAGTGTCACCTGAAAGTGAGAACAGACATTTGCCTGGAACTGTTGTAGCCAGCATTGCAAGATATTTACATGCCAAATGCGTTAAATATTCATATGTCCCTTCATGCTTCAACCACCATTCCATGCTTACGATGAGTTCTTCTTGATAACAATCCAAAGCAGTGTAGACCAATGCAAATTCATTTGCATCATCTGAGTCAGATGACACCAGCAGAAGGTTGATTTTCTTTTTTGATGGTGCGGTTTCTGTAGTTTCCACATCTGAGTGTTGCTCTTTGAAGACTTCTGAAAGAATGCTCCACACTTGGGCCCTCTCAGATTTTGGAAGGCACTTCAGTTTCTTAAACCTTGGGCCGAGTGCTGTAGCTATCTTGAGAAATCTCACATTGGTACCTTCTTTGCGTTTTGTCAAATCTGCAGTGAAAGTGTTCTTAAAACAAACAACATGTGCTAGGTTATCATCCGAGACTGCTATAGTATGAAATATATGGCAGAATGCGGGTAAAACATAGTGGGAGACATACTATTCTTCCCCAAGGAGTTCAGTCAAAATTTAATTAACACATTATTTCTTAACGAGCATCATCAGCATGGAAGCATGTCCTTTAGAATGGTAGCAGAAGCATGAAGGGGCATACCAATGTTTAGCATATCTGGCCTGTAAATACCTTGCAATGCTGGCTACAAAAGTGCCAGGTGAATGCCTGTTCTCACTTTCAGGTGACAGTTTAAATAAGATCCCGGCACCATTCTCTCCCATAAATGTAAGCAAACTTGTTTGTCTTAGTGATTGGCTGAATAAGAAGTAGGACTGAGTGGACTTGTAGGCTCTAAAGTTTTACATGGTTTTGTTACATTGAGTGTAGTTATGGAACAAAAAAAATCTACCTTTGTAAGCTGCACTTTCACGATAAAGAGATTGCATTATGGTATGTGCACAAGGTGAGTTGAAAAATACTATTTCTTTTGTTTATCTTTTTAACTGCAAATATTTGTAATAAAAATAATAATATAAAGTAAGCAATGTACACTTTGTATTCTGTGTTGTAATTTAAATCAATATATTTGAAAATACAGAAAAACATCCTAAAATAGTTGATACATTTCAATTGGTATTGTTTAACAGTGCAATTAAAACTGCGATTAATTGCGATTAATTTTTTAAAATTGTGATTAATTTTTTAAAATTGATCGCATGAATTAACTGCGATTAATCAACAGCCCTAGTGAAAAGTAAACTGCAGACAGGATTCCCAGGGGCAGCCCTAGACTAGCTGCCAGGAACTGGCACCCTAGGCGAACCACGTAATCGGCGCTCCCCACCCCCAAAACCCCAAGGGCAGATCTAGGCTGAGGTTTATGGTAAACTGGAAAATATTTTGCCCCTTTTTTCCTTTTAATGTTTTTTAAGAATTTTTTTTAAACAGAGGCTTAATTATTTGGTTTGTCCATCTGTCTGTCCAACCAATGTTTCTGAGATCAGATAAAATAGAGACACAAAATTTTCAGACTAGATTTGTACATGACAGCTAGACGATATTTCAATCCGATTTCAAATAAAAATACATTAAAATGTTAATTGTAATTTTTATTATTACAAATCCAAAATCATCCATTATGCTATCCTGCTTTAACTGCCATTACCACCGTACCCAATATAGAAAGAAATAAGAAAACCCTTCAATGAACTTTAACCTGTATTTACAAAGCACTCTGAAAAAAAAAAACACTCTGTGCTCCTAAAACGTGACTTTTCTTGCTTTGAGTTTTGAAAATTCAGTCACTAGTCCTTTTAGATCCAGTTTTCCAGCTATTTCATGCTCTATTGACATCGTGGCAAGTCCAACAAGTCTCTCTTGCACCATTGTTGAATGCAGATATGCTTTTATCAATTTTAACTTTGAGAAGCTACGCTCCCCCCTAGCTACAGAGACTGGCCAAGTTAAAAGAATGTGTATAACTATAACAATGTTTTGAAAACTGTCTGTGGGTTTATTTTCACAAACTTCAGTACTTCTTCAGGAGTGGAATGTTTCATAAGTCGTCTTGAAAAAGCCGTTAGCTCACTAGACAAATCTGTAGCATCAGTGTCTTCTGAATTTTCATGAGTCAATGCCAACTCCAGTTTTATACAAAATTCTCTTATCTGTTTTGCTGTTTTCTTTTGCAAGCTGTGCATATCCTATAGAAAGCCAAACACTGGCTCTAGCTGCTGCATCTGTTGAAATCTTTCGTCAACTGAGTGAATAGCAGTATCAAGGACTGCAAAGTAGAAATTCACTTTGAACCTTTGTTTTGGGTTCTGAATGGGTGTGTCTCATCCTTCAGATGAAAACTGCTATTTCTTTTGCCAAATGCGAACTGGCTCTGATTCAAATTCTGTCAGAAAGTCTATTTCTGCAGCAAGCTTGAGAGAATCTACCAGTGTTCTTTCGAACCCTTTATCACTTCTGCATTCCTCCAGAATATTTTTAGTTTGCTGCAGTTTTTGAATAGCAGAATGTATGTTCAAGTTCTTTTCCTGAAGCTGCTTACTAGTGAGGTTAATCTCCAAAAGGATATTATACCACAAAATAAGTGAAGCCACAAATTTGAACTTGGAAAGGTCATTTGTAAGAGCTTCTGCATCTGAACGTGCCGTATTGTCAGGTGATCCAGTAAAGGTAGTATCATCAGAAATTTCAACTAGGGCATCATAAATGTTTCCAAGTTCATAGCGAAGAGGCTTCAAAGCATCAATGCGACTCTCCCATCTTGTCTAAGTAGTTTCACAGTTAGAGAATTCACATGGCAAGTCAGAAACTCCCAACGGCGTGTTGAGCCTGAGAAAAAACACATAAACACATTGCACCAGGTCAAAGAAACTGCTTGCCTCCAAACAGCATCTAGCAGAATCACTGACAATCAAATTCAGAGAATGCACACTGCAAGGAACGAAAAAGGCCCTAGGATTGATTTCCATCATTCTCCTTTGCACACCCTTGTCTTTACCCTTCATATTACTCCCATTATCATAGCCTTGGCCACGTAGCTTTTCAACAGATAATGACATTGTTTCAAGCTCTTGTAGAATAGTTTCAGTCATAAATGCTCCAGTCATCTCCTTCAGTGGTATGAAATCCAAAAAATGTTCCTTTATGAGCACTTCAACATTATCTTCATCTGCAGATTTTTCCATATCCACAAAATGAATGATCATCATCATTGCTTCAACATGACTCACATGACTCACAACATGTGGTGTACAGTCCAGTATTATTGAAAAGTATTTTGCAGAATGAGCATCTTCTACAATTTTTTTTTAATGGCATTGGCTAGGATTTGAATCAGTTCATTCTGCATATTTTTTTCCTAAGTAATGAACCTGTGTTTCATGATCAGTTATTTTACGTAGATGCTCCTTCATGACTGGATCAAACAAAGCTAGGTATTCAACAAATTTTAATTTTTTTCCATTACCTGGAGTGTATAATTTTTCATTTCTATCACGGCTGTGGAATGCTAAATTTTGCCTACCGAGAGCTCTCACTAAAGCAATCAGATGTTTTAAAATTTGTTGCCAATATTCTTCTTTCCTTGATCACATGTAAATTTTCTTCATCGATAGTTTTTCCTTTTTCCAATCATAATTAAAGTTGTTTCCAATTTTGAAAACATTCCAAATGTTCTGTACTACTTCCATGTGAAGAGAGAATTGAAGATATGTTTTTCCAGTCCTTCGAACCATTTTCAGTAAGTGATGTACAAATTGCTTGATTTCTAAACAACTTGTGGCAAAAGCAAAACAGAGTCCTTTAACACTGAATACTGTAACCAGTTTCGATGAATTTCTTCCCCATTAATGAGTTTCCTCTTGTAATGCTGAGCGGAGAATTTTCTTTTATTTATATCCTTAGGGAAGGGAAATTCATGAACTTGTTCGGGTCCATTTCCACAAGAATTTGCCGCAAACTGTCATCACATCTGGGCCATGAAACTGGGTTCCCATACTGTAACTTGTCTGTAACTTTCTCATCCTTTCTTCCTTCTACTTCATTTACTTCATTTTCTGCATGTGTCTCTGAATGTGAATACATTTTCTCCACTTCCATATCAGTCTGATGCTGTGAGCTGCCTTCATCTAGAAGTAAGTTTCCATCATCTTGAGTTTCCAAACTGCTTTTGTGTGGATGTGAGCTACCCTCATCTTGAAGTAAAATTCTTTCATCTGGATGCTGTGAACTGCTTCCATCTTTATTTGGATTAAAGAGAAGATATTTTAGGAAGGATCCCTGCTGTTTTCTTTGGTCCTTTCCCTTCTCAGCCTTTCGTTTACGATACTCAGCTTCTGAGGGTTTTCTTTTTCCTCTTTCTGCCATGGGGCATTTGAATATTGTTATGTACTCTGCTCCTGACTGCAAGCATTATAGTGTTAAGGATGGCTCACACACCACATGGTTGGCAATTTAAACCACATTGCAGCCATCCCAACATGTCTTTTCACTGCTTAAAGGTTCAATGATTAGAAACATACACTCACTTACCCATTAAAACAGTTAGTTACAGCATTTACATGACAACAAAATGACCTTTTTCGACATTATAACCTGACACTGGTTGTTTGGAAAGTAATCCCCTTCCTCAAGGTTACCCGCTTGGAGTGTGACATCATCACTTTCATAGTCTATTAAGCATTAACGCTGTTACTGAACAGTCAGAACGTGACTGACCTTTTGCAGTTTCCAGAAACCACATGGGTTAGCATGAGAACTTGAGCATCTGGAGGAGTCACCATGCTAATGGATATTAAACTTTGGCAACTCCAAACTGAGCTTGAGAGAATTCTAATTAAAGATCTTCTATAATCTTCAACAATAATATTGGGATGATTCATTATTACCAAATCCTCCCATTTCCCTCCTAAAAAATGGTCTCTTGCAACATCCAATGAAACTGCCTAATTAGTGAAAAAAATCACTTACCTGGCTGTCTCAGATAATCTAAAACAAACAGCTGAAGTAAGGGGATAATTTGCATGTGTTGTCAGACTGCACTATTTGCTGCTTTGTTAACATGCAGAGAGCTGTCTCACTGCCATATAAAATTTGTTTAAAAGCCTCAGTTAAAAGCCTTCTGAAACAAATTTGCTTTGTTTTGTGGCCTGACACCCACAGACTATGGCTTTGATGAACACATGAACATAAAACATAATTAGAACTTTCTCTGTAATCTCACATTGGACATTTCAATTAAGGCTGTGCAAGTATTTTCAATATCAATATCCTCAGCTACTTACTTGCAAACATGCCACATTATCAAATTGTTCTTAATATCAGATATTCAGTGTATTATTTTTTTCCTATGTGCCAAACAAAATGACTACCAAAGTGCAAATTTGAAGTCTATGAGCACAGTGGGAGAGCTTATGTTCAGAGGTTATTAAACTTGACCTCTGGTAGAAAAAGATAGAGATGGGGAGCAAGGTGAAAAATAGGAGGGGAGAGAGAAGATAAGGTGGTACAGAACTCCCCTTCTCTCTGGCTGTGAGGAGAAGATGTCCTCTTCTGTGGAGAAAGAGCAGCAGCTCTTAAAGAGGAGGAAAGTCTAGCTTCCAAGAACCACTACCGGAGCCTAAAAGTGATGTAGTGCCACTCCTCCTCAAGACAGGCAGCAATGAGGTGACAGAAGAACCTAATGCCTACTTTCTTGGCCTGGAGGAACAGCAGTAGAGAGGGCCTGAGACTCCCAAATTTAGGTGGGGAAAAGGGCACTTTAGGATAAACAATTAGAGTTTGGGCCTAATTCTAATTTCTAGGATTTTTTGGTTCCAATTCAGGTGGAAACAAATAAGAGTTGATGTAACTTATGTCACTCAGAGGTATGAAAAAGCCATCCCTCTGAGTGACACAAGTTACAGTGACCTAAGCGCAGACCACAGTAGCGCTAAGTTGGTGAAAGAGGCTCTCCTGAAAGCATTGCTTCCACCTCTCGCAGAGGTGGAGTAATTATGCTAACATGAGAGCGCTTTCCCTTCAGCATAGCGCATCTTCACCAGATGCGCTAGGGTGACACAGCTGCATCGGTGCAGCTGCGCCTCTGTAGCACTGCAGGGTAGAGTTACCCATAGTATTTTGGTATTTCCTCAGCTGGTCCCGACTAAGACTCTCTGATTATGAAAGGGTCTCAGCATTTCTTGTAAGTGGTTGAGAAACCTCTTCTCCATAGAATCCTGTGGGAGTTGAGGATACTCAGAACCTCAGACTCCAAGCACCTGGAGTTATCAGACCCTAACCTCAGGAAGAACAGAATCATACAGAAAAGAAATAGAAAAGGAGAATAACTGAACTTTTTCAAAATCCATACAAGGGTTAACTGAGGTTTAGTTTTAGTTCTGTGGATGTTCATGTCTATTTTCATTGTATCTGACCTCATTCACTCATCTCCAAATCTCTAGTGATAAATGTGAAAAAGATTGTTACAAGAGCTGGGCAATTGGATAATGGGAGAAATGAAAAGATAAAGACAATTTCTGCTGGTACTATTGAATGTCTCCTGGTTAAGAAATGTGCTGGCTTTTTCTATATTGCATGAGAAAGAAATTCTCTAATTTAATAACCATTTAATACATGTCTTCTCTTTCTAAAAGGACAGTCTTGTTCATTTGAATGACTATGTACTGGGTATGTTAGGGCCAGTCTACTCTACAGAGCTACATCAGTGCAGATGCACCGATGCTACTGCATCGCTGTAGCGTGTCTGATGGAGACGTGCTATGCCAATGGTAGAGTGCTCTCCTGTCAGCATAATTACTCCACCTCATGAGAAGCATGTGACTGGAGAGCATCTCCCACTGACATAGCACCGATGTGGACAGCGTGAAACGTGCATCTCTCGGGGGCAGAGGCTTTTTCACACCCCTGAGCAGCGTAAGATAGATCTGCTTTTAGAAATAAGTTAATGTTTAATTGCTCCTGGTATGAAATGGGTTGTATGAAAAAAACTCTAGCTATATTTGCACTCATACAATAGTGCCATGTGTTGATCAGAAGAATCAGAGAAAAAATGAGTTAAATATTGATTTCTGCATCATTATAAGTGATGAAAACCTGTGCTCTTAACATTACATTATCTTCATCATTTACATGTTCCCTCTCCCTTACAATTTAATAAATTCTTTTATAACCTATAGCCCCATTCCCTTTCTATTAATTACGTTAATGCATCCACTTCCCAGATCAATTAATTTATGGTTATCACTGCTGATGTGTTCAATTCTGTCTATACAGCTGATCTGAATTAGCCCCAGTGAGGATGTTAAAATGTCTTCCTTACAGTAATATTGGGTTCGGTGATTTGAAATGTTAATAACAATAGTTTTCGTTATTCCCATTTTTTCCATGTGTAATCTCAGCAATTCATAGCAGCTCTTGGTCACTTTGAGCCATTTGAATTTTGAAAAGCTAGATCTATTTTTAATAGAAAAATTAACTTGCATCACTGTCTGACCCAGAAAATGAGACCTTTCATTTTGGATAATGCCTTCCTACTGTAATCCAGGCCTCTGTCACCTAAGGATTAGACAAGTGCATTACACTTTATGCGAGGCTATTCATGAAAACTGCAACTGGTGCAGAGTGCAGCAGGCTGCTTGGTAAACATGTCTTCATATGACATATGTCTTCATATGACATCAATGCTCTGGCTGCCTATTAGTGCCCAGGTGAAATTTTAGGTGCCAGTTTTGACTTATAAAACTGTATATCGCCTGCCTACCTGAGCCACTCTCTCTCTCTGACTCTGTCCCTTCCTGAAATTAGCAGGAATACTCCAGCTGGAGACCCCTTCATGTAAGAGAGAGAGAGCTGTGAGGATTGTGTCTTCCATGAGGAGTCCTCAACTTTGGGACTGATTCTTTCTACTCTCCTTTGTCCAAAACAGCCTCAATATATAGACACAAAAGCATGCTGCCGAGGTCCATCTTTTCACCCAGGCTTTTGGAGAACAGGTGGGGCAGTGATAAATGCTGGTATTTCTGTGTTTCTTGGGGTAGCATTATGTGGATTGGGGAAAGCTGCTCATTTTAAACATAACATTAAGGTGCCCAAAGCCATGGATAGGCACTTCTCCCACTGGGCATTATAAAGCTATATAAATATATGCTGATTGAAAAGGAAAACAAAATAAAAAAGTCAAAGTAAAATCTAAAAACAGTATAATTAAAATTCCATTCAAGTTATTTAGGAAGTTATCTACCAATTTTAAAGAATTGAATTACGTGGATATTGTACCGCTATTGTAAACAGAAATAGGCTTAAAAGGATTTGACTTTTAGACAGTCTCAGGTAACACTCTTTATTACCCTTCCCAAGCACAGCCAATGACTTTCCATTGTTAACAAAAGTGCTAACACTTTTTCATTGCTATGTAGAGGGGAAGTAAAACACTAGTACTCATAAGGTCAGAAGCAAAATACTGTCATGGATGAAAAACTGACTAGAAGACAGAAAACAAGGAATAGGATTAACCAATCAATATTCATCCTGGTAAAAGGTTAACAGAAAGATGTTTCTGAGTTCCATACTACGTCAATTTTTGTTTAAATATATTTTTGGATGTTTCAGGAGATACCAGTGAGGTAGCAAAAATCTGCAGACGGTACAGAGTTAATTAAAACCAAAGAGGGCTGTGAGACACTTCAGAAAGAGCTAAGCAAGATAAAGTGGGCAACACAATGGCAAATGAAGTTCAATATTGATAAGCAGAAAGTAAGGGACATCGGAGGGAAAAATTTAAGTGACTCATACACCTTACAAGGTTCAAATTAAGGATATTAATTCAGGAAGGAGGCCTGGATGTTATTGAACACAGCTCAATAAAGACCTTTCCACAATGTGAAGCTAAAGTCAACAAAGAAAACAAGATGTGAGAATAGATAAGGAATGGCTTGGGAATATGAAAAAATATATATAATTGTATGATTTAAATAAATGTTGCAACTCTCATCCAGAATATTGCTTGCCGTACTGGTCACCTTGTGTCCAAATGGAGATTGCTGAACTAGGTGGTTGAGAGAAGGGTGATGAGAACAATTAGAGGCCTGGAAAGAACTCATATATGAAGAAAGATTGAGACTGTTGTCCATAGAATGCAGACTAATAATATACAAGATAAAATATATATAAAATACCGTATGGTCTAGAGAAGGTTGGTTGAGAGCTTCTATTCTCCCGGTCTCATAACACAGAACATGGGAAAATTCAATAAAACATAAAGGCAAATTCAAAACGGCGAAAAGGAAATACTTTTTCACACATGTAATAAGATTATGCAGCTCATTAAAGCCAAGAGTTTAGCAAGATTCACAAAGTGATGGGACATTCAGTATATTAAAATTTGTGCTTCAGACAATTACATATTAGGGTGTGACCTAAAATGTGGAGCAGATTGTCCCACGTCTGCTTTATGTTTGATTCTTACTCCCTCCTATAAAGCATTTTCTGTTGGACACTGTTGGAGACAGGTTGCTGGACTGGAGAGACTTTTAGTCTTGTCGAGTATGGCAATTCCTAAACAGAGCTCGTACAATATTAAAAAGGAAGAACTGTAAACATTTCTTCAAAAAATAATTTTTTAAAAAATTCAAAACTTGATTTTTTGCAGTGTTTGAAATTTGATACATTTTACCCAGTTCTCTATTTGACTTGAGCACTGACAAGAGACTTTCAACATATCGACCCACATGCAAAACAATAACTAGGGGAGGCTGAGAAGTGGACTTTCAGTTCTATACAAAATTTCAAGTTGTTAGACAAAGAATTCATGCTGAATTGGGGCGGGGGGGCGGAATCTAAATCTTGAATATTTTGTGGAACTGGAATCCACAACAATTTGTTTTGAAAAACACCAAAATTGTTCCTCAGAGGGCAGTGTTTCTCAAAACCTGGAAGCCCTGGGAACTTGTGCTCTGCATCAGTCTGTTAGGCAAGCTGCCAAGTAGCTGGTAATACAATTATAGAAATGTAGGACTGGAAGGGATCTCAGTAGGTCATCTAGTCCAGTCCCCTGCACTTTGTCCTGCCTAAATATCTGGACCATTCCCTAAATTCTCTGGATCATCCCCCCAGAAGTGTTTGTCTAATCCAGGGGTGGCCAACCTTTGGCTCTTCAGAAGTTAATATGCGGCTCCTTGTATAGGCACAAACTCCAGAGCTGGAGCTACAGGCGCCAACTTTCCAGTGAGCCGGGGGGTGCTCACTGCTCAACCCCTGGCTCTGCCACAGGCCCTGCCCCCACTCCACCCCTTCCTGCCCCCTCCCCTGAGCCTGCACTGCCTTCACTCCCCTCTTCCCCCGAAAGCCTCCTGCACACCACAAAACAGCTGATCAGGAGGTGCAGGAAGAGAGGGGGAGGTGCTTATCGAAGGGACTGCTGGTGGGTGGGAAGCGCTGGGATGAGGGGGTGAGGGGAGCTGATGGCATATTACTGTGGCTCTTTGGCAATGTAAACTGGTAAATTTTGGCTCCTTCTCAGACTCAGGTTGGCCACCCCTGTAATCTGTTCTTTAAAACCCCCGTTGATGGAGATTCCACAATCTCCCTAGGTAATTTCTTTGGGAGTTAAGAAAATTTTTCCTAACATCTAATCTAAATCTTCCTTCCTACAATTTCATCCCAAGAGCCCATGCTGCTGAGCACCTGTACAGGTGGGCAACCAGACAGGTTTTTATATAACTTTTGTTGAAATCAACATTTCCCACAGAATATTTTGGTTTTGAACAAAATCAGCGTTTTCCAATTGAAAAGTGTTGTGTTGGAAAATTTTCAGCCAGTTCTAAAAGCAGTCCTGTTCAGGATGAACACCTAAACATATGCTAAAATCCCACTAGAGTCAATGGAATTTAAGTAGTCCTAGGAGACTTAAAACACATGCTTAAAAGTCAAAAGTCAGATAATTATAAAAATAATCCAGTTACCATTATTCAATCAAGGTCTTGATGCATAAATGCTTTGCTGAATCAGGGTCCAAATAAGAAGAAATATTTGTTGATTCATGCATTGGTGGAATAAGATAATATTCAACCATATCTACTCAGCTCTACTCAGGATCAAGCATTTAAGAAACAAAGACATGTGATCTGTAAACAGACTTACTGTAAATTGTATAAGACAATGTGAATACAGACAGACCAATTGTTCATTGTAGTGATGTATCTGTAGTACAACTTTTTTTTCACAAGTTATCCTTGAACAAGATTTGCTTGTTAATTTGTAAAATATAGAAAACATGTTTTGCACATATTTCATCTATATGAAGTGTTCATGTACTTTTCACTTCAGCTTTGTCTTTGTCTATGTTATTCATTATTTAAACATGAGCTATATAGTCCCCTATATAGTCCTGGCTCCTACTTCCTGACTGGGTGACTGAAACTTTAAAAACCAAGGGTGAGCACTTGGAACAAATATATCTAGAATAATAATAATATATTTGGAAGAAACATAGAATACTGATTTCAGAGTAACAGCCGTGTTAGTCTGTATTCGTAAAAAGAAAAAAGAAAAGGAGTACTTGTGGCACCTTAGAGACTAACCAGTTTATTTGAGCATGAGCTTTCGTGAGCTACAGCTCACTTCATCGGATGCATAGCATATCGTGGAAACTGCAGAAGACATTATATATAGAGACCATGAAACAAAACTTCCTCCCACCCCACTCTCCTGCTGGTAACAGCTTATCTAAAGTGATCATCAAGGAGGGCCATCTTCCAGCACAAATCCAGGTTTTCTCACCCTTCCCCCCCCCCACAGACACACATACAAACTCACTCTCCTGCTGGTAATAGCCCATCCCTCTTTGAAACCTCTCTTTATAATGCGCATGATAATCAAGGTGGGTCATTTCCAGCACTAATCCAGGTGTTCTCACCCCCCCCCCCACACACACCCCCCTCCAAAAACCACACACACAAACTCACTCTCCTGCTGGCAATAGCTCATCTTACAATGTGCACAGCAATAATCCAAGTTTAACCAGAACGTCTTGGGGGGGGTTTGTAGAAAAAAAACAAGGGGAGATAGGCTACCTTGCATAATGATAGGATAGGTTGTAGATCCTTAATAATGCGTTGGAGGGGTTTTAGTTGGGGCTGAAGGTGACGGCTAGTGGCGTTCTGTTATTTTCTTTGTTAGGCCTGTCCTGTAGTAGGTGACTTCTGGGAACTCTTCTGGCTCTATCAATCTGTTTCTTCACTTCCGCAGGTGGGTATTGTAGTTGTAAGAATGCTTGATAGAGATCTTGTAGGTTATTGTCTCTGTCTGAGGGGTTGGAGCAAATGCGGTTGTATCGCAGAGCTTGGCTGTAGACGATGGATCGTGTGGTGTGGTCAGGGTGAAAGCTGGAGGCATGTAGGTAGGAATAGCGGTCAGTAGGTTTCCGGTATAGGGTGGTGTTGATGTGACCATCGTTTATCAGCCCCCAACTAAAACCCCTCCAACGCATTATTAAGGATCTACAACCTATCCTGAAGGATGACCCAACACTCTCACAAATCTTGGGAGAAAGGCCAGTCCCCCCCCAACCTGAAGCGAATACTCACCAACAACCACATACCACACAACAGAACCACTAACCCAGGAACCTATCCTTGCAACAAAGCCCGTTGCCAACTGTGCCCACATATCTATTCAGGGAACACCATCACAGGGCCTAACAACATCAGCCACACTATCAGAGGCTCGTTCACCTGCACATCCACCAATGTGATATATGCCATCATGTGCCAGCAATGCCCCTCTGCCATGTACATTGGTCAAACTGGACAGTCTCTACGTAAAAGAATAAATGGACACAAATCAGATGTTAAGAATTATAACATTCATAAACCAGTCGGAGAACACTTCAATCTCTCTGGTCACGCAATCACAGACATGAGGGTCGCTATCTTAAAGCAAAAAAACTTCAAATCCAGACTCCAGCGAGAAACTGCTGAATTGGAATTCATTTGCAAATTGGATACTATTAATTTGGGCTTGAATAGAGACTGGGAGTGGCTAAGTCATTATGCAAGGTAGCCTATCTCCCCTTGCTTTTTTCCTACAAACCACCCCCCCCCCCAAGACGTTCTGGTTAAACTTGGATTATTGCTGTGCACATTGTAAGATGAGCTATTGCCAGCAGGAGAGTGAGTTTGTGTGTGTGGTTTTTAGAGGGGGGTGTGTGTGTGGGGGGGTGAGAACACCTGGATTAGTGCTGGAAATGACCCACCTTGATTATCATGCGCATTATAAAGAGAGGTTTCAAAGAGGGATGGGCTATTACCAGCAGGAGAGTGAGTTTGTATGTGTGTCTGGGGGGGGGGGGGGGGGAGGGTGAGAAAACCTGGATTTGTGCTGGAAATGGCCCTCCTTGATGATCACTTTAGATAAGCTGTTACCAGCAGGAGAGTGGGGTGGGAGGAAGTTTTGTTTCATGGTCTCTGTTTGTATATAATGTCTTCTGCAGTTTCCACGATATGCTATGCATCCGATGAAGTGAGCTGTAGCTCACGAAAGCTCATGCTCAAATAAACTGGTTAGTCTCTAAGGTGCCACAAGTACTCCTTTTCTTTTTTCTTTATAGAATACTGAATACCCTTTACACATCCCCCATTATGTGTTTGACTAAATAGATATTCCCATGAATGTCTGCATAAAAATGAACAAGGGAGAAATTAAAGGCAAACCTGAATTCTCAAAGTTAGCCTACTATTCATCTGGCTGCAAAATTGAGACAATTATGGGATTACCTAGGTCGCCTTTTTTACACCACAAACGTGCTCACAACTCAGATTCATTTTAAGCAGAAAGTAACACTGAGCACATGCATGCATAAGAACATAAGAATGGCCATAGTGGGTAGGACCAATGGTCCATCTAGCCCAGTACCCTGTCTTCCAACAGTGGCTGGTTCAGATGCTTCAAAGGGAGTAGGCAGAACAGGGCAATTATCAAGTGATCCATCCCCTGTCGTTCAGGCCCAGGTTCTAGAAGAGATTTAGGGACACCCAGAGCATGGAGCTGCATCCATGGCCATCTTGGCCAATAGCCATTGATGATTCTATCCTCCATGAATTTATCTAATTCTTATGTGAAACAAGTTATAATTTTGGCTTTTACAGCATTCCCTGGCAATGAGTTCCACAGGTTGACTGTGCATTGTGTTAAGAACTTCCCTGTGTTAGTTTTAAACCTGCCACATATTAATTTCATTGGGTGACCCCAATTCATGTGTTATGTGAAGGGGTAAATAACATATCATTATTCACTTTGTCCATACCAGTCAGGATTTTATAGACCACTATCGTGTCCAACCTTAGTCATCTCTTTTCCACACCAACAGTCCAGTTTTCTTAATCTCACCTTATTTGGAAGTTGTTCCATAACCTTAATCATTGTTGCTCCTTTTTTTTTACTTTTTCCAATTCTAATGTATCTTTTTTGATATGTGGTGACCAGAACTGCACACAGTATTCAAGGTGTGGGCGTACCAGGGATTTTTATATAGTGGCATTATGATATTTACTGTCTCATTATCTACCCCTTTTCTCATGGTTCCTAATGTTTGTTAGCTTTTTTGACTGATGCTGCACATTAAGCAGGTGTATTCAGAGAGCTATCCATGATGTCTCCAAGATCTCTTCAGTGGTAGCAGATAATTTAAAACCCATCATTTTGTATGTATAGTTGGGATTACATTATCCAATGTTCATTATTTTATATTTATGAACACTGAGTTTCATCTGCCATTTTGTTTCCCAATCACCAAATTTTGTGAGATTCCTTTTTAACTCTTCACAGTCAGCTTTGGATTTATCTGGAGTAATTTTGTATCATCTGCAAACTTTGCCACCTCACTGTTTACCCCTTTTCCCAGATCATTTATGAATAAATTGAACAGAACTGGTCCCAATACAGATCCTTTGGGGACCCTGCTATTTACCACTCTCCACTGTGAAAATTATTTATTGCTACCCTTTGTTTCCTATCTTTTAACCAGTTACTAATCCAGGAGAGGACTTTACCTCTTCTCCCATAACTGCTTACTTAGTTTAGGAGGTACCTTGTCAAAAATTTTATGAAAGTCCAGGTACATTATATCCACTGGATCACTATATCCTTGTCCACATGTGTTTTGACACCCTCAAATAATTTTTATAGATTAGTGAGGCATAAGTGCCCTTTACAAAAGCCATGTTGATTCTTCCCCAACATATTGTGTTCATCCATCTCTCGGATAATTCTGTTCTTCACTATAGTGTCAACCAATTTGTCTGGTATTTGTTTGATTTACGGGCCTGTAGTTGCCATGATTTCCTCTGGAGCCTTTTTTAAAAAATCAACGTCACATTAGTTATGCACTAGTCATCTGGTACAGAGGCTGATTTAAGTGATAGATTACATTCCATAGTTATTAGTTCTGCAGTTTTATCTATGAGTTCCTTCAGAAGTCTTGGGTAAATACCATGTGCTCCTGGTGACTTAGTACTATTTAATTTATCAATTTTTTCTAAAGCCTCCGCAATCAAACACCTCAATCTGGGACAGTTCCTCAGGTTTATCACCTAAAAAAAATGGCTTGTGCAAACCTCCTTCACATTATCTGCAGTGGTGACCAAAGAAAAGAACTTATTTAGCTTTTCTAAAATGGCCTTGTCTTCCTTGAGTGCTGCTTTAGCCCCTTCATTGGCTAATAGCCCAACTGATTGTTTGGCAGCCTTCTGATGTACTTACTTTTTTTTTCTTTTCTTTTCTTTTTTTTTTTTTTTTTTTTTTTTTGCTGTTAGTTTGTGTCTTTTGCTAGTTGCTCTTCAAATTCCTTTTTGGCCTGGCAAATTATACTTTCAGACCTGACTTGTAAGAATTTATGTTCTTTTCTATTTTCCTCAGTAGGATTTGACTTCCAATTTTGTCTCTAACCATCTTTTACTCTGTTGTTTAATGACAGTGGCATTTTTTTGCTCCTCTTGTTTTGTGGACAGGGAGTATACATATAATTTGAGCTTCCATTTTGGTGTTTTTCAAAAGTTTCCATGCCACTGGCACTCTCATGACTGTTCCTTTTAATTTCTGTTTAAAAAGGGTAATTGCACAAAAATGACATGGTTAGTTAAAGTTAAATGCTACTCTGGTGGTTTCTGTGGTATTTTCCCCCATACCAGGATGTTAAATTTAATTACATTATGGTTGCAGTTACTGAGTGGTTTAGCTATATTCACCTCTTGGACCAAATCCCATGTGCCAATTAGGACTAAATCAAGAATTGTCTCTCCCATTGCGGGTTTCAGAAGTAACTGCTCCAAGAAGCCAGTGTCTAGAAACTTCATCTCTGCGTCCTGCCCTGAGGCAATGTCTACAGTCAATATGGGGATAGTTGAAATCCCCCATTATTGGGTTTTCTGTTTTTGTAGCCTCTCTAATCTTCCTGAGCATTTCACAATCACCGTCCTGGTCAGGTGGTTGGTAGTATATTCCTACTGCTATATTCTTATTATTCAAACATGGTATTTTGAATTTAATGAATTTATTTTAAAGACATATTTAGTGACTGTCCTGAGGCCATATTTTGAGTGATAACATTTTAAAAGTTTTAGCTATGTAAAGCATCTTTCTAGTTCAAGGACCTTCCCTTGGGTATATTTGGGAAATAGGAAAAAAAAAACACTATTAAAGAGACCTGAAGATGACAAGAGAGCAAAATTGTTTACTACTACATGACTGCATTTCATATCACTCTTGTTCAAGATTTTCACCCAAGGGCTACTTACTCAAGACTTTTAGCATTTAAAAGGATAGCTACTATCCTAGGGTGACAGCATGAGGATATAGCAAATCCAAGTGTGGAATATTTGAAACAGTGGTGGATCACAAATGCCCACTGTTAGAAGACTGGATTAAGTCTTCATGCTGCTATTCAAACCTGGAGTAAACTGGTATTTTGCCCACAAGATGGTGACTAGCCTATGTGGCAGCCTACTGTTCCTGGAGTAGGTTACCTCCATGTTAGATTTGAGGGGTGGGAGGAATACAACCCCACAGAATTTCTGTCTCATGTCCCTGATTCATGATGAAAAAAGTCAGACTATCAATATTTTTCATGGAAGTAAAAGTTCTGAAGGATTTCGTTTCAGAAATAAATATAAAAAAATTATGTCAACATTTTCAATCAAAACTAAATAGTGACATTCCCAAATTAAAATGTTTCATTTCAAGTCACTTTGTCATTAAACTATGGTCTGCCTAAGGTGCCTCATGGGAGTTGTAGTTCAGGTTCCTCATGTCACCCTTCTCTCCAACGGGTTGGACTCCAGGCCCAGATTATATGTCTCATAATGTACCAGTGATGCTGCATTGCATTTTCCCCATGAAAAATTTTGATAATCAGAACTGCATTTTCGGTTAACCATTTCAACAGGAAATTCCCAACTATCTCTAGTCAGTCTGTTATTTTCATGCTCCAGACTGTGCATGATGACATTCTGCTGACAGCCTCAAATACAACACCTGACATCAGACCT
Source organism: Natator depressus (assembly GCF_965152275.1). Taxonomy (NCBI): domain Eukaryota; kingdom Metazoa; phylum Chordata; order Testudines; family Cheloniidae; genus Natator; species Natator depressus. The sequence continues at coordinate 142,973,365 of NC_134234.1, forward strand.
GGAGGTCCAAGTCATGGGCGCCTTGTGCCCAGTGTTTAATCCAGCCCTAGACTAGAACCCTTCTTTCTATTCCAAAAGAGACCCAAAGGCTGCTACCACTTGGAACTGAAAGAACTCCCCTAGATACTGTTAGAAGCAGTTTTCAGAGTAGCAGCCGTGTTAGTCTGTATTCGCAAAAAGAAAAGGAGTACTAGTGGCACCTTAGAGACTAACCAATTTATTAGCTATCTTGACAGTACTGCATACACACAACCAATATATTAGTTGTTAACCCTAAACAACCAATGGTATAAAATAAAACTTAGCTGTGAAAACTTTACACAAATCCTGATGAGTGTGTAACTATTAGATTATTGTAGAAAAGATGTGGGAAAATCCCTTCTAAAGAAAAAATATCAAAAGAAAAAAAGAGTAGGTAGAACTGTAAGGCTGAGGAGAGAAATTTGTCAGAGGAGAAAGACAATGTGGGGGCAAACCTTCCCCACAAAAAGAGAGAGAGACAGAGGTAGCCTGTGCAAGGGGTAGGGTGGGGAATGGGGGCACTCAGCTGCAGCTGGGCCACTTTGCACCTTACCATCGCTGATGTCTCTCACACTGTGGACAAGAGGTCCTCACAATTTGATTGATTTAAGAGGAATGTGGAGGTGAGAACTTTGGGAACAGAAGACTGAGCCCACATTCATTGCTTAGAGCAGAATGTAGAAACTCACCAACCATGCTAGACCAAGAAAACAGGAGAAGTTGAAATAACCTAAGAACTATCATCCTGCAGAGCATCTGGAGAGCTATATCCAGTTATTTTGAAAAACAGATCCTCAAAATACAGGGTCTGCATTATTTAAAATGTAATATCCATAATTATGAATAATTTAGACCGCAAAGAGAACCATGCAAACAGACTGCCTACACTTGTAAGGGGCCCACTGGACTTCAGAGATACCCCATCTACCCTGAGCACAATTGATGTTCATAGGGCTCTGAAAGGGCACAGAGATTGACCCACACAGTTCTCAAGATCTAGATAAACAAAAAATAGATAAAGAATAGGGGAAGGAATCCAAGCATACAAGCAGCATATGGATGGAATTTTTCACACACATCCTTTTGGGTCCTTCTTTTACTCCCCAGTCTCTTTCTCCAATGGCTGAGGTCAACACAAGGCAGATTATGTCGACCTAACTAGGGAAGTGTCAACACTTACATTTTGCTTCTACTGAAATAACTGCTGATTTAACTCCACCTCCATGAGTGGCATAGAGTCAAGGTCTATGCAGTTGTGTAAACACAGTGTCAGCGGAGACACTGTGTTGCGTACGTTGACTGGTACTGGCTTTCAGGAGCCATCCCACAATGCCCCACACTGACAGTACAATTGATACACGTGCTCCTGGTGAAGATGTGAACTGTAGACAGAAGGAGCAAAGTGTGGCCATACACAAGCGATGTAATTACTGCAGCAGCTCTATGCTGACGTAAGTTAAGTCAACTTAATTTTGTAGTGTAGACATGGCCTAACGTCCTTCTTCCCAGTGTCCTGGCCTTAAAATGTGAAATCTAGTCTTGTCTAGATGGACTTTGTTTCTGGGGCCACCTGTATGGTCTCCCCTGTCTCTGGAGTCCTTGGCCCTATATGTTAATTTCCTTTTTCTTACCATCTAATTCTTTCTTTTCCCATCTGTAATAAGGACAGGCATGGAGTACTGACTGTGCAAAATGTTTGTAATGGTAGAAACTACAAAAGAAAATAAACCTCAGATTCAATTATAGACAGGGTGAGGGGAGAAGAGAAAGAACAAAGACATCAGGTACATCCCGTAATTAATGGCAGTCAGTGTAATACTACTTGTTAACAATATAGAAAAGGTACACTTCAATATGCCCAGCAGTTTAAAAAACTATTGCAGGAGATGTATATGGTGACTTGTAAGAAACCCCAGAAAGGTGATGCCTTTCTAATTAATCCAGAGGAAAATGTAGGAACATGGACTGATGGGGAAATTCAAGTGATAAGGATTTGAAAGTCACACAAATTACTAAATTAGTATGAAAAATTGCATCTATTGTAATATATATGGGAGGGTGAGCAGTATGTACTGTTTAAGGGAACTACATGTAACCTACTAGTTTCCCTTAGATTTTTCCTTCATTAGAGGGAAATATTTTTCAAACATTTATTACTAATCACTGGATTTCTGGAACAGTGCATGCAGATCTTTGAGTTAGAAGTGGGACCGAATTATAACAGATATTACAAGTTGATCTCTCTCCACAAGGTGAGTTCAAAGGAATTGCTGTATTAAGGCTCCGACTCAGCAGATGACTTAAGCATCTGTTTAAATTAATCCATGTTCAAAGTACTTAAAAGACATGGTTAAGTCTGTTGAAGCCAGAGGAATTTAGGCACATGCTTACTTGCTTTGCTAAACAGGGCTCCAGAAATCTCTCCTCCTTTCTCTTTCTATGTGTGCTCTTGTGGAATTTTGTTCAGAAACTGATAATTTTTTTTCATATTGTGTTTTTGAATGTGTAGGATTGTTTGTGTATCATTGTAAGGGGAAAGGGAGTTGAGGGTGTCCACTGCTGGTCTTCATTAGTTGGCAATGTGGGTTTGTAGTGGATAATGTAGCAGGCTTGTTTTTGTTGTGAAATAATAGTTTGGCTCTATTGATCAATCTCTGGGCTAGAGGGAGACAAGAACCCAGCTTGGCCTACTTAGAATTCCTCCCTCCCCCACCAAAAAAAAAAAATCAGCACTAGATAAATGTACATTTACACTATTATTGTCATTTATTGTGTTTCTTGGGAAAGGAGAAAATCCAGTTTGTATGTGGTCTGCCTGTGCACAAGCATTATTAGTATTATCTACCTCTTAAATCAAACAGTTTGGGCCTGAACTAGATTTCTAGTGCTGAATGATTTGGTACATACATACAGTCATGCTCATGATTTCCCTACTATCACCGGACATCTGTGACAATCTACAGGAAGCAAAGGATTCCGCTTCCTTCAGGGATTTGAAAACAGAAGTTTGGCTGCCAACTTAAACCTTCGTTATAGTCGGATATAAGATAGCTCATTTCTCCCAAGTAATTTTTTATCTTCAAAAAACTTTTTGTATTGTTCATTAGTATATGGGCAAAGCACGATCTGGAAGAAAAACAAAACAAAACAAAAACATTTGATCACAAAAACAAGAACTTTTTTTTAATGCAGGTGGATGAGACCCAAGATATTGCTGGTCAACCATGGACCTGGAAGGATGGGGGAGACCTGAAGTCTTCACAGACTGAGGTCTCCCTTTGGCACCCTCTATGCTTTAATGGGGGGAGGGGGATGGGGTTTGTGTGTGGTGGGGGAGGATTCAGAAGTGAGCCAAATCCTAGGATTAGGCTGAGGAGAATCTACGTCAAGTAATCGGATGTATAGTGTCAGGCTGTAATCCTGCTCTGGGTCCCCTTAAATGTCTGGTATGGGAGAGGCAGAAGGGTAAGCATACAGCACCTCCCCAAATTAATAAAGTTGCAGCCTGCTTCTTAAATCCATCTCTGTCTCTCTCTTCAGTCACCTGTATCCCCTGCTCAAGACGATTGATCTTGTTCCTACTGAAACCCATAAGAGTTGTCACTGAATTCAAGGGGAGCAGTGTTAGGTCCCAGGAAAATAGGCATAGTAGACCAAACAGCAGTCTCTATGGAAAAAATGAGCTGGCATTAATGAAACGTCTATAGTCAGAAGTTGGTCATGATTACTCTTCCACTTGTAAAAAAGTTATCAAACCATTGGGTATGTTTTTTGTCTTGAATAACCAATAAAGAAATAAGGTGGGGGAGGTAATGGCTCATTGGAGCAACTACTGCTGGTCCCATAAAAGCTTTACCTCACCTACCTTGTCTCTCATATCCTGGGATCAATATGGCTACAACAACACTGCAATACATTTATAGACATAGGAAAAATTCTGGTAGTCCATCATTTTAGCTTCATTTTCAAGGTTACCTGTAGCACTTTCAGTTTTAAACTTGATTGTTTGGTCGTTTAACTTGCAATGGGCTTATTTTACTTTTTATTATTCATTTAGGGCATGATCTAAAGCCCAGTGAAGACCATGGAAAGACTCTGATTCAAAAGACCATGGAACAGGGCCTGGATTTTTAAAATAATGTTTCAGAGCATCTTACAATGACAATATCTTTTTATGGATTCACTATTCCTGATCCTATTTATGGCTAAATAAAAACTATAGGTGCCTTGTTTTTTAAAATCAGTTTTATTAAATTCTTTAAAGCCCCAATATAAGAAAGAATCCTGGTTCAGGAAAGCACTATGTGCTTTGCATTAAGCACATGCTTAAATCCCATTAAAGTCAATGAGATTTATGCATACACTTTACGTTATATACATCTTGAAATCATTCCCTGAACTGGGACCTTAATCTTTGCCAAAAATAGGACAACGTCCAGCAGGGGAATTTTCCATATCCGTGACTCATAAGTCTAAACCATGAATTTCTTGGAGACAGTTATTGTTTTATTTTTGATCATTAAGAATCCTCACCAGACTTTCACGTAAAGTATCTCATCATTTTTAAAGTAAATAATTTTAAAAATAATTAAGAATTTTATTAAGAAATTAGTATCTGATCTCTTGTACGTCAGCTATATGCTCTGAGCCATCACTGTCTTGATTTCATGCACAGCCACTTTTTCCCCCCACCCACATCTTGAACCTTTTGTCTCAAGGAATAGAAGTGTCATCTTAGTGTCCAGAAACCATGGTTGAAAAAGAGAGGGTTAGATCCTTAGTTGGCATATGTTGGTGAAGTCAATGGAGCTATGCTGACTTATACAAGCTGAGGATCTGGCTCAGAAAAGTTCTTTAACACATGCACCTTAGGTTCCATCCTACCTATGTTTAGCAGAGTCATATACCACAACTTGTTTAGAAAACAAACAAAAAACCCCCAGAAAACCTCATGTTTATACTGGTCAGGAGGAAATAAGAATGTAAAGGCATCAGTTTGGACTCTTGAGCTTGAACAGAACCTGAATACGAACACTATTGTACATGTTAAAATTTGTTCAGCTGCAAATATACAATAAATGTGAAACTGAAAGGCATAAAAGCAAGTTGCTAATGTTAATTATTGATTGCCAAGAAACTGCATTTTCACAATGGAATAATCTTATTTTAAAGCCACTGGTGTTTCGGAAGAGTAAAACAAATATTTCATGCTCCAATACACCATGTGCATACTGCGACTATGAGTGACTACTAATTTGGAAAAAGGGTATTTTGCTCAATCTTTTCAGAGTATAATTAAGTGTGTTAACAGATTTTTGTCTAAGCTTAGTAAGTGGGATAAATATTACTTCCGTTCACTAAAATTTAATTTAGTATTTTACTTGCAGCCTGAAATTGGTGCAGACTGCAATAGTTCTGAAAAGGATGTTTCGGTTCCCATAAAAAAAATTCTCCCAATAAGATGTGCTGTTTCTCTGATATCCCTAATTTTCATTGCACCAGACTTTAAAAGCTAGGACTATTCACACACCCCAGCATTTTTTTTAAAGTGTTTCAGATAGCTAAATAATAAATCACATTTTCAAACACTATTTTGGAATTTCTTCAGGAGTAAGACATGAATAAATGTAGATATGTCTGAACTCAAAACCTTGATCAGAATCTGACTGTGATCTTTGTTTATGGCTCTCTGTATAATGAGCTGAACCAGAATCCTCGATCAAAAAATCCTCAGCCATGAGAAAAATCTCAGAGCCAGATCTGGATTTTGTGGTTTCAGCCTACAGGATTTCATATAAATTCATCCAAAATATCTAGAATAAATGACACCCAGTTATGCTGAGTATGATACATGTGACACACAGTGTCCCATCATTACCAGCAAACAGAGCTGTAAACAGAGGAGTTTGAGTGGGAGTTCTGCTGGAGGAGAAGGTATTCTGTCGGAGGAGAAGAGGCTGGTAGGGGCAGTGTGCTGGGAGAGAAGCTGAGCCCTGATTAGGGGGCGGGGCTTCTTTGACTAGGGGTCCTATAAAAGGTAGCCAGCCAGTCAGGCAGTGGCACTGACAGCTGCAGTGGCACAGGAGCCAGCAAACAGAGCTGTAAACAGGGGACTTTGAGTGGGAGTTCTGTTGGAGGAGTTTGGGGGGAAGACTAAAAGCCAGGCAAAGGAACAGACAGGCTAGTGAAGGGAGTGTGTGGTGTGCTGGTAGTGCTTTTGTGCTCGTTGGGGGTTTGTTTTGCTGTGGGTGGTTTGGTTTGTGTTTCCCAGACTAACAGGCCTTAGGTGAGAAGGCGATGACAGATACAGAGGCAGCAGTGGGAGTGACCCAAGTAGTGGAAGACACAATGAAGATGACTGGATGTAGATGCTGTGGCATGTACATGTTCCTGGAAGGGGTACCTGAAAAGAATTTTGTCTGCATGGAGTGCCGCCTGATAGGGCTGATGGAAGAGACGATCTGAGGATTGGAGATACAGGTGGTTGAGTTTAGAAGGGGTTGAGTTTAGAAGGGGATTGGAGATACATACTGGTTGAGTTTAGAAGGGGGTTCGAGCAGATGATGGAGCAAAGACATGAGGAGGTTGAGGGGAATAGCTCAGACTTGCAGATGGAAGCAGGACCGAAGAACTCTGAGGAGATACTGCTGGGTAAGGAAAGTGGAGAGTGTAAGCATGTGACTAAGAGAATCAGGCAGAGGAAAAGACGGGGCATGGAAGGAGAAATAGAGCTCAGGAACAGGTTTGCAGAGTTAGAAAATGAAGAAGGGGCACAGCAGGTGGTCACTGAAGGTGAGAGGGCAAGGAAAAAGAGAAGATCAGATAGTCCTATTAGAAGAGGGCAAGAGTCAATGGAGATAACACCAAATATGAGCCCCAGGAGGATATGGGATGGGTTGCAGAGGATTGCAAGGGACAATAGAGAGGACTTGTGGCCAGATGGAACAGGGGATAGACTGGAGAATCGCACCATCGCCAGGAAAAGGCAGGTCTACATGGTTGGGGATTCATTACTGAGAAGAATAGACAGGCCTGTAACAACAGCTGAACCAGAGAACAGAAGGGTGTGCTGCTGCTGGATGCTAAGATACAGGATCTGGACTGGAGGCTGAAGAGGATCCTAATGAGAGCGGGAAAGAATCCATTGATTATCCTTCATGTGGGAACAAATGATACGGCTAGATTCTCACTGGAACATATCAAGGGAGACTATGCCAGGCTGGGGAAGACGCTTAAGAAAATCGAGGCTCAGGTGATCTTTAGTGGGATTCTGCCTGTTCCTAGAGAAGGGCAACAAAGGTGTGACAAGATTATGATGCTCAACAGATGTCTCAGGCAGTGGTGCTATAAGGAGGGCTTTGGGATGTATGGCCACTGGGAAGCATTCATGGAGAGAGGACTGTTCTCTCAGGATGGACTTCACCTGAGTAAGGAGGGAAATAGACTTCTGGGATGGAGGATGGCACAACTGATCAAGAGAGCTTTAAACTAGGAATTCAGGAGAAATGGTTGGGAGATGTCCAGGTAATCACCACTCCAGTTATTCTCTTTGAGAGGGAAGAAAACGAAGTAAGAAAGGATACAGCTGTGGGTAGGAGAATGGACATAAGGCGGAAGAGCAGTGTACATACCAATCTAAAAGGTAATATTGGCGGTAAAGTGTCTGTGCCCAGTTGGGTAAAGAATGTGAGCAAGGCCAAACAGCAAAAATTAAGATGTTTGTACACCAGTGCAAGGAGCCTAGGTAACAAAATGGAGTAACTAGAGCTACTGGTGCAGGAAGTGAAACCAGATATTATAGGGATAACAGAAACATGGTGGAATAGTAGTCATGACTGGACAACAGGTATTGAAGGGTATGTGCTGTTTAGGAAAGACAGAAATAAAGGCAAAGGTGGTGGAGTAGCATTGTATATCAATGATGAGGTAGACTGTAAAGAAATAAAAAAGTGATGGAATGGATAAGACAGAATCTGTCTGGGCAAAAAATCATATTGGGGAAGAAAACTACTAGAGCCTGCCCTGGGATAGTGCAGGGTGTGCTATAGACCACCAGGATCCGATGTGGATATGGATAGAGACCTCTTTAATGTTTTTAATGAAGTAGATACTAATGGGAATTGTGTGATCATGGGAGACTTTAACTTCCCAGATATGGACTGAAGGACAAGTGCTAGTAATAATAATAGGGGTCAGATTTTCCTGGATGCGATAGCTGATGGATTCCTTCACCAAGTAGTTGCTAAACCGACAAAAAAGAATGCTATTTTAGATTTGGTTTTGGTGAGCAGTGAGGACCTCATAGAAGAAATTATTGTTGGGGACAACCTTGGTTTGAGTGATCATCAGTTAATTCAGTTCAAACTAAATAGAAGGATAAACAAAAATAGATCTGTGACTAGGATTTTTGATTTCAAAAAGGCTAACTTTAAAAAATTAAGGAAATTAGTTAGGGAAGTAGATTGGACTGAAAAACTTGTGGATCTAAAGGCGGAGGAGGCCTGGAATTACATCAAGTCAAAGTTGCAGAAACTATCAGAAGCCTGCATCCCAAGAAAGGGGAAAAAATTCATAGGCAGGAGTTGTAGACCAAGCTGGGTAAGCAAGCATCTCAGAGAGGTGATTAAGAAAAAGTAGAAAGCCTACAAGGAATGGAAGATGGGAGGGATCAGCAAGGACAGCTACCCTACTGAGGTCAGAACATGTAGGGATAAAGTGAGAAAGGCCAAAAGCCATGTAGAGTCGGACCTTGCAAAGGGAATTAAAACCAATAGTAAAAGGTTCTATAGCCATATAAAGAAGAAGAAAACAAAGAAAGAAGAAGTGGGACCATTTAATACTGACGATGGAGTGGAGGTTAAGGATAATCTAGGCATGGCCCAATATCTAAACAAATACTTTGCCTCAGTCTTTAATGAGGTTAATGACGATCTTCGGGATAATGGTAGCATGAGAAATGGGAATGAGGACATGGAGGTAGATATGACCACATCCAAAGTAGAAGTGAAACTCGAACAGCTTAATGGGACTAAATTGGGGGGCCCAGATAATCTTCATCCAAGAATATTAAAGGAATTGGCCCATGAAATTGCAAACCCATTAGCAAGAATTTTTAATGAATCTGTAAACTCAGGGGTTGTACCGTATGCCTGGAGAATTGCCAACATAGTTCCTGTTTTTAAGAAAGGGAGAAAATGTGATCCGGGTAACTACAGGCCTGTTAGTTTGACATCTGTAGTATGCAAGGTCTTGGAAAAAAATTTGAAGGAGAAAGTAGTTAAGGACATTGAGGTCAATGGTAAATGGGACAAAATACAACATGGTTTTACAAAATGTAGATTGTGCCAAACCAACCTGATCTCCTTCTTTAAGAAAGTAACAGATTTTTTAGACAAAGGTAATGCAGTGGATCTAATTTACCTCAATTTCAGTAAGGCATTTGATACAGTTCCACATGGAGAATTATTAGGTAAATTGGAAAAGAGGGAGGTCAATATGAAAATTGAAAGGTGGATAAGGAACTGGTTAAGGGGGAGACTACGGCGGGTCACACTGAAAGGTGAACTCTCAGACTGGAAGGAGGTTACTAGTGGAGTTCCTCAGGGATCAGTTGTGGGACCAATCTTTTTATTACTGACCTTGGCACAAAAAGCGGGAATATGCTAATAAAGTTTGCGGATGACACAAAGCTGGGAGGTATTGCCAATACAGAGAAGGACTGGGATAGCATACAGGAAGATCTGGATGACCTTGTAAACTGGAGTAATAGGATAAAACTGGAGTAATAGGATGAAATTTAATAGTGAAAAGTGAAAGATCATGCATTTAGGGATTAATAACAAGAATTTCTACGGCTGCTACGCTGAAACCTGTTATAAACTGGGGACGCATTACTTGGAAGTAACGGAGGAGAAGGACCTTGGAGTATTGGTTGACCACAGGATGACTATGAGCCGCCAATGTGATATGGCCGTGAAAAAACTAATGTGGTCTTGGGATGCATCAGGCGAGGTATTTCCAGTAGAGATAAGGAGGTTTTAATACTGTTATACAAGGCACTGGTGAGACCTCATCTGGAATATTTTGTGCAGTTCTGGTCTCCCATGTTTAAGAATGATGAATTCAAACTGGAACAGGTACAGAAAAGGGCTACTAGAATGATCCGAGGAATGGAAAACCTGTCTTATGAAAGGAGACTCAAAGAGCTTGGCTTGTTTAGCCTAACTAAAAGAAGGCTGAGAGGAGATATGATTGCTCTCTATAAACATATCAGAGGGATAAATACCATGGAGAGAAGAATTATTTAAGGTCAGTACCAATGTGGACATAAGAACAAATGGATATAAACTGGCCATCAGGATGTTTAGACTTGAAATTAGATGAAGGTTTTTAACCATCAGAGGAGTGAAATTCTGGAACAGCTTTCCAAGGGAATCAGTGGAGGCAAAAGACATATCTGGCTTCAAGACAAAGCTTGATAAGTTTATGGAGGAGATGATATGATGGGATAACATGATTTTGGCAATTAACTGATCTGTGACTACTAACGGTAGATATGCCCAATGGCCTGTGATGGGATGTCAGATGGGGTGGGATCTGAGTTACTACAGAGAATTCTTTCCTGGGTGTCTGGCTGATGAGTCTTGGCCACATGCTCAGGGTTTAGCTGATTGCCATATTTGGGGTCGGGAAGGAATTTTCCTCCAGGGCAGATTGGCAGAGGCCCTGGGGGTTTTTCGCCTTCCTCTGCAGCGTGGGGCATGGGTCACTTGCTGGAGGATTCTCTGCACCTTGAAGTCTTGAAACCACAATTTGAGGACTTCAATAGCTCATACATAAGTTAGGGGTTTGTTCCAGGAGTTGGTGGGTGAGATTCCGTGGCCTATGTTGTGCAGGAGGTCAGACTAGATAATCATAATGGTCCCTTCTGACCTTAAAGTCTAGGATTCTATGACTAAGAAGAAATCATGGCAAATTCTGAATTGAATAAAAAGAAAAAAGTGATGCAGTGATGTTCCTATTTTTGAATTCAGCAGAAATAGATTTTCAAAAAATCCAAAGGGAGATGAACACATGGCTCTTGTCAAAAGTCTGATCCAAATCCATAGGGACCAGTGGAAAGACTCTTATGGATTTAGACAACAATAGTCACGCTACTTCCAGGCCAAAAAGACCAGTCATTTACCCCAGGTCAATTATACCTCAGATCTCAAACAAAATACAATGCTTGCAGCGAGCCCTGGATACAGAAATAGTTATTTGCTCAGCAAATTTGTGGTTCAAAACCCAAATCTCATTCCAAGCAACTAGGCTGGATGGCTACGGGAAGAAATATTTAAGAATGGAGGCATTTCTGAAAACTGATTAGGTGATTTGGTTGCAGCCCCGGTCAGATTGTATTACACAGCATCATGTCACGTTTGCTCAGAAAATATGACTAATGTACCCTGGTATGACTTTTTGTAGCAAAGTACCTCTTCAGAAGCTGAGGCACTGGGGACTTGCAGTATTTTTCCCCCTCTTTTTTTCCATAGTTAAAGACAGGACTATTTTTTATCTTCAAAAGCAACCAAGATCCAATATTTGTCACTTGATTTTTTTCAGTAAATGGCTATATAGCTAGACACATAAATTCTACCTACACTTGGGAGGGTGACTAAATACTGCATTAGCCAGGAGCCAGTTTTATGAAACATCATTTGGCATATCTCATGGACTGCAGTGAATTAAGGCCTACATTTAAAGTTGACATAGGCAAGAATTCTTGCCTTAACTTATCATAAAGGACATAAAAGATTGGGAGAGACTTGAAAATGGGCTTGTTTTCTCTGTACTGCATCATACAGTGTGTGTTATGTTATAAGGAAAATCTGCTTTCTAGATTTATGGAGAATCTCCTTAACCAGAACAAGATATATCTGTGCCATATGTGGTGTTATATTCATCATCTGGTCAACCATCAAAATTTGGGAACTGTTTTCTGTAGGCAAGGCATGTGCTTAACTTTACATGAGTGAGTAGTCCCACTGAAGGCAACAGGACTACTTCATGATCATTCTATATTGCAATTGGAAGTGATGACTGCAACATGTGTAGAGATACCTAAGCTAGAATAGCAATAGCACTGAAGGCATGGCAGCATGGTCAGTGGCAAGGGCTAGTCATAACCACCTGGCATGCTGGGTGTGTGCTTGAGCTACTGCCACCTGTGATGCCATGGCTTCACTGCTATTGTTACTCGAGCTCGTGTTGCCAGAACACCAACTCAAAGCAGCAGCGGACCCTGCCAGAGAAAGAGATACAAAATCTCAAGACATATCTCCACTGCTACATTGATCAACACCCCCCCCACCCCACAACACACCTTTCATGATCCAGATCCAAGTTCTACCCATGCCTATCACAACATATGGTGTGCCCTATCCTGGGCACTAAATGCCCCAATAACATCGATGTGGGTGAAACCGGAGAATCACTATGCTGAATGATGAACTCACAGGAAAATAATAAAAGACAAAAACGCCATATCACCTGTGGGTGAACACTTTTCACAAACTGATCACTCTATCTCTGACCTATCAGTCTTCATCCTCAAAGGAAACCTGCACAACACTTTTCAAAAGACGAGCCTGGGAACTGAAATTCATAACTTTACTCGTCACTGAAAATCATGGCCTGAATTGAGAATAGTTTTATGGAGACATTGGATTTATGGCTTATTACAATCTTTTATAACCCACTAACAACCCGCCCCCACCCTCTGCTGCTTCTCCCCCACACCCTTTCCTCCCTGTGACTGGAGGGGTATTAGTGAGCCACTTCACCTTGAATGATCCCTGAAATGTGTGTTAACAACTTATGCTAAGCAATGTGTTCCACCTTGTATTTAGCAGTGACACACTGAGTTCGTTTCCCAGATCTGAAAAGCTCTGTGTAAGCTCAAAAGCTGGTCTCTCCCCAACAGAAGTTGGTCCAATAAAAGATATTACCTCACCCACTTTGTCTCTGTAATATCCTGGGACCAATATGGATACAACACCACTTCATACAGGGCATAGTCAATCATTTTAACTACTTATAAGAAAGAAACCAAATACCATGGATGCCCAAATCATATTTATCAGTATATGAAATACAATGCTATTTTGGCTTTCACATACCTTCTGCAAAACAGACAGTGCTTTAATTGTGGTTGGACATATTTTGCAGTCAGTATATTGGCAGAGTTTATGAATATTCAGATAATGTATTAGGGGATTTTGGCTCAATTTTATAAATAAATCCATCATAAATTCTATTTACCTATCTGCCTATCACAGCTACAGTTATTATAGTGATTTATTATAGTAGGTTAGGGCAGCTGTAAAAGAAGCTATAATGAATTTTATTTTCAGTAGGTTCTCAATTGGACTTCTGACAAGTTGCTTGGATATTTAAAAAACACAAATTTGAAGGTAAACAAATTAAATAAAGTACAACGTTCCAATGAAAAGCTTTTTTAAAGATAATGGAGGACAACTCCAATGCTCCAGTGAAAAAATTGTAGGAAGAATTTGTAACATGACCTCCTTTTTTTTCCTCAATATAGTCAATTCATGTATGTTTTTCAGGTGTTATCTCCAGGGAAATGTTACTTGATCAAGTGAAGTGTTAAAAATATATATGACTTGTCATTTTGATTTGAGAGTTTACAGGAGAACATTTGCTCGCTTTTTAAAGCACCCAACAAGAAATAACATCAGAGAAATAATAGGTGCATAAAAACTAAAGCTTCTGGGAGGTTGGTGTATCTAATAATCTACTGTCTTTATACTAAAAAGAACAGGAGGACTTGTGGCACCTTAGAGACTAACAAATTTGTTAGAGCATAAGCTTTCGTGAGCTACAACTACTCTGAAACCTGTCTTTATACTACCACTATTAGCATAGTATCTCAAAACCTACCATGTGTGAAAAACCACACTATTTAGATGTTTAATAGTAAAACTAAAGTCCAGAACTGGTTATAAGCAAGACTGTTAGCTGATGACCCATGTCAATTATACCATTATGATTGAATTACATGGTTTTTTTAAACCTAGGAAAGTACACATACGAAAAAGTACAATTAAAGAACATTATGGTTACAAAGTCAAGCATTGAAGAGTACAGCTGGGTGAATTTTTGCATGCTTTTTTTGGTGAAAAATGCAGATTCGGTAACACCAAAACACATTCTGGATTCATGATCATTTTGCCAAGTTATCTTGGCAAAAAACCTAAATAAATTCTGAAAAAACAAAAACAAAATGGTATATTTCTTTTTTTGGTTCAAAACTTCCTCTAATTTTATTTTTTTTTAAAATGTTAAAAAGATTAAAATTTAACAAAACAAAATAAAAAAACCCTGAGAAAGTTCATTGAGAAAAAACAAGATTTCTGTTTTGGGTCAGCTAGAAGCTACCCCTCCCTGCCTTTCAGCCACTGGAAATGCCTTATACTGCTATGTATTCTGGAAAAAAAGTGGTCTGGTAGATACTTCTGATCTTAATCTGTATGTCTCAGTTCCTACTCTCTAAATTAAAGATAACAACTCCACCCTCTCACATCATAGGGCTGTTGTGAAGATTAGTTAAACTCTCAAATATTATAAAAAGCAACTTAGAAAAGCCCATGAACAACAATAATTCTGTCTGAGAGTGGGGTTTGAATAGTGGACATTAAATAAGGTCTCGAGCCATACGTTGAATAAAGAAGAAAAAAATTGACAAGCTGCTTATTAAATGAGCTTTATCTATTCTATGCACAGAATGAGTCAGGGATTCTGTGGAAAAAGAGTATATGAGGCAATTAAAGACTATATCATAATGCATATGCAGAAGGGGGACAAATTAAAGCTGCATGCTTAATTCTGGCATTTCCTAACTTTTGAGCACTTGACTTTAAACCTTAATGGTCTTTTAATAGTTTTTTGGGGTTTAATATACATACAAATTAAAGTTTGGCACAAGTGCTGATAATGGAGAGGAAAAGGTTTTTGCTACTGATTATATAATACAGGAATAAATGAAAGTTATCATCTTAATAAGATTGTTCCATGAGTCTCAACCTAGTCCTTGAAATACTACATGTTTGACCTGACAGGGGGTAGGGTGGTTCTAGCCAATTTATCCTTGAAGAGCTGAGCACTGTTTTACCAAAAACAGTGATTTGTTGGTTTGTTTCTTTGAAAGCTAAGGGCTTACATTTTCATTTTCCATGATCAGAACATGCAGAAAAATTAAAGAGACACATGGATGGATTTTAAAAATCACATGTCCGTGACGTTATTAACTTCCTAATTTAAGTGGTGAGGAGGCTAAACTCACCAAAATACCAGGCCTTTATTTTTATCTAATGACGTTAAGTGGCCTCCATGTCCGATAACCAGTATTCAGTGTAAGCCTCCTTCAGCCTATGTTCAGCCCTCATCCCTACCGAGGCACAATTCACATGTGTGTAGGATGACCTAATTGGGTGGGACAGTCCCAAAATATATATATTTCAAGTCGCAGTCCAAATGACTCTGGGACAGCATTTGTCCTGGATTCCTTGCAGCACCGCTCCACACCTCTTTGAGGCTCAGGGGTGGCACCAGCTTCTTTCTGGAAGCGGGGGCTCTGAAGTGTCTTAGCCCCCCTTGCCGTGAGGCCCCACCACCTACTTCTCCTCTTCCCCCTGAGGCCCCACACGTGGTCAGGCCAGAAGCCGGAGCCAGGCAGTGGTAAGAGCTGCCCAGGGAATCCGAGGAGCTCCAGACCCTCCACCTGCCATTGGAGGCATGCTCTAGGGCTTGGCTTCATGTGCCCTGTTTTTGCATTTTGAAAAGGTGGTCACCCTATGCACGTGTTCTAGGCCAGGTGGAGAGGGGAAGGCCCTAGAGCATCCAAGTCTGCTCCTCCCTTTTCCCCTCCTGTCTGGATCCCAGGAGTATCTTCCCCTAGCTCCTTCAATTAAGTATCTTCTCCCACCTCACTGATGTGGGGAGTCATTTTTAGTATGTTAAAAGAATTTCAAATACCCTTTGTCACAGATTCAGCTTGGCACCCCCTACTGGCCACCCACCAGATTGCTATGTAGGCTAGCCATTTGTCTGGTTTTTAGCTGCACAGTCCTGTTTTTATGTGCTTTGTCCCTTATCAGGTACTGATATAAAACTGGATGTGGTTTGCCTGTTCACACCACTCAGAGGATGCCATTTTGAAGAACACCTCACTCCACTGTTCACATGAGGGCACATGGCAGGGTGGTGTGGAACTCTTCAAAACGAAGTACTCCATGACTAAGGTCATGCAGGCAGGGGTGGGCCCAGGCCATTCCTGGAAGTACCAGAATATCTGGTTTTCTGAGAATGCATCATTCCCCCCCACTACCCCAACCCAATTGCTGTGGTGTTCTATGACTCTGGAGCCTGAATCTAGTGATTCAATCTCAGGATCCCTAGGTACACACTTCTATCTACCACCTTTGAGTGCTGGAAACCACTGTCCAGCTAAGGAGCCCCTGTGAACACAAAAGTGACACTTCACACTCCACCTCACTACTTAAACACTCCTTCTCCTAGAACTCCACCCCAGAAGTGTGCAATTTCTGCTTTACAGTTTAACAGGCAACATGGAAATTATAAGTAGTTCACAGACACTTTACTCTGTGATCTGTACTTTCTTGCATTAGACTCTGGGTAAGCAATCAACTCTACATGTATTTCCCCAGCTCAGTTTCTCCACCACCCAATATCTTTGGGTGAGGGTCAACATCCCTTGGACTGTCCAGAGTCTGTGTCAATGGCTGGCTAGTGGACTGAAACACAAAGCTTTCTACCCTCTAGGTCTGCTTGCTTCCTTTGCTCCTAACCAGTCTGACCCCTTTTCTTGGGGCCATCTGGGCTTAGGAAGCAGGAAAGACTCTGCCTGATACAGGTCCCTATATGCTGGGTTGCTTCTCTCTCTTTCTGAGCTAGAGACAAAACAGCTAAAGACCCCACAAGTATCCCTATTTGTAACTTTTAGCCCCATATCAGGTGACACACTTGCAATTTCCCACATGAGCACAAACCTCTGCCAGGTGATGTTGTTGTCATGGTAATCTTTCCCCTGCTAAATCAGTTTTGCTGGCTGGGAGCCAGTCTAGTGTTTAGAGTTATTACATTTCAATGATCAAGCATTTGACATCAGTGACTCTTTTGCTGTCATCTTTGGGATCCAACAGGGAGGCAGATCATAGAGAAAGCAAAGGGGCTACACATTCAAAATGGTGTTTGCAGTTTGGTGAAGCTACAGAGTTCATAATCTCAAACAGAATTCTTAAATTCTACAGACAGATTCCCAAATAATCACACCCTGTAAACTCTACATAGTGTTAACTTTTAACCATCTGTTACAAAGATATATTTGTCTTCTGTTCAGAAACTGATTTTAGGAGACAGAATAACTCTAATTCCCTTTATGTTGATTTGCAGCTTGATCATAACTTTAAGTATATAAACCTGTCCAAACGATGACATCTAAGATGCAACTCTGGAGTAGCAGTGTGTGACTCAAACATACCTCTGAGTCATCAGAGAACAGTAATTTAACGCAGGCTTGTACTGTCCCTCTTCCCTATTCCCATGTTGTGAGGTGGGGGAAGGGTGTGTGGAAACACTGCTGTTCCCATTTCACTGCCCTGCCCCTCCTGGCAGCCCTTGCTGACAGCTGCTCTGGCTCTGTGGTAGTCGGCCTCTTCTCATGACTCAGCCCTCTGACCAGGCCACATTAAATTCTCACCTCTTCCAGGGTAACTTGAATTCCAGCAGACAATAATCCCAAAGCCTCAGGCTAAATTCCAACTCATTAGTCCATCCATCCCTGATCTCTGGTGTCATCACACCACTTTTCCAGTGGCTTGTAAGGGAACACAGGCTCTCCATCTTCTCTGAGTTTCAGCCCAGGGATGTTCAGCCTAGACAACATTCAGACGGAACAAATCAAACATTTCAGACCAGAAATGAAGAACTACAGTGGTTTAATACATGCTCAGCCACATACAAAGTATCCAAGCTCTGGTGATGAGCTAATGTTGTGGCACTCCTGATGCTAGGGAAGGATGCAATGGAGCTGAAGAACTTCAGGCCTATGTCAGCTCAACAAACTACATGAGCATCTCATCTTCAACTGCCTGTCACCATCTGCTGAAGAGCACCTAATCCCAGAGCAAACTAGAGTCTGCCTAGGCAAGTCATTCAATTCAAGTGCTGAATACCATTCAATACATCAAACACAACTTTGAAAAGATTATGGTAACAGGTCAACAAACACAGAGTCTATCAACAGCATCCAACAGGAAATTGCTGAAGGTTTCTCACTAAAATATACAATGCAAAGAATGATCCCCTCCCACCCCATCTGACTGATACAATCTCTTTTAGAGAATCAATAGTTTTATATTAAATTATTCAGGAAGTGGAGCTCATGGCAGGAACAGAAAAATGGCCTACCACTAGAGAGTGTACTCTCACCAACACTCTTCAACATCTACAGAAAATGATTAACTGATCCATCTTGGCACAAGATTTTTTATCTATGCTGAAGACCAAATGTGTCACTGTCCAAGACAAGGAACTCACCCAAAGTGAAGCTATGTTAACATCAGTGCTCTCTGGGCTCTCAGTCTATTATCCCAAAAACCAAACTGCATGACAGCCCAGCTAAAACTCCAGGTAGTCTCTTCCATCTTCATAATTGTGAGGCCAATAGACAACTCAACATCACCTGGAATGGGGTATCACTTGCCCACTGCTGGAATCCTGTCTACCTTGGAGAAACACTAGACCTCCATGTGTGCCTTGAAGAAGAGGCACAATTATAGCCTAGAACACCACACCCAGGAAGCTTGCAAATTCTTAACGGGGAACCAATCCAGCAACACTAAGAGCCATCACACTTGCACTTTGCTATATAACAGTCAAATATGCATGTCTGGTGTGGAAAAGATCAGCTCACACAAAGAAGCTGGATAGTGTGCTGAATGACTGCTGCTGTTACATCACAGGATATCTAAAACCAACAAATGTGAGCAGCCTTTAAGTGCTTACTGGAATTGCTCCACTGGTTATTAGGAGAAAAGTAACAAGCAAAAAGGAATGATTAAGACAGGTCAAAGATACCAGACATCTCCAACATGGCCACACCACGGCAGTTAGCGGCCTGAAATTCTGGAAAAGCTTCAGTGGAACTGCTTTAAACTACCCAGACACCAGGGCTACACCACTAGAAATTGGAATGCACACAGCTCAAAATATTTAACTGGGATGTCAAAATGCATGTTGCCATTGCCAAATGTCTTCCTGCGGGTGTGGAGAAGGATTGGTTGACCTGGAGGTGTTTAAATTGCCTCTGAACAAGAGTTGGCAGGTCAAAAGTTAATATTCAGAAGTGGGGCTATTCCAGTGATCAGGCACATGACTGTGGTGAAACAAGCCTTGGAACATCTGTTGGTCTGCCAGTTCCTGGGGAAACGTGTATCATAGAAAATCTCACCACTAAATGAGCAGGCAAGGTTTGTGTATTCAGGCCCCTTGATCCCCCCCTGACTTCTTCCTACCTCAGCCTGCCCATGGGCCTTCCCTCCCAGCCCCTTCCTGGGCTCACTGTGTACCTCCATTCCTCTCAGGCTCCATCCTTTCTTCAGGGCCATGCTTCAGAAGTTTCTTTCCCAGAGTACTCCAACAATTCCCAAATCAAAAGTACAAACTTGAACTACTTACACCCTTCCAAGGCTTGAGCTTTAGTCGTTCACAATACTGTATTCGTCAGCTGGACACCAACACCCCAAGCCTACCTTCCCTAAGTCTTGCCCTTTTTTTGCAACCCATCATAGGAGCTAACTCTCCTTCTGTGGCTTTTCCCAGTTCCTCTTTCTCCTGATTTCTATCAGGCTGATCTCAGAAAGCAGGAACTCTCTGTAAGATCTCTCTAACAAACTGAGCTGTCTCAATCCATTTTAGGAAATTTGAACACCCCCCGCCCCCGTTCTAGGTGGACCTGCTAATTGATCTACTTAACATCCTTCCAGGTGCCAACAGGTGAGTTCATTGAGTTCTCAGGCACCTCTTAACCCTCTTAGTACCGGTGTATGGTTTACACCCCCTCCCCCATCATATACTGGTTTACGTGCAGTTGTTGAATTAGCTATAAAGGCAGAGGTCAAAGCTATGACTTCTATAGCCACCGTTAAAATTACACTTCAGAATATTCTCTGCAAGGGCTAAATGTTCAATTAGACTCTTGAGAGAAAAAATTAGATTCACTTTCTGTAAAGTTATTACGTTTAGAGAGAAAATCTCAAATAGCTGAAAGAAAAAAAGGTGATATTTAGAATAAGTTAAAAGTTGTAGAAAGCACGGAAAATTTTGGAAATGTGAGATAACTTAAAAAGTCATATTTCTTGATATGCTGAAGATCATACAGGCCCAAAGAAAGAAATCTATATTCTTACAAGTGGAATTTCTATCTTTATTTCTATGCAAACTTCACCTTAGTAAAGAATATTCCTATGTTCTGATTTTCATTAAATCTAAGATTTGTCTCTAGTCAAATCATCTGAGACTATTACAAATATTGATAGTGTTTTAAATAACCATTCTTGCCAGAAGTAATATATGTGATTTTGTGATTGATTGGGTTTTAAACAGACCTTAAAATTTGAACTTTTTGTGTGTGTTAGTAGTGCTAAATTCCGGTATTAAGTAAGTGTGTATATGAGATATTCTTTGTAGTGTAATATTATGTATAAAATAGTGTTAAGAAGAAATAGACACACTGTTATATTGAAGAAGTAATAATTAATGTTTAAAGAAAGAAGGAAATTTATAGATAAAACCTTTGTGAAAATAGTTAAAATTGACAAAATATTTCATTTATTAAAAATGTTCAGTAGGATATTATAACAAAATATTAAAGCCTGGACAATAAGGAAATTATGGTTGTAAACCAACCTAGAAGTACTGTAAACTGTAGTAGACCCAGAGATGACAAGGTCTGTTTCAAGGCCCACATAGAATCATAGAATATCAGGGTTGGAAGGGACCTCAGGAGGTCATCTAGTCCAACCCCCTGCTCAAAGCAGGACCGATCCCCAATCAAATCATCCCAGCCAAGGCTTTGTCAAGCCTGACCTTAAAAACTTCCAAGGAAGGAGATTCTACCACCTCCCTAGGTAACGCCTTCCAGTGTTTCACCACCCTCCTAGTGAAAAAGTTTTTCCTAATATCCAACCTAAACCTCCCCCACTGCAACTTGAGACCATTACTCCTTGTCCTGTCCTCTTCTACCACTGAGAATAGTCTAGAACCATCCTCTCTGGAACCACCTCTCAGGTAGTTGAAAGCAGCTATCAAATCCCCCCTCATTCTTCTCTTCCGCAGACTAAACAATCCCAGTTCCCTCAGCCTCTCCTCATAAGTCAAGTGTTCCAGACCCCTAATCATTTTTGTTGCCCTTCGCTGGACTCTCTCCAATTTATCCACATCCTTCTTGTAGTGTGGGGCCCAAAACTGGACACAGTACTCCAGATGAGGCCTCACCAATGTCTAATAGAGAGGAACGATCACGTCCCTCGATCTGCTCGCTATGCCCCTACTTATACATCCCAAAATGCCATTGGCCTTCTTGGCAACAAGGGCACACTGCTGACTCATATCCAGCTTCTCGTCCACTGTAACCCCTAGGTCCTTTTCCGCAGAACTGCTGCCTAGCCATTCGGTCCCTAGTCTGTAGCTGTGCATTGGGTTCTTCCGTCCTAAGTGCAGGACCCTGCACTTATCCTTATTGAACCGCATCAGGTTTCTTTTGGCCCAATCCTCCAATTTGTCTAGGTCCCTCTGTATCCTATCCCTGCCCTCTAGCGTATCTACCACTCCTCCCAGTTTAGTATCATCCGCAGATTTGCTGAGAGTGCAATCCACACCATCCTCCAGATCATTTATGAAGATATTGAACAAAACCTGCCCCAGGACCGACCCCTGGGGCACTCCATTTGACACCGGCTGCCAACTAGACATGGAGCCATTGATCACTACCCGTTGAGCCCGACAATCTAGCCAGCTTTCTACCCACCTTATAGTGCATTCATCCAGCCCATACTTCTTTAACTTGCTGACAAGAATACTGTGGGAGACCGTGTCAAAAGCTTTGCTAAAGTCAAGAAACAATACATCCACTGCTTTCCCTTCATCCACAGAATCAGTAATCTCATCATAGAAGGCTATTAGATTAGTCAGGCATGACCTTCCCTTGGTGAATCCATGCTGACTGTTCCTGATCACTTTCCTCTCATGTAAGTGCTTCAGGATTGATTCCTTGAGGACCTGCTCCATGATTTTTCCGGGGACTGAGGTGAGGCTGACTGGCCTGTAGTTCCCAGGATCCTCCTTCTTCCCTTTTTTAAAGATGGGCACTACATTAGCCTTTTTCCAGTCATCCGGGACTTCCATCTCCAAGTAAAGTTAACAACTTTCTTATGAAGTGCAGCAGAGGAGGCCATCTACATGGGGGAGCACAAGCTTTATCCTCTTGAGGGGGAATGCAGAGATCGTTATTCCCCTGTGCATACAGAAGCTTCAGAAAGCACTGTTGAAAAAGATTCTCAATATCTCCCAGTGAAGACTTTAGTGAAGACACTCCTAAGCAGAAGGGATAGCTTCTCCCATCGGCATAGTTAATCCACCTCCCCAAAAGGCGATATCTATGTTGATGGGAGAAGCTCACCCATTGACATAGCACTGTCTACACAGTGAGTTAGGTTGTTGTAACTATGTTGCTCAGGAATGTGGATTTTTCACACATAATTATACAGATTATAGGTCTGTAGTGTAGAGCTGGCTCCAAAGTTTATGTAAGCATTCAGACCATTAAGTCCAGCCACCCACCCACCCCAAAGACAATCAAGAGATCTTGCTTTATTTTTCAATGAAGCATGACAATCTGACTTAAGGGTATTTATCATAATTCATTGATTTTTTTTCAAATAAAATAATTTTATTATAATTTTTTTGAGAAAAGCGTTTAAATCCCCACTCGGTCTCCATTTTTTCAACAAAACATGAATACAAGTTTGTTCTCTTCTCTTCCCCTGACTTTCTTTCCTCATTTTCAATGACAAAATGGGGGAGGGGAAGGAGAGGGGAGATAGGGAAAAGAAGAGAGAGGCCAAAAAACCCAACAAACCCCACACATTTTTTACAGGAAATTTTGACCAAATGAAAAATGAATCCCCTTTCGATAGCCGTGGAATGAAAATTATTTCAAACTTTTGGGGAATTAAGTTCCTGTATAGCTAGAAGTGAAAATGAATATGGAACTGCTCTCGGGTTAAGACTTTATACTGCCTATAGCAAAAAAAGTGTTTTTTCTTTCTCACTGTTTCCAAGGGTATAGCCGTCAACTTGAAGACTAACAAAAAAGTTGATTGTTAGAAAAGCTGAATTTTCCCTGAGTCACATCATCATGAAAGGGTTCACACAATAGTCATTCCAGTTTGGGAGACCAAGATAAACAAAAATGCCTCTTCAGAGGTTGAAGTCTTATGGGAAGACATATATTTCAAAGCTTTATTTTTTCTTGTTGTGTCCTGTCCTTTTTCATAGGTGTCAAGGTTCCTCCCCCACTCTGAACTCTAGGGTACAGATGTGGGGACCTGCATGAAAAACCTCCTAAGCTTATCTTTACCAGCTTAGGTCAAAACTTCCCCAAGGTACAAAATATTCCACCCTTTTGTCCTTGGATTGGCCGCTACCACCACCAAACAAATACTGGTTACTGGGGAAGAGCTGTTTGGACACGTCTTTCCCCCCAAAATACTTCCAAAAACCTTGCACCCTACTTCCTGGACAAGGTTTGGTAAAAAGCCTCACCAATTTGCCTAGGTGACTACAGACCCAGACCCTTGGATCTTAAGAACAATGAACAATCCTCCCAACACTTGCACCCTCCCTTTCCTGGGAAATGTTGGATAAAAAGCCTCACCAATTTGCATAGGTGACCACAGACCCAAACCCCTGGATCTGAGAACAATGAAAAAGCATTCAGTTTTCTTACAAGAAGACTTTTAATAAAAATAGAATTAGAAATAAGAAATCAGGATGGTAAATACCTTACAGGGTAATTAGATTCAAAACATAGAGAACCCCTCTAGGCAAAACCTTAAGTTACAAAAAAGATACACAGACAGAAATAGTTATTCTATTCAGCACAATTCTTTTCTCAGCCATTTAAAGAAATCATAATCTAACACATACCTAGCTAGATTACTTACTAAAAGTTCTAAGGCTTCATTCCTGGTCTATCCCCGGCAAAGGCAAAATGTAGACAGACACACAAACCCTTTGTTTCTCTCCCTCCTCCCAGCTTTTGAAAGTATCTTGTCTCCTCATTGGTCATTTTGGTCAGGTGCCAGCGAGGTTACCTTTAGCTTCTTAACCCTTTACAGGTGAGAGGAGATTTCCTCTGGCCAGGAGGGATTTTAAAGGGGTTTACCCTTCCCTTTCTATTTATGACAATAGGTTAAATAAAATGGAGGGGCTAAGCAGGGAATTATGTGTTATTCTAGCAGTTCAGAATGCTTCTTAGTTGGTAGATCACATGGGACCACATCAAAATCAGAAAGGCCAGAACCTGTGAGGCAGCGAGTGCTTCCTTGAGAGGTATCTAGTGCCTTGAACTCCCAAAGGGAGCACCTTCTAGTATTGGACTTTGAGCATGGACAATTCACATTGACATAAATTAGCATAATATAAGTCAATCAAGGACATGAGTTTCTCTCCCCCATTTTATGGAAGTGACTAGGCTTGATCCACTATTCTGCTAAACCAGTTAAAGATCAAATTGAGTCCATTGAAATGAATAGAATCCAGACACTGATGTAATGGAGTGATGAATGAGGCCCACATGTTTACAATGGATGTTTCTGTGCATGACTTGAATGATTTATCATACAAAATAAATATGGTACTGCACTATCAGATGGAAGAGCGTTGCAACCTTTTTGATATAACTTCATTGAAATCTCTCTGTAAATACTATATTTAATCAGTCTGCCTTTTTGTTTGTTCCTTTTTCCACTTCATTCTGTACATTTGTTAGTTGCATGTGTTACTTCTTCCTACATTTCATCCAATACCAGTGTATCTTAGTGAACCATAATGCTTAGATGTCTTATGTATATCAGCTATGAAGGATTTATTACTTTCAGTGGATTTGCAGATAATTTATTTATTCTCTTTACTGTAGAAATTCTGTAATTCAAAGTTTCATCTGTTCAGAGTATATATTCCTCTCTTAGTATGGATGGGTAAGTGTGTCATCTTATTTCATACTGTGCAATTATAACATAGAATATTCCCAGGAGAAATACAAGAAAAGGATGCAATTTGAAGTAATACAAGTGTCTAATCTCACCAATAAATCCTTAAGTTTATTACCTCTCTTACAGATAGAGAATAGGGGGAATCTGAAAATGGTGTTTTAAAGTTATCAGCACTTGAAAGTAAACTCCCATGTTTCTGAATGACAGATTCTCTTACCATGTAAGGTGAAATAGTAGCTATAAACACTTGAAAATTGTTTTTTCCCCCTGTGTGGGGATAGGTCTTGTCCCTTGAAACCAGAGAATATTTTACTTATCCATTCCTCCTGCATTCCCATGGACTCTTACTCATTCTGTTTTACATAGCCTTCTGAAGAAACCACATGTTTTAAGGCTCTTCCTGAAATGCTCCTTTATTACTTATTATAAATCAGAAACATGTTCACTTCCAGCAATTGCCGTACTCCTTTAATTAATTTTAGCTTCCAGAAGTTAATGATATCACTTTTACATGGTTTTTCGTCTCAGTGAATGAGTGAACAAGATACATTTTATTTAAGCAATCTCTGGATAGTGAATTTCTATTGATTGTAGCTATATCTATACTTACAGTGTTATGTAGAGTGCATAGACTGCACATCCCCCTAGCAGGGGTATAAATGACAGTGTAGACAGTGTAATGGAATGCTTGACTTCATTATAATGTTCAGTCACTAGGTGATGTTGTGTGTAATATACCTTATCAGAGTTTAACAGCCTTACCTGGCAATGCATTATAGGATTTTATAGAGAACACATCTGGTTTTTCTTTCTATGATGAAAGCTCCGTAGCCAGTCCATACCTGGTACAGGAGCCTGACCTGCTAGTAGCAGTCTTGCAGCTTACTATGTACAAGGAGTACATGACAGACAGAGACACTGCTTATGCGAGTAGAGTAGAAACATGCCAGAAACATAAAGTATATTCTTTACACTATATACCCTAGATGCCTAAGTAGCGTCTCCCAGGTCTACACTGCTATTTTTAGCAGTGCAGTGTAGTGTCTCCTCTGCCTCCCTGCTGCCAGAGCCTTTCCCCACCACATATAGCTATACAGTACGGCAGTGATACTCCGAGTGAGGCTTGGGAGCCACATTTCGCTCTTTAATGTATAGACACACGCACATCTATACTAGACTTCTACTGCATGAGCTAAACAACACACCTTTTTTAGCCAAGGCTATAGCAGGCTCATTAACCTCTACTTGGCCTAGCTACCCCTAGCGGCAGACAGTGTACCACTCCAAGCAAGCAGGGCTTACACACACACACACACACACACACACACACACACTAGTAAATGAAACAATGAATTCACACTACCGTTGCTCTTTTGCATAATGTTGATCACTAATTTGGCTCCGGAACCATTAAGTTCTCATATCACTGCATTACAGAGTGGATGCAGCCTGTTTTTCAATATGGCGTGTAGCTATATGTATCCCAAAAGCTCTTGTCAGCATAGACAAGCCCTTAGAATAACTTGACAATGGCAAATTACATTCTGTTCTCATACTAAAAAGTGTATGCCAAAAATTCTGGGCTCAAAAGGACTCAGGTAGCTCTCGACACATACACTAAAGTGGGGTGGGGGGAGAGCCTATTAAAACATTTGAAAGCGGTCATAGAATTGGTTTTATAGGCTTTATTTTGTTTACGGAGAAAACCAATTATAATTTGCCATTGCCAAGTTGTTCTAAAGTTCTTAGTAAATAGAAGGTAGGCTTTTTTTATCTTTTGCTTTTGTTTATTTTAGTTTTCTCTATTATCTTCCAAAATGCAGGAAATTGCACCTGATGTTTTACAGTTTGCCCAGATGAGCGGGGGGATGGAAGGATCACCAGATCCCCTGTTTAAATCTGTATTACTTCCCCAGAACATTTCCTATTTTGTTTGTTCAGTTACAGGGCTGTGGTAAGACAAACAAAAGAGGGAAACATCTGTTATAATTAACAAATTCAAAAAGACTCATAATAGCTAACACATCTCTCAGACAGAAAAGACAATTCTGGTTTTTATCCAAATCATTCCAAACCTGACACATGTGTTGCTTGTTGTTGTTGTTTTTTTTTTTTTAATTTTCATTTTAGGTACCACTATCCTCTTTTCACAACCTTTCCCAGCACTCCAATCCCATGGCTTTTCTGTCTATCATTTTATTTATACTCATCATATGGAACTCATAGCTATGACCTACATTTGCATTTTCCCTCACACAACTGATAAATTTATCCCACAAATACCATATTTTAATGGGGAGCTTTGCAGAGATAAAAAAAAAAAAACACACAAGACAACCAAAAATAAAGACAAAGAAAAGCCACATTGTATCAGAAAATTGGGGCACTATTGATTTTATAGATGTTTTAGTGAAACAAATACATTCACTGTAAATGACAATGAAAACAGAGGTATTAAGAATCCCTTGAATTTAATTCTTGTCCTTAACAGTGCTTATTTAGATCTTCCTTCTCTTAATCTCTTACCAGCAGTAGGCATAAAAAATGGGTCCCAAATGTCATCAGATTTATTAAGATTGTTTCTCTTGCTACAGCTGTTTCTCATAGATGCTTTACGATCTGATATTTCTGATAGCCGGTCTGAGTAGGCAGGAAGTCAATCCATTTCCTCTTGCCAATAATATCTTTACCTATTGCAAAGGCCAGAAGGATCCCATTTTCATTTTTTAGAAGAGTTTCTGTTTTAAAGCTGGTCGAATTCTTACGTGCAAATAAATAAAAGCAATACAGTCTGATTAATTTAGTCCCATGTCTTTGTACAAACCATCACTGACAACTGTAATTAAAATGCAGTTTTTAATTGTTCCCTGCATAGTAGTTGACCTCCTGGGACAGGTCCTCAATATAGCCCCATTTGTTTCAATAACACGGCACCAGTGTAGAACCATAGAATCATAGAACTGGAAGGGACCTCGAGAGGCTTTCTAGTCCAGCCCCCTGCAGTCAGGGCAGGACTAATTATTATCTAGACCATCCCTGACAGATGTTTGTCCAACCTGCTCTTAAAAATCCCCAGTGATGGAGATTCCACAACCTCCCTGGGCACTGTATCCCAGTGTTTAACCACAGTGACAGTTAGAAAATTTTTCCTAATGTCCAACCTAAACCGCTCTTGCTGCAATTTAAGTCCATTGCTTCTTGTCCTATCCCCAGAGTCTAAGGACAATTTTTATCCCCCTTCCTCATAACAGCCTTTTATTCACTTGAAAACTGTTCTCTTCTCCAGACTAAACAAACCGAATTTTTCTCCATTTTCTCTCACAAGTCAGGTTTTCCAGACCTTTAGTCATTTTTCTTCCTCTTCTCTGAACTTTCTCCAATTTGTCCACATCATTCCTGCAATGTGGCTCCCAGAACTGGACACAATACTCCAACTGGGGCCTAATCAGTGCAGAGTAGAGAAGAAGAATTACTTCTCGTGTCTTGCTTACAACACTCCTGTTAATACATCCCAGAATGATGTTTGTTTTTTTTGCAACAGGTGTTACACTGTTGACTCATATTTAGCTTGTGAGCCACTATGACCCCCAAATCCCTTTCTGAAGTACTCCTTCCTAGGCAGTCATTTCCCATTTCATATGTGTGCAACTGATAATTTCTTCTTAAGTGGAATACTTTGCATTTATCGTTATTGAATTTAATCCTTTTTCCTTCAGATCATTTCTCCAGTTTGTCCAGATTATTTTGAATGTTAATCCTAACCTCCAAAGCATTTGCAACCCCTCCCATCTTGGAATCATTCACAAACTCTGTAAGTGTACTTTCTATGCCATTATGTAAATAGTTGAAGATATTGAACAGAACCAGACCTAGAACCGATCCCTGCGGGACTCCAATCAGTATATCCTTCCAACTTAACTGTGAACCACTGATAACTACACCATCTGATAATCTAGTCTTGGGGGGGGGGGGGAACAGGAGGGGAAGGATTAAGACAGCTCTTCTCTCCTATTTCATTTCCATATTATAGTCTCTCTTCTGTCTGTTATTTTCATAGTTCCTCTTATTGGGCCTGATCCAGAGCCAACTGAAGTCAAAGACGTCTTTCTAATGGTTTCAGTGGGTTTTGGATCAGGCCCATTGTCTCTCAAGTCTTCCTCTGTGCTGTTCTCATTTCCTCATATTCTCTATCTCATATTTTCCTTAGGCCCATAATTCCATCCCCATCTGTTTCCTTCACTCACCTCATCTCTTTCCTTTCCCAGGATGTTCTCTTTAACATCACCTTTCTCTTAGCCTCTGAATCACTCCTCTCCCCCATCTCTGCAATTTTCCAGGCTGCCTCTCTTCCCCTGTGAATCTCCGTGGGCCAAATTCACAAAGGGATTTAGGAGTTGCAATACTGAGTGTGGCAACACCTAACTTTTAGTTGCCTAGAAAATCACTGGGATACACAAAGCCTGTTGCTATTTTCCTGAACTCATTCCTACCTCTCTGCTCTATCTTCTGGTTCTTCCCCTGGCTTTACTAGGCCAAACTCCCTCCACCCAGGAAGTGACTGCAGACTACTTTCCCTGTAGCCCCCTTCTGTTCTCTCCCTGCTGGCTTTATACAAGCTCAGCCTGCCCCTGCCCAGCTGGGTTTCATCATCAATTAGCCTTTCAAGCCATGGCTCTCCCCAGGTGCAGCCTATCAGGTTAATTGTCCAAACAACCTGCTCTGCCTTTTGTGGGGTGGATGCTTCATCACAACACCATGAGAAGTGCTATATGGGTTCCATGTTTCATTGACTAAAAGTCACCCGGCTTACTCTTCCTCTATTTACCCACCCCATCTCCCCATTTGATTGTATTAAACCTGAGAATGTCTTTCCAAACTCTAAAGTACCATTTCACAATCATCACCCCATCTGACAAATCTAGACTTGACTATTCCTATCCTACAGGATGGCTTTTTCCAGAATAATTCATTTTCCTTCTCAGACAATTGCCCTCTATCATGTTGGAAAACATCAAACTTAAATGGATCATATTTCAAAAGATTTTAGTTAATTTGCCTTCCATGTATTTGTTCAAAACTCTTAGTAAGGAGGATGATACAGAAAGTAATACATTATTTTTAACAACTGCAGCAAAAGGAGAAGTTTTCTGAAGTTCTAACACCTTCTTTCAACATTTTTTCAAATACTAACCGGTACCATCTAAGCTTTTGATTTTGAAATTTACATTTATCATGACACCTGTCCTTTCACAATTCCCTCCCCCATCATTTTTTTTTATTCTCCACAATATTTATGCATAGACAAGGGCTTTTTCTTTTCCCAGCTTATTTAATCAGATCCTTAAATATAACCATGATGCTCTTTTAAAAAAATGTATTTAATTTCCATATCACAAATGTAAGAAGATTACTTCACTACAGGACAGATAACATCCAAGTAAATTGTTAGCATTCTATTTTCCCCCAACTTCCCTTTGTTTCAAAAGTGTCAACAAACTTTGAAATCTTATCTGACTCAACCAGCCCTCCAGACCCTGTGGTTTCACTATTGGGTTGCTCTTTGTAAATGTGACACTGTAGGGTATATATTTAGTAAAGATGTACTATAGCCATCTAGGAGGAAAAATAAAATCTTCAGGATATAATCAGTCTGTTATTAATCAAACAATGGGAAAGCAGACAATATAGCATACAACTGAGTCTGAGGAAAGGCCTACAATAGAGACCCAAAGGCTACTGTGCTGGCTATGTCCAGGTATAGTCAACAGGTTAATAAAATAAAGTATCAGAAATCTATCACCGTGGAACTGATTTTCTGAATATTGATTTATGTTTTAATGAAAATGTCAACATATTGTACTACTTCCAAATTCAGCTGGTCTCACATAATTATTAAGAAAATAAAAAGAAAACCACTTGAGCTGCTGAATTTTAGTAGCAAAGCAATACTGAAAAAAGAAGAAGAAATGCAAAAGGACACTTTTTGAAACATTAATCTCAATAAATGTACCCTCTAAGCCCTTGGTGTTCCAGTGCACTTTCAACATGTAAAATATAAAGGATCACTACAAGAAAATCCACTGGCTTGCAAGGCACATGGAATAAATCATAAAAATATGCTAACATGCCAAATCAAAGTAAATATCTGCAGGCAAGAGCTCTTTATTCTGAAAACTAAAAGAAGATGAAAAAAGATGAATACTAATTTTGAGATGTAGGTCACATTTCTGTTCCACCGAAATTGGCTGTGATAGTAAAAGACTAAGATATGACTGCAAGTACATGAGTCCCTATGCTAAAATGAAGTAAACCATGCACAATTTATAGAGCGATTGTATTATAAAGTCCATTTTTGTAGGAGGAAAATTTACCTTGTTTTCATTCAAACACACACACACCAAAAGAAGATATAAAATACAGTGCAAGAATAAGACTCAAAAAGGATTGTATGCTGATGTGTACACACTGAACAAAAGCAATATTTCCCAGAACACCCTGGAATTAACTTCAATATTCTTTCAAGTAGTTAATGAAGACCAATTTGCACACTATGACCTTGATTGTGTCCCCTATATCTTTCGTGGATCTTTCACAGTCATTCACAGTATTCTCTTCCCTCCTCCTCTTGAACCTGCGGAGGGCATTAAATACAATGGGGCTGGGGCTAATACAAAAACAGAGAACCTCCAGCCCTGTAAAGATTCCCCTGAAAAGATCATACAGTCCACCCATCCTGTAGGTTCTCGGTCTGCTGCAGCCATGTGAGTCCATGGCAGCATGGTTCCACTTAAGTACTGTGGCCAGGAAACGGTTTGGGAGCTCCAAGGGCAGATCTGCTGTTAGAAGCACAGGAGCTCTCAAAGAGTCCTGGCCTTCCACTGATCTCCTGGTATCTCTGAGGTTGTTTTTATGAGGGTTGGGGGTGTTCTGCTGTGCCGTGGGAGTGGAAGGAAGCCCTGCTCCCCTCTCCCTGTGCAGGAACAATAGGGGAGCAAATCCACAAGGGATTCTCCTTGTGGAGATTTCCTCCCCCAGAGAAGTGTCCCATGGCTTTTTCCACAGCAAGGTGCAATCCAGAGCTGTATATTTATATACCAGCTCACATGGTCAAATTACCTTCTCTGCAGCATGAAAAGAAGCTGGGCAAACTTATGACTCATTTGAAAGCAATGCATATTTAGGCAATGAATCGGATTCATGGAAGAGAGGTTGGAGAACCATATTCCTAGCTTATAGGTAGAGCTGGTCAGAATATTTTAGACTAAATATAATTTCATTGAAATAACCTGTTTTATCAAAGTCAAAATGTTTTGCAGATCCGTTATCTGTTTCCACATTTTAATTGGGAAGGTTTCTGAGGCCCAGGGCCCATGGTCACTTCTGATGAGACAGAGACCTGAAATGAAAACCTGAGCTTTGGCAAAATTGCTTTTTTGTGAAAACATTTGAAAGGTTTTAATTTCGTCCCAAGGCAGAACAAAAACAAAATTCGAAAACTCAAAAGTTATCATTAAACAGAATTATCCTCTGTCAGTTCTACTTATGTGTATATAAAAACAAGCAATAAAAAGACATACCCTAGCACAAATCTAATAGCTAGCATTTAGTTCTCTGCTTGGTTGTAATAAAGCCTTAAAAGGCACAGAGAAAAATGGAAATGAGCAGGATTTGTTTAAGTTTTGCCTACTTTATTACAATCCATGTGTTCAAAGAAAAATCAATCTATCTTCAACCACTTTCCTATAGAACAATTCCAGACATTTTTACATGGTTTTACTTCCTTCCACTCTGTAGGTTATCACTTATCAGTTCTACTAATTGAAGAAAATAGATTTAGTGCCAGAGAAAACTTCACATTACATTTTACTAGTAAAGTGGTGTCAGAGACATAGGCTTTTCACAGCCAGATGAGTTTTAAACATTTCAGGAGACACCCCCTCCCTCACACACACAAATTGATAATACAATATTGCAATGCTAATTTCTTCAATTTTTCCTAATAGCATTATTGCTGGGGTCCCTCAGGCAATAGCGAAGCTCATTCATTTTATTGTCTGTTGCAACACTGTTGCCTGTGGGGCTTCAATTATAGAAATACAATATTTATTAAAATAGTTTTAAAAGATATTTACGTTAATTTAAAGTTAAGGCTGAGAATTAATCTGCCAAAAGCAAGGACATATGCAGGGAAGGTGAACTGTGTTAGCCAATGACATATAAAGGCTTCTAAAAGGCTTTGTACTTATGCTAAGTTGTACACGTTGTTCTCCCAGAATGCTTTGCAACTCATGCTAAACTTATTGTCGAACTGTACTAGTAGGTAAACTATGTATGACCCCTCTTCCTTGTACATGTAGGAACTGACAAAAACAAGATGTACGTTCTGTTAAGGTTTGCCAAATATGAACAATGCTGGTTATCTGTTTTAGGGATAATTGGTATAAGATGTCTTCACGTTTCTTTGTAACCTGCAAAATAATTGGAAGCTAGATAAGAACAGGTGGGTAAGGTCTTTAATTAATAAAGTGGAATCTGTAAAAACATTCTATTAGTTGTAAACAAGTAGGGTACTGAAAAAGGTAGTTGTAATCAACCTGAACCAGAGTGAAGATGATGTAAGCAGCAAGCCCATCCTCCAGAGACTGGTAATATATGAACTTCTCTTTTATTATTGATTTCTCTATGTTTAATAAACTAATTGAGCCAAGTCATTTGATGTTATATCAATAACAGAACAGAACGCTCAACAACTGAAATGTTTCTAAATACGTCTTCAGCTTTTGCAGTTTCTAAATCAGTTACACAATGTATATATAGCCTCAAAATTACAAATGATTAAAATAAAAACTAGTGCCCTATCCTGTGAAAATATATGTATGTTCTTAACACCTTTTGAGGAGTCAATGGAACTACTTACAGTGGTCAGATAAGCATATGCGTAAGTCTTTATAGGATCAGGGTCTAAAACATTTGTTTTACTTGGCATATCCTTAGTCTAGGTTCTGCAAGAATTTAGGGAATCTCATTCTCTCTTTCACACACACACTCACACAGGTCAAGTTGCTGCATTTTTTGTTAAACCAGATTCCAGAATGTGTGTGAAGTCATTGACTCTTGGAGAAGAAACACAGAACATTGAAATCAGCTCTAACAACCAAGCAAAAGATGAAGTGATTTTCAGTCTGTGTGTTCTGTCAGTGATGGAGGACCTAAAAAGGCTTTATTTATTTACAGGAAGATTTTTATCTGTAGTTTATATATAGATATAGATAGATAGTAATCCTTTGAGTGAATAAAGAAAAGGAGTAGTTGTGGCACCTTAGAGACTAACAAATTTATTTGAGCATAAGCTTTCGTGAGCTACAGCTCACTTCAACGTTCTCAGACACCCCAGGACTGACTGAACAGGCATACCACTCCATTGACACAGGTAATGCTCACCCAATTAAAGTCCAACCTTACCGGGTGTCTCCTCAAGCTAAAACTGCTATAGAACGGGAGATCCAGGATATGTTACAGATGGGTGTAATCTGCCCCTCTGGCAGTACATGGGCATCTCCAGTGGTTCTAGTTCCCAAAACAGATGGGGAGATACGTTTTTGCGTGGACTACCGCAAGCTAAATGCTGTAACTCGCCCAGACAACTATCCAATGCCACACACAGATGAACTGTTAGAGAAACTGGGACGGGCCCAGTTCATCTCTACCTTGGACTTAACCAAGGAGTACTAGCAGGTACCGCTAGATGAATCCGCCAAAGAAAGGTCAGCCTTCACCACACGTGTCGGGCTGTATGAATTTAATGTACTCTTTCGGGCTGCGAAATGCACCCGCCACCTTCCAAAGACTTGTAGATGGTCTCCTAGTGGGATTAGAAGAATATGCAGCCGCCTACCTTGACGATGTGGCCATATTTTCGGATTCCTGGGCAGAACACCTGGAACATCTACAAAAAGTCTTCGAAGTGAGCTGTAGCTCACGAAAGCTTATGCTCAAACAAATTTGTTAGTCTCTAAGGTGCCACAAGTACTCCTTTTCTTTTTGCGAATACCGACTAACACGGCTGCTACTCTGAAACCTTTGAGAGAATGTGCAATTATGTTGGTAACACGCAATATATTTTAAATGAGTTTTAATCATATGTTTAACCATAGATTGTTAGTTTTGTTTTCTGTGGAAATCAGGTGTAATCATTTTAAAATTGATTTAAAACAAAAGGAAAAATGATACATGATCATGCAAATGTAGTTTGCTCAATAGAAGTACTGACTCAATAGAAGTACTGACTACAGATACTGACACTGACAATGAAATAGTTATTACAGGTAAATAAAGTAATTAGAATAAATAAAATCTACAATACCCTTTTTACAGGAGATCAGGATATTATGAGGTGGTTTAGCATCTTGGATTTCAGAGTCAGTGCACAAAGCCAATTTTTATTATGTGTATTATAGAAGCATGTAGCATGCTGAGAGTGGGGCCCATTCTGCTAATACTGTTTACACACATAAGCAAGATGCAGTTATTGCCTGAAAAATCTTATGGTCAAAATGGAAAAGACAGACAAAGAAATAAGAGGAAATAGAGTCACAAAGAGCAGTGACTTACTTCAGGAAACACAACAGTAGAAGCCTTGTTCCCATGCTGATGTCCCATCCATGGATCATATTGTCTCTCATAGTAACTGAACTGGCCTAAAATGACTCTCTTTGGCTCTTTACACAATCCACTTAGTAGGAAGAAACTACACAGGCATGATGGTGCCCAAATAACAGTGTTTATGTAACATATAACAGGCGAGACCCAACTACACATATATACTCATGCTCTGACAGGGTTATGGTGGCTTCTGAAACAGAAGACAATGAGGGACAGTAGAGCACACAAGCTATTTAATGGGATAGTACCCAGTTCCATTACACTATAGTGATATAAGCCAGGTATAAACTGATTTAACTGTGTCTAAACAGAGACTTTAATTGGTTTAACTAAATCAATTTAAAAACTGATTTTAATTAAAGCAGTGTGAGTTTTAACCGCAATAAGATTTCCACTGTTCTTGATGGCTTAACTCTGAGGTTTCCTAATTTCAATTTGTTCTGAACTAGAGCTCTCTATTTTTCCCCTTGCAGCAAATTCAGCAGCAGAAGTCCTTCAAAGCTATCACTTGTTTAGTAGGATTCAACTTCATTGTGATCTGGATTGCATCCCCAGAGAAAGAGAAATATATTTGAATTTGCACCTGTAGGACAATGGGAAATTGTTATTCTGAAAATGGGCAGCTATGGCCTGTAAGTGATATCGTTTCAGAACATGATTTTGTGGGAGAAAGGAAAGTGGGTTTGTGACTAGACAGGTAAAATAATCAGACAAGTGAGAGAGGAAGCATAGAGGAAATTCAGTATTTTAAAGCACTAATGCAACTCATCTGATTCTGTTTTCTTTTCATTTTAAGAAGATACTGAGTGAGAAAGAAACAGGCAAAACTGAGCCACAAAACAGCTTTTTGTTTTGTTTTGTTTTGTCACTGAAAAGCAGCAAGAGGAAAAGTAAGTGAGACTATGAAGGAGAGAGGATGCACTGCAGAGTGGGGAATTTGGAGATGAAAGCTGCACTTTTAAGTGCTTCATTTTTCAGAGAGATACAATGGGGGATAAGAGAGAGTAGAGTTACTGTATGAAAACTGCAAATATATAATATAAAGGTGACCTGTCAAAACAAATAACAAATTGCTTTTACTTCACCAGTATGTGTTCAATGTCCCATTACCTAAACTGAAAGCAACATTCAACACAGGAAAACCCTTGGTCCAAACAGTCACCTACTTATAGGTTAACAGCTGCTTTGCCACAGGGAAAACCCAGCTGGCAAAGTGCTATGTGGTCATAACTTAAGTACCAAAGAACCTTGCTACAGCATACTAACATGTGTGTCTTTCAAAGCTTTTTATTACTATTTTAAACCCTTTGGAGCAGATTTCAGGTTTTGTGCTGAGTGCCCGTCTTTGTGCAGGTTACACCCTTTTTTTCAAACAAGAACTATATCATGGGTTTATTCAATGGAAGCAGCTGAACTTTTTTGTTTTTTTCAGAGCATGTTTAGGCTCACTGCTTTCTAAAAGAGAAAGCGACAGTTTCCTCTCACAAACTGTTGGGAACTTCAAATGGATTAGATTTTCCATAATCGGAATCTGGTGACCTTTTTAGAACAGACTCTATGATCTGCTCTTCTTGTGATTCCTCCAGACTGTGCAAGTGTCAGTGCCTCCTAGGCCACACCATTCTACCACATATCCCAACGACTTTTCTCAGCATGCTGTAATTCTTAATGGTCATCTATAATGGTGCTCATGTTCTCTGGCTAGTGTGTTTTTTTTATACACACGCTGGAGAGATTACTTCCATAGTTAGTGTCAGAGTGTTGTGCCGTACCAGTAAAAGGAGACACGTTTCAGAGTAGCAGCTGTGTTAGTCTGTATCCGCAAAAAGAAAAGGAGGACTTGTGGCACCTTAGAGACTAACCAATTTATTTGAGCATAAGCTTCCGTGATGAAGTGAGCTGTAGCTCACGAAAGCTTATGCTCAAATAAATTGGTTAGTCTCTAAGGTGCCACAAGTCCTCCTTTTCTTTTTGAGCTCAAAGAGGAAGAGGAGAAAAAATTCTAAAGTGCCTCCATTGTGATTGAATGTATAGGTCTATTTTATGAAGACACCCATTACAAGAAATAAATTCCAGGTAAGCAAAATATTTCTCTCTTTTGACCTCATGATCACCTCACAAAAAAGCAACATGTGCCCTTGTTGACATAAGGCTATTTATTGTAACTTCCTTGGAGCAGGGCTTCTAGCACTGGTTTGCGGCCACTTGCAGATGTTGCAAAATACATCAGCTTGTTTACTTGTTGCTTTGGGTAATTGTGATTATATTGCACCTGCCCTGCATTATTTAACATGGCTGCATGTAAAGTAGCAGATGGATTTTAAACTTTTATGGTTTGTTTTTAAAGTCTTTAATACTATAATCTCTGGTTATGTTGGAGACCTGCTCCTTGAATCTCAACCTAACATACTTTTACAAGCTTGAGGGCCCATCTTTAGGGGAACTCAATCTTGCATCTTTGCTCAGTAGGCAATTGAACCACTGTTGTAATAAGTGCAATACTCTGTCATTCACTTTTCCTTGATATTCATCTTCACTCTTCCGTCTCCACTTCAAATGACACCTAAAAGCATTGTCCCACCCTTCCCTCCTCACCAAAGGACTACTGCTGGCTCTTTACCTATTACCTACCATCCTTCCTTTTCTCCCTGGTGTTCAAACCTCTCTATTTTTTGCCCTAGTTTGTAATTAAAGATCAAGTTTGTACTACATTTTAGGATTTTTTTTCACAATGCTGTGATGGGGACATAGAGAGGATAAATGAATGATTTTAAAGTTATCTTTGGTCTAATCAATACTATCCATATTGCTGAAGAATTGACAATTTTTATTTGCAAATCACATACAGATACTTCCTCTCCATCAAACACTTAACAGATGACACAATGGTAATGCATATCGGAGCCCTAAAACCTATAAAGGGTAAGGTTTCTTTCTTTCTTTCTTTCTTTCTTTCTTTCTTTCTTTCTTTCTTTCTTTCTTTCTTTCTTTCTTTCTTTCTTTCTTATAGTAAAAGACAGTACTATTTCAAGCTTTAAAGTGCTGGGAGGTTTTCCCCTAAAAACATCTCCACTCCTCCCATAGCTCTCACTTTGGAACTTTCAGTATTTCAGGGATCAGTCATAGAGTTAAAAAAACACAACAAAAGTCAGAAAAGGATTTTTGATAAGGAAGCAACTTTAGTGCTTATGAAAAGTGCTACAGTATGAATCCTGGAGAGGAAGCCTGCTGGGTTTCCCTGGGATAGACATGCAGTAGCTACAGAACATAGACAGCAGAGGCAGCGGCAATGAAAACTTTCCCAGTCCAAGTCTTCTGTCTGTGGTAGAGAGAGATCACTTCTAGAGCAACAGGGTCATTTACTATCATTTCCTTTCAGCCTCTGTTTTCTGTGCTATTACTATGGATCTGTTTCCAAATTTATGCCAGTTGTGGACACCTACCTACAATTGAAAAAAAAAAGTTTGTGCTAAATTTTAAAATCAGTGCACAACAATGTCCACTTGAAATACAAAACTATTCAAGATATTAAGTCTAAAACAGACTGCGAAGAGTTACAAAGGGATCTCACAAAACTGGGTGACTGGGCAACAAAATGGCAGATGAAATTCAGTGTTGATAAATGCAGAGTAATGCACGTTGGAAAAACGTAATCCCAGCTACCCATATACAAATGATAGCGTCTAAACTAGCTGTTACCATTCAAGAAAAATGTTGGCGTCATTGTGGATAGTTCTCTGAAAACATCCACTCAGTGTGCAGCAGCAGTCAAAAAAGCAAACAGAAAGTTGTGAATCATTAAGAAAGGGATAGATAATAAGACAGAAAAGACCATATTGCTTCTATATAAATCCATGGTACGCCCATGTCTTGAACACTTGAACAACAGATGTGGTTGCCCCATCTCAAATAAGATATATTGGAATTGGAAAAGGTTCAGAAAAGGGCAACAAAACAATTAGAGGTATGGAACAGCTTCCATATGATGAGAGATTAATAAGACAGGGACTTTTCAGCTTGGAAAAGAGACGACTAAGGGGGGATATGATTGAGGTCTATAAAATCAAAACTGGTGTTGAGAAAGTAAATAATGAGGTATTATTTACTCCTCATAACACAAGAACTAAGGGTCACCAAATGAAATTAATAGGCAGCAGGTTTAAAACAAACAAAAGGAAGTATTTCATCACACAACTCACAATCAACCTATGGAACTCTTTCCCAGAGGATGTTGTGAAGGCCAAGATTATAACAGGGTTCAAAAAAGAACTAGATAAGTTCATGGAGGATAGGTCCATCAATGGCTATTAGCCAGGATGGGCAGGGATAGTGCCCCTAGGCTGTTTGCAAGAGGTTGAGAGTGGGCAGCAGGGGATGGATCACTTGGTGATTGCCTGTTCTGTTCATTCCCTCGAGGGCACCTGGCATTGCCTTCTGTTGGAAGACAGAATACTGTGCTAGATAGACCTTTTGTCTGACCAAGTATGGCCATTCTTGTGTTCTTATGAAATACTTATTAATAGCAATAGCAGATTGCTGAGCTGCAAAGTACAGTTCTATTTCAGAGAGTGATACACAGATATTCTAATGATGAGAATTATATAAAAATTAAACAGACTGGGAACCAACACAATGATTG
Source organism: Natator depressus (assembly GCF_965152275.1). NCBI lineage: Eukaryota > Metazoa > Chordata > Testudines > Cheloniidae > Natator > Natator depressus. The sequence goes on from NC_134234.1 coordinate 143,014,045, forward strand.
TGATATGCATTAGTATGATGGTCAGTTAAATATAACTACAGTAGAACCTCAGAATTACAAACACCTTGGGAATGGAGGTTGTTCTAACTCTGAAATATTCATAACTGAACAATACAGTATGGTTGTTCTTTCAAAAGTTTACAACTGAACATTGACTTAATACAGCTTTTAAACTTTACTATGCAGAAGAAAAATGCAGTTTTCCCTTTATTTTTTCAGTAGTTTAACACAGTACTGTCCTGTATTTGCTTTTTGTTGTTGTTGTTGTCTCTGCTGCTGCCTAATTGTGTACTTCCAGTTCCAAATGAGGCATATGGTTGACGGGTCAGTTAATTCTGGTGTAACTCTGAGGCTCTACTGTACTAGCTCATCTTTGATTAGCCCACAAACAAATGGAAGTTTGCCACACTTGAGATAAAAAATAATGGGGCAAGAATTTCACCCAACATCTTAAGTGTAAACTTTTCTCTAGTCCAATCCAGTTTCATTTTTATGTTTCATAATATGGATGATTAAATTGATACACTAATGATTTCTTCTTTAATTCTAATACTTTTACCTCTTCTGTCTCTGTCCAGAGCTGGGCCTGTGGTGAGTTATCACATGCTTCACCCTTTCAGAGACTACACGTGAAGTTTTTGGGAACTCCTGGTATTCCACACCTATCCTACTTTGCACCTTGGTTTAAAGGCCAGGGTTAAGCCCTGAATATAATTTTCTTTAATTAAAGCATAGCATTTATAGAATATTTCAAAATGCAGGAAAAAAACCCAGATACTATAATTGCTCATTCTATGATCTTTTTTCCATGTCTGAACCTTTTCTTCTTTCCTGGTTTTACGACAATGCAGGTTGTTTGTTTTATTACTCAGTACTTCAGGTGCTTTTGTGTGTGTTTTAATAAGACATCTCCAATCTCCCTCATGGAAAATTTCCCAGCAACAGTTCTTGTGCCTGTCAGGCTTGACAGGAGGAATATGTGATAAATTCACAATGGGGGCAGGTCTGCCTTAAAATGCTGAGATTTTAGCAGATGTATGAGAGTATCAATTAGCAAACACTACTGTATAAAATTAACAAAATCCTGAAATTGGGTATGTCACCATCTAATTGTCATCAAAGCTCTTATACTAAAAGAGGCTATTATGCAGCCTTCATGCAAGCTGGATTAGAAATTTCACTTCCAGAATGTCCATAACTTGCCATGCTAAGTGAAGTTCTTTGTGAAAGGAACAGTTGGTGTTGGGTGGGGGGGAGAGTGGGGAGGTATAAAAGTGGCCTTGTAATATATATATATTTCATAGATATAGATCACAGACAGTATTGTCAGGGCTTTGTGACTGCGAAGCTTGTTTTAGTATCAAAGTCTTCAGAGAGCATGATCTTGAGCAGAGATTAAGGCAAAGTGTGTGAGTCTTATGCTACATTTCCTTGCTCAGCAATGCCTAGCAAAGAATAACCCCAAAAGGTCACAGTCTGCTTGAAGGCTGCAGAGTAACATTTGAGTGTTAGGGTCTTTATAGTCTAATCAGAGTAAGGGAAATGACATCTTGTCTATTGTCCTTTCCTGCCATCTGGGATTTCCAGGTTCAGACAGTGTTTTATCTCAGACAGGTAGCCTGGTGTTTGTCAAGGAAGCACTAATGGTTCTCGGTTTTCAAGTATGGCTGCTTTCTGCATTTAGATCACTACTCCCTGATGGGAGACCTAGATTTGGGTTATACTTCCATGTGATTATATGGAACTAAAGTCAGTGACCTGCTACAATACATTAGATTTATCATCTTTTGGGGGGCGGGGGGAAAGATGAGTGATTAGCCACTGGTGGCAAAGAATTTTAAAAGCATGTGGGCAGAGCTCTCCTGCACTGTAATAAATTTCACTTTAGGTGCTTTAAGATGCAGTCTAAGAAATGTATATGGTCTGTTACTGCCCTGATAAAACATTGGTTGTGGGCTTCTTTTTACAAAATGTCCTAGAAATCCCATAAAAGAAGTTGATCTCAAAATGCTGTTCTCCTTCCAACAATATTTAAATGATATACTCCACTGATTATGCAGATGTTCTCAAATAGCTGTAAGCATTTTAAATAGCTGTCTTTATGTGACCTGTGTGTTCAGCTAACAACAAAAGCCTAGTTGTAAGATAGATTTTCTGGGGGCGGGGAAGGAGAGGAATGAAAGAAAAAAATACAGCAATGTAATACTAATAAACCATTACCTAGCCTTTTCCAAGATCTACTTTCTGCATCAATTTGGCAGTCTGCATGCTCAGCTCACAACTCTTAGATCTCAATACATTCTTCCTGATCAATGTAGGTTTCACTATGCAGTGCCAAAAAGGATATGTAAAACTGATGAAAGTGGCTTGTAAGTCACCCTGATCATAGCATAGATTTGTCTTAATGGCTCTATGCTACTCTTGTTGCAGCCCATGGTGTAGGGAGCATAGCTGGCATACTACTGTAGGGGCAAATATATAGGCTCAAGGACTGGTAACGTGTACATCTCACTCCCCTGGGCCAAATTCTCTTTTGGGTTACACCTGTCAATCTGGCAAATTTATTTGGGCATAAGTTTTTGTGGGCTATAACCCACTTCATCAGATGCATGGCATGAAAAATACAGTAAGCAGGTATAAATATACAGCACATGAAAAGATGGGACTTGCCTTACCAGGTTGGGGGGTCAGCGCTAATGAGGCCAATTCAATCAGGGTGGATGTGGCCCATTCCCAACAATTGACAGAAGGTGTGAATATCAACAGAGGGGAAATTATTTTTTGTAGTGACCCAGCCACTCCCAGTCTTTATTCAGGCCTAATTTGATGGTGTCAAGTTGGCAAATTAATTCCAGTTCTGCAGTTTCTCATTAAAGTCTGTTTTTGAAGGTTTTTTGTTGACAAATTGCCACTTTAAAGTCTGTTATTGAGTGTCCAGGGAGCACAGGCCCAACAAAGAAAGAAACAGAATGCCACTAGCCATCACCTACAGCCCCCAATTAAAACCTCTCCAGCAATCATCAAGGATCTACAACCTATCCTGAAGGATGATCCCTCACTCTCACAGACCTTGGGAGACAGGTCAATCCTCGCTTACAGACAGCCCCCAATCCTGAAGCAAATACTCACCAGCAACTACACACAACACAACAGAAACACTAATTCAGGAACCAATCCCGGCAACAAATGCCATTGCCAACTCTGTCCACATATCTATTCAAGGGACACCATCACAGGACCTAACCACATCAGCCACACCAACAGGGGCTCATTCACCTGCACATCTACCAATGTGATATATGCCATCACCATGTGCCAGCAATGCCCCTCTGCATGTACATTGGCCAAACCGGACAGTCTCTATGTAAAAGAATAAATGGACACCAATCAGACATCAAGAACTGTAACATTAAAAAACCAGTAGGAGAGCACCTCAATCTCCCTGGGCATAAGATCGTAGTGGGAAACATTCTGGGGTTCGGTGGGGAGCTGCCCAGCCCTCTGCATTAGTTGAATGGCCTCAGGGCTGCTTTAACTTTCATGTTGCTACCAACAGACCCAATCGGCTGTTCTGGCAGCCAAAGAAAGCTGTGCGTGATGTGGATAAGGGATTTGAACTTTGATCTTCTATACTGTAGGAGAGTGACCTACCTACTGCACTACAGAGCGTTCTGGCATGGGGTTTCTCAATCTCTCCTGCTGAAATTCTTTCAAATTGTGTAGGATACTTCAGTACAGTCATTCCCCCACCAACACCCTTAATACCCTCTATGCCAGGGGCTTCGAAGGGACTAGGACAATTACAATATCCCTCAGTATCACCTACTGTACCCAGGGTAATCCCTAGTGACTGGCTTCACAGCCTGTCCTAACAGAAAAGTCTGGCCCTGCACAAAGCATACTGACAGGAATGACTGGACTCCCCTTTCTACCCTATATTTCCCCAATACCTGAGCCTGAAAATGTCTCTTTGTGCGAAGCGCCAGGAGAAGAACCATAGACTACAATTTGGTGGCCATTGCTTTAAAGTAAATCTACCAGCTTGTCCATTTGAAAGTTTCATTGTTTGAACATAGGTGTTATTTTAACCCAGTTTATTCAAATTCATGCAATCACTGGGTTCTTAATAATAATCCCGAGTTCTTATGCAGTAAGTCTCAAAACACTTTTAAAAAGAGGTTAGTATCATTCTCCTCATTTTATGGATTTGGAAACTTAGGCACAGAGCAGTGAAGTGACTTGCCCAAGGTCAACCGGCAAGCTCCTGGCAGAGCCAGGATAAAGCCCTGGTCCCCAGAGTCCCAGTCCAGTGCTCTAGCCTTAGATCAATTAAGTTTAGTTGAAACTGAAATAAGCAATAATAAAAACATATATGAACAACATGCAAAAAAGAAAGGGGACAGGAACAACATAAATAAAATGAGAAAGGACAGGGTTTATACAAGACTGATCAACCTATTTGAAGAAACTTATGTTTTCTCATGCAATGAATAGCCAAAAGTAGTATATTAATAAATTTCAAGAAATGCTGATGAATGCCCTCTGATACTGGAAGTATTCCATTTGCATAAAAAAGACACTTTCTAAACTGGCCAACTCAATTTAGACTACTATAGGGGATCAATATTTTTAACTGTGCAGTAGATTTCCATTTCCGAAGAATAATTATCTTAACAGCTAATGCTGCTCTTAGGAGGATTTTTCTACAGTGAAAGTTCTTGCATGTTGAACAGTTAGTATATGAAATGTCTTTTACAAACAAGTGAGAGCATTATGTCTAGTTACATATGTGGGCTTTTAGAAAAGACTTCCATCTGTCTACTCACAGGACGTCTGTGGCCCAAAAGCCAAACCACTTTATAATAAAGGTGTGATTGATGCCAGTTTATCCAGTTCCTGCCTCTTCCCAGTCCCTGAATCCTAGATGTATGAGGTTTATATGCCACATCACAGAAGTCCACATATGTAACTAGACATAATTGTCTCACTTGCGCAAAAGAAGACAAAAAAATCACAAGATATTCTGTAGTTTCCCAGGCTGGTTTATCTCCTGCCATAGCTCTTAACCTATAGCACTCTCTCCCTGTGAGCCTGCAATACAGCATCATACATTTCTTCAGGCACAGCTTCTGCTTATCAATGTTATGTCATCCAGCCAGGGGACTGAAACCATGCATGCATCAAGCCACCAATCACAGTTCCATTAGCAAATTCCAAGTATTGAATACTACAGCAAACACTCCTTTCAGTGAGTTTATGAACATCCCAAAGAGTCACATATATTTGCAGATACTATTAACTGAAGCTTTATGAATAAAGCGTTGTAAGAAAGTATTATTAGTTTTGCCAACAATTCCAAAACAGAAGAGTCAAACATGATGAATTGTTCATAATGAATAGTTCAAGTTTTACTCATACCTTGAAGCTATACAGCAATGTCCTTGTGATCTTAGCTCACAGAACAATCAGCTTCCTAGATCAAACTCCTATACGATGTTATAGAGGCATAAACATTCAACAGCTGACTGTTTTCCATATGTAGGCAACCATAAAGAGTAGGTTGTGGGTATTTTAAGATAGCAACTCTTACTATACTTATAAATATATGGAAACATATTTCTTAGATGCATGCAGCAATGTGAACATTGGATTCCTCTATGCTTAAAAGATCTAATCTTACACCCACTGAAGTCAAAGAGAACTTGGCCATTAACTTCAGTGGATAGTAGATTGGGTCCAAACAGCATTACAAATGTAAAGAAAACATAACAAAAGGAAGCACTGTAGTGGCAGAGGCAAGCATTTCAGTGCTACTAAGAAGTTCTATGCTGGTGCAATTAAAACAAGAAGTCATTTACCATATCATATACATTATCATATGTAATTCTGATACCTTCTCAAAATCAATATTTTTTGTTTTTGCGTATTTGAAATGTCATAGAGAATGTTTCCCGCACATTTCCATAACTACTTGCATGGGTCATTTACATTCTACAAAGTGTAATATGAAATTTATATGTGTTATTTTTTTTTTACCAAATGAGTGTGTGCAACAGATGAATTTAAAGTTGTATTGTTTCATAGCTGTGGAATTTTTTTAAGTGTCCCAGTGGCCAAATGTATAGTAAGCTTTATCTTCAGATTCACAGCTTCAGTAAAAAAAAAAAAAAAATCCAATAGCAATTGCAGAAGGATATCAAGTTCTCCATTTTCATTTTTCCATTAAGAACAGCTCAGTCACAGTTACCTTAGGCAATTTCTACTTTATACCAGGATGGATCTTTTCTTGCCACTTATAATAACATTTATCTTTCTGCAGGGAGGCATATCTTTAGGATAATTCTGAAAAATGGCATGACCATTAAGATTTGATTTCCAGCAAAATGTTGGCGAGACAACATTGCTAGAACAGGCCTGAGTGCAAACAACTTCAGTGTTTAATTTCCTGGAATTTAATGGGGGTAGTTGATTTAAACTACTATTCATATCCCTAATGAAAGAAGCTTCTTCAGAACGATTACAGGATGATCTATAAACACAGGGATGTAGTCTCAAGTCATATTTTGATACCTTGAAGGACATAGCCCTGAGTGAGTATATCTAGGTGCTGGAGGCAACTATTATCCTTAGCTATAAGAAATATCACAATGCAAGAAATATGTCATCCATCTTATTTACCTTAATTTGCAAAGCTACTGCCATTTTTTCTTATGACTGGTATGCAAGGAAAAAAAGTAAGTGTAAAATGCCACAGTTCCTATCAAACCATTTTAAAGACTGTTTTAAGTGCCTCATAATGTCCTTATTTTAAGTTAAAAGTGGTCAAAATCTCTGTCAATTGCCTCACAACCCATTCTTTCCTCTCATTGATTAAATAAACATCTATATATCTTTTGCTCTCTTTAGATTGCTTCCCTGAAAACGCACTATTGAAAAAGGGAGATGGAAAGAAAGAGGAATACAATGGTTAAGCAATCTCATCATTTGGGGCTGGTTACTCATTGCTGTAAGTTGGTGTAGGTTCAACGAAGTCACATGCTTATTTAGCTGGCTGTGGTATGGCTCATGATGCCAAGTGTGTCCTTGGTTCCTTTAAATTTATGACAATAACAAAGGCAAATTAAATCAGGTACCTGTTGTACATTCAGTTGCTACCTTACAATAGTCTTGGTTCAACAAATTCCCACCCCCTTCTCAGTGGGGGATAAATTTGGCCAGACTAGGAAGTGGATGGCCAACTCTTGAGAGTGGAAGGGGAAGCCTCATGCCCAGATAAAACAAGCACTTCCTTGTCCCTCCAAATGCTCATACACATGTGCTTCAGGGAGGGGAGAGGCTTCTTTGTCTCCCATTGGCCAGCTGGAGGGGGAGTAGGATTAAGGGAATGGATTACCTCTCATTGTCCCCTTCTCAATTTACAGCTGTCCTACATGTCTGGGGCCCATCTTATTACTCCATCCTTCCTCTGTGTGATTAAGGTATATTGAGCTGCATTTCCAGGATGCTGTGGGTATGACAGATCACCTGATTTGAGATCAGGAAACAGTTTTTCCCAGTAGGGCAAAGTTAGCGGTAGTCTGGAGGGATTTTTATCTCCCTCGCAGCATTGTGGCAGCACAGTTTAGTTTAAAAGGAGTAAGGACAGAATTTTAACGTCAGGTGGAATATCAAAAGACTAAGGTGTTGCATATTGTGGTCAGTGTGGATGAAAGCTAAAAGGGTCAGCTCCCAGAGATAAATGAGACTGGAACATGGCTGGGAAAGTGCTGTAAGGAGAAGGCCATACCTGAAGTCTCTGCAGACTGAGGTTCCCTGGGGGTTTCTTCTATCCCCCTTGTGGATATCCCACCCTAGACTACACCAAATTAAATGTTCAGAAACACCACTGAGTAGGTGTGTGTGTCTCTGTATGCGTGTGTGTAAATGCAGCCCACCCCCCTAGTTAAGTTAATAAAGTCTCACTCTGCTGCTTAAATCCATTCCTGTGTCTGTCTTTTATTCGTCTGCATGTTCTGATCAAGCCCAGAGGCCAAACATGGGCAAAATTTTGTACAATGTGCTGTGCCTTAGTAAGAATTCAAAGTCTGTTTTTCATTTTGGGAGCAAAAGGTGTTAATGAGTCTCTTTCTAGTGCCTCCTAGAGATACAGTTAGGGAAGATAGACAATATTGTATGACTTAGTTACCAATCACCTGACATGAATTGTGAATCACAGACAGAACCATTTCATGAAAAAATCAATAGATTTAATTTATTTGCCTACACTATTGCACAAACAACTGAAAACCACAAGCAAATTGACAGAAGTCACAACATGCTTGTAGATCATTTACAAATGGAGATAGGGTTAAATCTTCTGGATACATTATTAATGAATAATTCGACCACCTCTAGAGCCTATTGAACATCTCTGCATATCACAGAGTTCGCATTTGGCACTATTTGAAACAGTTTCTGTTCAGGAGAGACAGTTTATCTTGTGATGATGGCAAGTAACCCATCTTATTACTTAGGAATGAGCAAATCTCTAGAGAGAACATCAATATGGATAAACTCTGCACACGGTGTACTAATCTGAACTGATTTAAAACGTTTTTGGTACAAAATAGGATGGAAATCTTGTGGAAATAGGCTTTCTTGTAAAGTTTCCAACAATTCCTGATTTGGGCAAGGTCAAAAGAAGAACAAAACAAAACTGGACTTAACTGAACCTTAAAAAAGTTTGGATCCCAACTGGGAATGGAGGCTCAAGTCGATGATCTTTTCTGGATCTACCTATTCATATATGTAATCTCTCAAATCATGCTATCTTTGTAGAATTGGATGGTAATCATAATACCAAATACCTCTGTTAACAAAAGCTGATTGAACATTCATAAAAAGGAGATGCAATTTCACTACTGAAAATTACTCAAATATAAATAGCATGGTGTGCTGTATATGCATAACCTGAATGTGGGCAAAACAGAGTTGTTACTGACACTTGTTTAAAAAAAGTCAATATTTGAATCATTAAAGAATCATTTTTTGCCAGAACAGAATAGGGGAAAAATCTTATGATGTGATAATCCAAGTAAAACTTCTTGAAATTAGGGGACATGAAATCCATAATTGTAAAGAATGCTATAGCAACATAATAACATCTTTTAGTGTTTGCTACAAACAATACAGCTTGTTTAGTAAATGCAGTATTGAAACACAATCAAATCTAAGAAGTTTCATATCAGTATCTGTTTGGAGACTATAGCTAAGAGCAGATATCTAAAATAAAGCCTTAGCAATATCCAAAAAACAATGCACAAAATCCACAAAACAGGCTTCTTTGTCTTTTCTATGAGTTCAGCAAAAATGTGTGTCTTTAAGGAAGAAAATAATTACCTACCCAAAAACAAAAAACGTACCTAAAAGCTCTCAAGGTCAGATGAGTGAATGACTCTGGATGTATTTTGTTCGAAGGTCATTAAAAAAAAGTAATTGGTAAAAATATTCTTAATTTTGTGAATGGATTTAAACTGTTGACTAACCATTGTTACAATGCAGGGCAACTGCACCTGTAACCCACTCTTTGGTCCCTCAAGGGCATCCATTCTAGGCTCCAGGCTCCACAATCATCACCTCTCCTTGGCCATCTGTCTCTCTCCTGATCAGGGTTTTTCCAGGCTGCACTGTTCCCTGCTCACCCTGTGATAATCCCAGCAAGCCAGACTGCCTAAACAGGCCAGCATCTATTCCAGGGGTATCCAAACTTGGTTCACAGCTTGTTCAGGGTCAGCCACGAACCGCAGCCACTGGGAGCTACGAGCCGCCGTACGTGCGGACGCTCAGGTAAACAAAGCATCTTGCGGCCTGCCAGGGGTTTACCCTAAAGCAAGTTTGGGAACTCCTGATCTATTCTTTGCTTTCTCTTGAAAGGCTATGAACAAATCAGTTCTTTTTAAGCAAGCATATTTATTCTTAAGGTAAAAGCACTGTAGAGAAGACATTAAAATAATAAAAGAAACTACATGCATGCTAAGAAGCTTACCAGAGATCACCCTGATGTCTCCACAATGGTCTCTGGCAGATATCAATCCTTCCAACCCTTCCCTAAGAATTAGGGCCCTCCCCTTGGACAGAAGATCCTGGCAATTTGCTAGATCAGAATGAAGGCCCTGAGTCAGTTTAAACTCAGACTGTTTATCAACAAGTCCTTTCTTTACCTGTTGGACTCTGGATAATCTACTCTGAACTGGTAAAGGCAGCCTACCCAAGAAGTGGTACCTCTCTGGAGGTGTTGCAACGTGAGGGAATTTATCTAGTCATCCCCCACTGTTCTTAGTTCCTGGAAGACGTGTGGTCCACCTTTCCCATGGAAGAACATACAGTTCCTATCCCACAATGATACACAAACTTAATACAGTAAGATTTCTCAAAGATATTGCAGGAAAATGCTATATTTATCACAGCCTATCGTGGCTCCCACTGGCCACGGTTCACCGCTCCAGGCCAATGGGGCTGCGGGAAGGGCGGCCAGCACATCCCTCGGCCCGCGCCGCTTTCTGCAGCCCCCATTGGCCTGGAGCGGTGAACCGTGGCCAGTGGGAGCCACGATAGGCCGATCCTGCGGATGTGGCAGGTAAACAAACCAGCCCGGCCCGCCAGGGGCTTTCCCTGAACAAGCGGCGGACCGGCTTTGAGAACCACTGCTCTAGAGTAGCCTCCAGGCTCATAAGACAGCCACAAAGATCTGTCTTGGGGTCAAGAAATTACAAATGAGAATGTTTTGACAACTTTTTACAACCTCCCCCACCCCCTCCCCCGGCCAACCAACCTAAACTGTGTGCTCTTTGGCCATAGCTGAGGAACTTTCTATGTAGGGAATATCTAGGGAATATTTAATGATATTTTCAATTGATCTCACTTTCCCTTTGGAAGCTAGTAGCATATATTTGGGAATAATACTGTGAGGCAATATTGCATGTTTAAGATGTCAAGACTTTCTATGGGCCTCTGTACTTCTTTTGCTCTCTGGTGAGGCTGCAATGTGGAGAGGAGGGACTTTTCTCTGGCATGAGTGCACAGGCACTCACCTGTTTTCTAAAGGTGATGCGTTTGAGTCTGTCCTATACAGACTGACACAAATAAATGTGTGGAGGGTGAGCTGGGGTGGGTCATAGGCCCTATGATTACATGGATCCTGCCGACTTAAAACTCCAGGCAAGTGCAATAGAGAAACTATTAGAGACTGTTCCAGCTGTGGTCACTGCTGCAGGGAGTAGGTACCCATGTGAATTGTGCCTCCCCAATTTGCCAAAAAAACCAACAACAACAACAAAAAAACCCCCACATGCATAAGTCCTTATTGCTCGGATTCATGCAGGTGAAGAAAATTTACTCTATGGGCCTGCTTTTACAGATGTGGGCTAATTTCTGAGGCACAGATTTTCAGCTGAAACTGATGTCCAGTAGTGGTTAATCTACAAAAAAAAAATATTTAAAAAATCAGGTAGATAGATATCTAAGGAACTTCCATTGACCACACAATTATTCATTACCACAAAATGGATTTGATGCCCCTTTTGAAATCAGGTCCTAAGTTACTGTAGTCAACATTTCAGGGCTTATTTTTTAAAAAAATGAGAGTGGACTAAAAACAGCTGAGTCTAGAGTTTATGTGCCAGAAAAGAAATATGTGGGTTAGCAGTTGAGCAGTCAAACTATAACACTCCCACACTCACAGAACAGTACATTTCATTCCTTTTCTAATTCCTTCCCTAGTGTGACTCTTAAACTGTAACTGTGGAGTTGTCACTCTGACTGACAGGCATAGTTGATTGTTTCCATAGGAATATGTCTAAATGCAGATTATACTTTCTGATGAGTAACTCAAAGTAGCTGTAAATACCATCCAATAAAAAGTTATGGCTAGTGATGAACTCAGATGATTTCTAGAGTTAGGACTGAATTTTTTGGAAATAGTGCCATAAGTAGCTCCCGCATTAACATTTGCTGAGGTTTTTTCTTTTTCTTCTCCTAAACATATTTTTGAGAAAGTGTAAGATATCACTTGGGGATACCAGTTTCTATAGCATCCTCATTTAAAGAGAAGATCCAAACATTCACCTGCCACCATGAAACTCTAGTCACTCTCACCCTTTCCTGTGTGTTTTTCTTTTAAACAAGAATATATGTATATATATATATATATATATATATATATATATATATATATATATATATATAATACTATATATACTATATATATATATATATATATTATATATAATAATAAATATATATAATAATATAATATATATATATTACTTTCTTTCTGCCACTCCCAACTCCAGCATTTAGGCTCTTAAGGATGACATGTGATGTTTAGTGTATTCTTTGTAGATTTCTTTGCTATTGCATTTTGTGCATTATGTCACAGTGCAGTAGATTAACAAAACTTTAAGAAAAGAAAACTGCTGGGGTAAGCAAAAGTTTTAGCTTGGGGTGGTGGGGCTTGCTGGCAGCTTGATAAGCTCCTTGGGTCTGGGACTGTCTTTTTGTTCTGTCTTTGTACCATGCTTAACACAAAGGGATCCTGGTCAATGACTGGGGCCCTTGAAAATGATAAATACTGGACATCAGATCATATTGTCATGTCTCTTAACCCTCCCAGAAGCAAGATGCAAAATGTAGGGAAATATCAGAAGACTAGCAAACTGATGGCAACGCAATCTATTTTCCCCCCTTCCTCCATTGCACACACAGTTTTCAGAGCTCAGACGTAGGCGCTCTGAACAGCATTTGGCAAGGAATACCACCTCTGTTAATTCTCAGCATGCAGGCAGGCTCTTTATGCTGTGTAAGTGGTGTCAAATTAAAAACAGATAACTCATCAAGCATTCTCAGGCTGGGTGATAGATCTAATTTAGCAGAAATCAGGGTGACCGAACTGGAAACAACAAGCAGCCCTTTCATGCAGAATTATCAAAGAGAACAGAATGATACTGGGTAAAAGGACTTCCTGGAAATGTGTTCCATACTAAGAAATGGAGACTGCAAAGCATACACTAACGGGCCAGGAGGAGCAGGACCTTATTCTTCCTAGCCCCTCTCTGAAGAGTGATTGCCAGGAGCTTTACCCCTAGGTTCAGAGGTTTCTATATGCATAGAGAAAGCATGCTGGATTCCCACCCAGAAAATGGATTAGCAAAAAGTACATAAGCGAACTGCAACCTGATATTTTCCATAATGGAAATAGGATGTTTGCAGGAAGATGAAAGCACAAGGAAATCCTCCAGACAAAGGGACTTTAAAAATAGGCCAAGAGAAGGAAAATGGTCCCCATTAAATCCTCTCACCAAGAACTTGTTACTGATGCAAGTTATCGTTACTGTAATGCAGCAGGGGCCAACGATAGCTGGATAACATGATGATCACCTCCTGGCAGATCAGAAGTCATGTCAGGGCATCCTCGAGTGCCAAAGGAGCCAGATAAATAGATTTTTAAAAAGTAACACTTCTAATGTAATTGACTGGGTAAGAGGGAGCATTGCAGACTAACCCATCACAGGGACTATTTGAGAAAGATGGTACTACCAATGTGAATAAAACTGGCATACTCTGGAACACAGTGTGCATGGATTTACATCTAATTAGCACCATTATTTTCACCTGGCTTACTCCACGCTTCAGTTTACATTTTTTTCTTAATCATTTTAAAAAGCAGCTGCAATGGGTGGGTCTGTGAAAAATATCATAACAACAAAATTTCTGATTTGTCATCTGTCACGCTATTGTCTGTGGTTGAAGTATAGTTCTTACTTCTTCCTAATCCATAGTTGGGTTCAAGCCCTTGGACATGGGTCATACACAACTCCTGCTCCGATGGGTTTTGACACCACTGTTTTTGCCTCCACTGTCGTCAAAGTATAGAAGAAAGAAATGTTTCTACTACGTCCGCTGTTGCTTCTGAGAGATGGCCCTGAGCTGCAATGTTTAGATCTGGATCCTAACTTTCCAAAGTTTGGAAGTGTTCATTATCAGGACTTTGGTTTGAATCTTCCTCCCACGCTCCTTCCCTCTTAAATGTCTCTTTTTTGTTGCAGCATATTGCGACAATAACACTTATTCTCTGAGCTTCTGTTTTCTCTTACAACTAAATAAACACACACACACACACACACACACACACATCTGTTTTTGGTCATGTTAAATTGCAATCTCCTCAAGGAAAGGACTTTGTCTCCCTATATATCTGTATAGTAGCCAGCATATTTGGATGCTAATGTAACATATTATTAGACAATCAGAATGATTTCTTAAAATAATTGTTATGTTGCCTCTACTCTTTGTATGCCTAAATGTATAGGACTCTTCTGACTTTGATAATCAGGGACCGGGTTGAACAGAGCACACCATACTGGCAGAGCAACTGACTTTGAAATACTGCAGCATGTGTTTCCCTTGCCCAGTGCAGTAGCAGGAGAGTCAGAGACTGTGTTCCTAATTGAAAAGTAATATGTACATATTCCAAAAATATTGTACATCATGTTTTCATGCTAGGGGGAATAGAACAACAGTCCTGATTCCTCCTTCAGTGGCCTGTTCACATCCTCCTTTGTTACTTTAGCAGCAGTATGTGATGGGCAAGTAACATGTGCCCTTCTCCTCTTCCACCATTACTACTTTCTATGGTTGTCTGCAGTTTTTTCCAGCTCTGAAGAACAGGACAGCATGTCTCCTAAGAAAACATATGATCTAATATATTTTAAATGTGCTCCATATATTTAAAAAGGATGGCAAATAAGTGGCAGTTAATTAAATGCTGGCACTAGAATCAATGGAATAATTTTAATAGAAGTGATTTCAAATGTTAGATCCACAAGAACAACAACAACAACAACAAAATCCTTCCCATCTTCTGAAATGAAACCAAAGAACAAACACAAAAACTTTGCTCCATTAAGGTCATGATTAGCATGAATTCCACAACTGAGGCCTGTTATGGAGTTAATATGGACACAGAACCTCATGTGCAGTATTAAATAATTTCAGCAAATAAATATATATTTACATTAACTAATCTATTTATTTTAAAAAAATATAGAATCAGTTTTTTTCTATTTAAATTATTGCTAGACATGAAGTTCATATAAAAATAGAACCTGCTTTATATATTCAAGGATGGATCAACTACTGCTTCTCACGAGTCGCAAACCAATTAACTGAAGGAAGGCAAAAAACAAGTAAGGATCCCATGTTGCAAAGAAGAAGAAAAAAAACCTCAATCAGAATGGAGTAATGAGTAGAATGACAATTTACTTATGGAAGGATAATTCTCATCCAGCAAGTGACGGAGAGAGGCCTATTGAGAATATAAATAAGGCATATCAAATACCTCTTGATGTATCAGAAGAAATTTTTGTCTTATCAGATAATGAACTTGTTTTTTGTGATGAGAATGATAGTTAATCCATTACTAATGGTGATGAGAATAATAATGAGAATGCAACTGCATTGGAAGCATGTACTGTGTCCTAGGTGGAAGAGAATCCATAAATTCAAGGCAGGAATAAAATGTAACAGTCAGAATAATGTAGTAATAGAAACATAATAACTTAAAGATAAAGTGAAAAATTTGAGAACATTAATATTGAGATGCTAAAAGAAATACACAAATGTAAGTCATCTATTCACAATCTCACCTAATTAAGATTTGGAATGAAGTATTAGGCCCTGTTCCTGCAGATGCTTACACATACACAAAATTAAACATGTGAGTAGTCTCATTGACTTCACAGGGATATTCACATGCTTACAGTTAAGCATGTGCATAAGTGTCCAGAGGTCTTACATTGGAGCAAATGTATAAACACTGTTAAATAAACAGGGGGCCATAATGGTTTTATTAGTAGTGCTTGAAAAACATGTCTGAACCTTTGTATCTGAGGTAGAGAATTCAGAGGGCCAGATCATCAGGTGATTTACCAGGTGATCTGGCCCCCAGTCTGCAAAGACATTGAAAAGTTGATTATTTAACTATTAATGAGTCTAAATGACAAAATCTTGGGTGGTTTCTTTTCCATCCACCAAGAAAATGGTAGTTTCCTTTTCTGCAGAAGCAGGACTCCTCTCTACTTAAAAGGCACAGTACACAGAAAACAAATAATAAGAGATATTATTTAGGGAACCCTGTAATTATTGTGCCAGTATGGTATATCAGACTTTTCATGCAACTTATTTAAAACCTACATACTTCAGTAATATAAGCATATAGTAGCAAACTATGTATTTATTTCCTGCTGGTATACTGTTGTCAATACGTATTTGATCCCAGAATATAACAAAATCCAGTTGTGTCCTATTGTTTGCTGATATTGATCATTTGTAAAACTAATATAAATGTCATTAAAAAAATTCTTTTGAAGTGAACCTCTTAATCTGATACATTTAGGTAACGCCAAATGCTTGCCACTGTCTGAAATAATCTTTTTGCCAGTGTTTGAACTGAGTTATTTGTAAAAGGAGATGGATAAAGCCTTTACAGTAATATCTTCTTCTGGATTATATTTTTTAGTTTTAAATACCTGCATTTTGGTGCATTCCAAAGGCAAAAAAAAAAAAAAAGTTCTCTTCTGGAGGATTTTTGTAGCTAAGGATAAAAAGTTATTTGTGGCACAATTGTTCAGCAATATCCATAGAAGGGGCTGGTCTCCACTAGAAGATAAGATCTGTTTCGTAAGATCTGTTTCTTTATCTGGTGGTGATGGGCACTATCAGGACAGGATTGTATTCCTAACAGTCCTATACCACCTTATTTCAATGTGACTGGTTTGGAATGTGAGGATGTGACCATTCGCTTCCCAGTTTATGGCTGCCCTTGTTGCTTAGTCAAAGGCCTTAGCCTAAGAAAAAAGCCTTAGACTATCCTAGTGAGAGAAGGCCCATACACAGGCAGACTTGTGGTTTTGATTCTTTTGATTCTTGTGGTTTTATAACTCTGTAACAAGCTAAGTGATAAAAATACACCTAACTTCTTAAAGTATAGGCCTTTACAGGCAGGCCTGCATATCTATATTCTAACACACCCTATTGCATCAACCTATAGCAGCCAAAGCCATAATTTCAACTGGACACTCCAAATGCACCATTCTTCTGAGAATGGAAAATGCATTTGGGTCCTGATCCTGCACGATTGAAGTGAATGGGAGCTCTGCCATTG
This sequence comes from Natator depressus, assembly GCF_965152275.1. Classification (NCBI taxonomy): domain Eukaryota; kingdom Metazoa; phylum Chordata; order Testudines; family Cheloniidae; genus Natator; species Natator depressus. Next base: position 143,031,242 of record NC_134234.1, read on the forward strand.
ATTCAATGGGTGATTCCTAAATGAATTTAACCACAGAATATCTGCAAATGGATTTTAACTTTCTTGAATACACTTGTTTGAAAATTTATGTTTTTTTACTCTTTGGATTTGAAAACAAAAATCAACTCAGGATGCTTACTTATGACTAGTCCAGGGATCATCAACCTTTGGCATATGGCCCGCCAGGGTAAGCCCCCTGGCAGGTCGGGCCGATTTGTTTACCTGCCACGACCGCAGGGTCGGCAGATTGCAGCTCCCACTGTCCACAGTTCGCCACTCCAGGCCAATGTGGGCTGCAGGAAGCGGTGCAGGCGAAGGGATGTGCTGGCCACCACTTCCCACAGCCCCCATTGGCCTTGAGCAGTGAACCACGGCCAGTGGGACCTGCAATCAGCCGACCAGGGGGCTTACCCTGGCGGGCCACATGCCAAAGGTTGCCGATGTTAGATGTTTTAACAGACACTTGTGGAGAGAATACTTACATGTGTAAATTTAATGTTTGTTTTCTGGGAATATTTATGCCAGTTAATTTCACTTTCACAAATGTTTGCAGAAAGTGAACACAAAAGAGATAACTTTATCAAGGCTTGTAATTCATTTAAAATATCTAACATATTCCTGCTGGAAGTGTTGCATTCTTTCCCCAGTTCTAATAATTACCTTTCTTTTATTCTTTTCAAAATGTTTACATGATGTTTTTAGAATCATGAAATAAATGGATATATTGTTTTATAGTTAGAAATACAAAATGCAGATTTACTGAACTCCAGTTTCCCACAAACATTATTTTAGTCAGGTAAATCTATTAACATTTATTCTCTGTAAAGTTGACATTCACAGATATTTATGGAGATGATTTTGAGTGAAACAGGCTTGCATTAAGTAAAACCTTAATTTAGAGCCAGAGTCTGCCAATCATATGATTTGTCTTCACTTCACAGTTAACTTGAGTATCTACAAGCATGTTACTCCTTTGGAGCTAGCCTAGCTTCAGTGAGAATAGCCACATTGCAAAATAACACTAGAGCTGCTTTGTCTACATTGTTGATGCACTTGTCTTTGTGAGGTGTTAGGACTTTTGAGGGCATATCCCATGGTTCTTTGTGGTGGAACAACCTGAACTGTTGTATGAATTCTTTCTGGTGAATTGTGGGGGAATTTGTCTGAACTTCCTAGGTACATGGGAGGGAATTGTGGGAAGGCAGTGGAGGATTAGTCGCACTCAAGTTGACACACTGTACAGTAGTCATGTTAGTAGCTGACAAATTGTGCTAACTTGAGCGTATATCCCCTGACAAGGAGTCAACTGGTGCTCAAAATACCACCACACTTGAATTAAGAGTTTGTGTGTGTGCACAGGACTCAACTGAGTGGCAACTTTCTAGTTATAATTCAAGTTAAGTTTGAAATGAAGACTAGCCCTTGCTCAGATTAGGTAGTACCTTACACAAAAGATGTCACATTTTATAACCCCATAAGTGTCCCATTTATAATCAATGGGATGACTTCCGGAGTAAGATATTATTTAATGTGAGTAAGGGTGGCACAATCTGGCTATTAGTCAGGCAAATCTGCTGCATATATATTTAATTTGATATTCTGACACTTAAAAAAAATTTAAGTAAGGGAACGTTACAGTAGAAGGTAGGGGGAGCTATGTGATCCATTGGACAGGGGGCCGGACTGGGATTCTGGAAAACTTGGTTTCATTCCCAGCTCAACTACTGGCCATAAAAGTGATCTTGAGAGAGCATTTCACAACTCAATGCCTCAATTTTCCCATGAGTAAAATGTGAAGATTTAATAATCTACAGATGGAAAATGCTATATAAGAGCTATGTATAATTATTATTACTTAAGCACTTGCCTATTGACCACATAGGTCCCTCATCTATTAGGTGCTGAATACATAGATTTCAGTGGTAGTTCTAAGCTCTTAGCATCTCACCGGTTCAAGTTCCAAGAGCTGAAAAGAAGTATAAAATAGTTTGGCGTCTCTCTAAACTAGAGCAGTGACATTCTAAAAATGCTGAAAAATATTTAAGAGTATACAATGGTTACCCAATTCCTAGCAGCTGAACCAGGGAACGAGCCTTCAGGGACCTATATAGTAGCTGACCTATACCCTAAATATCAAAAGTGTATTCATGGTTTTGACAGATCAAGGTATCAGCTTAATGCAAGAAGAAAAGATTCCCCTAGTAAAAGAATGCCATTTTTTAGGCATCCACCCCCTCTTTTTCAGTGACACACTACTGGAACATATTCCTTACTTAGCTCAACCAGAACAAAAAGCATGTAATCTGTGTGTTCATGGATTGATATTGAATGCAGTTAATAAATGGTTCTTCTTATGTAGATTTCTGTAATTAAAACAAAGAGGAACAAAACCCTACAATTAACAGTTATAAGTAAACTGTAATTTTTCAAACTCCTATACTCATTTTGATTATTATCCACTGCATATCAGAGACTGGCCTACCAGCTATAAACTCTGCCCTAGGGAGCAGGGCGGTTTTATTTGATGAATTGAAATGTCATTTTCTGTGACCTCTAGACAGCAGAGATGAAAGCTGTATTGTCAAGGTAACATAGGCACCATGTAGCTTTATTACCGCCAGAGACATAACCATATTAACTTCATACAGCAGGAAAGGTTGTGGGTTACACCACCACCAAGATATATTCTATGAAACATCCTTATTTAGCAATAGCTTTGCACAAAACGTATTTCAGCTAATGTCTCTGATATCCATGCCTATCCACTGAACAAGAGAGGACACATATTTTGCTAATATGAACTTCTGACCAAGTGTGACTGAAGTTATTTAATGAGGAAAAAGAATAACCTTTTTTTTTTTTCAAATCTAGGCTTTTGCCTACCTCAACTTGTGAGAAATATATGCCTCAGCTAGCAATTTGTATATGTAATGTTCTGTAAAAAACGAAATAAGCAGCAAGTAATTAACCATGCATGTTGCATTTATGGAAGTGACTATATGCATGGTTAGCACTGTGTGGGCCATGTCCACCAATTCCCTTGCCTGTACACAGGACTAGGAGATTTGTGGCTCCTCCAGCTCAAGATCGTGCAGAGGAACATGATTTGTAACCATCGTGGTGGTGCTGGGGATTGAACCCAAGACAGGCACTCTGGGTGCATATCCTGCTTTGACATCCAATTGTTTTGTTTGGACTTTTGTTTTTTTAAAACCAATGACACCTGTAGGAAAGAGATGGAGGAGCTCAGGAGGAGGGTGTTTGTCATAAGTCCAGAGTTGCAGGAAAAGTGAGAGCATGGGCTGTTCCATGCCTGGCAAGTTTAGTGAGCATGCTCAGTAATACCAGGAGAGCACAAAGGAGTATTATCATGAGAAAAGATGTAGGCTACTTTTATAGGAACTGTGCATGCTCACGTGTAATAGTATGTGACTGGATAGTTATAATGTGTGCAAAAACTGTGACAGGACAAGGCACACATATGGCATATATATCAAAGGGTTTCAAAGAAGAAAATGTGTTTTAAATCAAATGTCCCAAAACTAATGTGTGTGTGTGTGTGTGTGTGTGTGTTATCCTCCACAACTCTGTAATTTGTATGAAAAATCTAGGCAATATGGTCTGTCCTTAACACTCATATTTAAGGGACTGGTTAATATGGTCTACCTGTTCTTTGTTGTTTTGCTACAGTTTGAGGAAAGGTTATAGATAGGTAACATAATTGATTGAGTAAATACTACAGTATCATGCTCATAAAACTGATTTGAGTTGCTAGGCATAGCTAGTTCAAGATTTAGGCAAATATTTATACTCAGCTTTGTGATTGGGGTAAAGATTATACAAATCTGCTTGTAACTAAGTGTATATGTGGTATACTGAGGGGTGGAATAAATCAGTAAACAAAGACATGCTGTTTGTTTCTCACGCTAATGTCAGCAGTGGAAAAGGGGAAAGTGATTTGGAAAAAAAAAAATCACATTACTTCTGTTTTGCAGGTTTTGACCTGGTCCCATTTTATATTTACCACAATCTTTTTTTATAGAAATTTGTATCAACATTTTTATCAAAATCATTTCTAAAATCTTTTGTTTACCAAAAGCCTGGTTTATAGTGAGAAAACATAGGTTATTGGTTAAAAACTACCCTCTATACTGTCTTCAGTAAAAGTTTGGTAAAGAGTATCTGAGAAAAATAGAAAATTTTGATAATGTTAAAAACTTTTCATGACAAATTTGAATTTTTTGAAGAAGAAAAAAAAAGCAATTTTCAGTTTTAAAAAAGTGTTGTGACACAAATTTGGATTGGCTCTAGCCCTCGGCATTTTGATCCCCATATGTTAATCTCTTGCAGTGGAAGTTAGGTCTCCATAGAGTCTGATGTTAATCAAGCTTTTGCTTCGAGTAAAGGGTAGGCTCTGTAGATCTTCCAGTGTTAGGTAACCCTCCTTCTTGGAGCTGTGCTAATTGAGACCAGCTGCAGCATTAAAACAACTTATCCTAGTTGACCGCTCTTTACTTAGTCCTTTCTCTCCAGGGCTGGGAGAGGTCAGCCAGCATCCTTCCCCCACTGGTGTCCCTGCATGTTATGAGAGAGGAGGCCACATATATGGTGCCCTCCTTCCCAGGGCTTGTGACAGTTGGCTAGGAAAGAGGGGAGCATAAAACAGCAGCATGGGTCTTCCCCAGCATTAACTGTTTCCCCCAGGACCATCTTCCTCTCTCCTAATACCTGTCTCTGCTCTTCTTCCATAGGCCTTCATCCACTCAACATAACCCTTAGAGGGGATAGTTACCTTATTACACAGAACTTTAGCTATATCGGGCTGATGTCAATGAGAAAACTTCCATTGAAACATAAATCCCCATTACAGGTAGAGGCACAGATACGATCCTGCTCGCAATGTATGTGACTTTCCCCCCCAACCACCTTCCTGAAACTTTTCTGCGTTTTCATTTAGGGCTAATCCTTCCCTCCCAAATGCATGTGTATTAAGGTTATGATTTTACAGTGTGCATAGCCACCTGCACATTCTTCTGGAAGAGCAGGTTGAATTGTTGAGGTCACAGTGAAGAAATCTCCATCCTCTCCTTTTACGAGAACCGTTGTATTCATAATGTGGACTTAAAACAGAGGACTCTTTTGGCATAAGCCTTGATTCACACAGAGTTTGTCTCATTTAATAAGGACAAGACAGCTGTATCCTTAATGGAAATACAATGATATTATGCCTCCAAGAGAAGCACCAAAAATAGATTTAACACCTTCATCTGGCCCTCCCAAGTGAATCTCATATTCTTTGTCTGTTTTACATGTACAGTGCCTGTTCCCATCTGTCTTGTGCAATGCCAATGGCACTGTCAGCATTAACAAATAGTTAATAAGTTGTGCTAGCCAGAGAACAGAGGAAGAAATAGTGAATTTTCTAAATTTGTTTCTTGCTTTTATCAAAAAAAGTCAATATTTTCTCCCCCTCTCCCGAGTTTCTGCTGATATGTGAAAAAAAAATCCAACCTGCTCTAATAACAAAGAATAGAAATGAAAAAATAAATATACAAAATTCTCTCATAGGGAACCCAAGACCTTCAAATCATCTTTGTTTATGTTCTGAATTTGGAAAGATACAGGATGATATATTCATATCTTAAATTGATAATGAAATACTTTCTAGTGCATCAGTAACTATGGAAGTTGTAAAAAAGGAACCATTGAAATTAAATACTTTTTAATCAGCAGGCCCAGATAACTTGCAACCAAACGTATTAAAAATAGTTGAGGAGATCTCTGAAACATGGTTATTAATTTTTAACAAATCTTAGAACACTGGGGAAATTCCAGAGAACTGGAGAAAAGCTAAAGTTGTGCCAATATTTAAAGATAGTAAGTGGGATGACTTGGGTCATAAATGATAGGTCATTTAGCCTGACATTCACCCCAGGTTAAAATCATACTGAGGTTGATATAGGATACAATTAATGATGAATTAAAGAATGGAACATAATTAATATCAATCAACATTGTTTTATGGACAGCAAGTTATCAAACTTGGTATATTTTTTGATCAGATAGCAACTTTGGTTGATAAAGATAACTGTGATAGAATGTCATGTGGGAATAAGTCTAATTTAAAAAAAAGATGCACAATCCACAATCAATGAAGCCCATATTAAATGGATTAAAAACTGATTAACTGATAGATCTCAAAAAGAAACAGTAAATGTACAACCGTCATCCTATGCAGGTGTTTCTAGTTGGGTCCACCAAGGGTCTGTTCTTGGCACAATGCTCTTCAACATCTGGAAGAAAATATAAAATAATTCCCGGCAAAATTTTCAAAACTTGGTGGAGCAGTTAGTAATGATGGGGACATGTCAGTTATCGATATTGAGCTGGATCACTACAGAAGCTGGGCTCTTTTGAACAATATGCATTTTAACAGCCATATACAAGGTCATATATCTAGGAACAAACACTACAGGGAAAGCTGGTCGAAAAAATTCTGACAAAACAGTTTCCCATTCAGAAAAGTACTGCTTTGACAGAATCAAAATATTCCATGGAAATGTAACAATTCCACTGAAACTTTAAATCAGAAGCAGATACGTCCCACCCACTCTCCTTTCTTGGTTTCCTGCAATCCCATTAGCTAGCCAGCCAGCTGGCAAGCTTGCTCCCAGGCTTCCTGGTTTTCCAACTGGTGATATGCCAGCTAGCCAGTTCCCCGGCGTTCCACTTCACCAGCTCCTTAGTTGGTTGTGTAGCGAGACACAGCCCCCACGTACCCTGCTGCATGTGCCCCTCTTCCCCCACCCCCCATCGACTCCCCCCTTATAAGAAGGTCTTATAGGTCATGGCAGATCACTAATTGAACATGAGCTCCTAGTGCAATGCTCCAGCTAAAAGGATGAATGCAATCCTTGGATGTATAAGAGAGGAACATAAAGTACGAGTAAAGAGATTCAATTACCTCTGTATTGGTCATTAATGAAATCATTCCTGGAATACTGTGTCCATGTCCGGTGTCTGTACTTCAAAAATGGTGTTGAGAAGCTGTAAAGGGTTCAATAAAAGAGCTACAAGAATGGTGAGAGGCCTTGAAAACCTACCTTATAGTGAGATACTTAAAAAGCTCAGTCTATTTAGTTTCTTCAAGAGAAGGTTAAAGGATGACTTGATAACAGTCTGCAAATACGTACATGGAAGAGAGATGTTGAAAACTGAGGCTAAACAAATTCAGAATAGAAATAAAGAGCAAGTTTTTTAACAGTGAAGGTAATTATTTATTGTAACGACTTACCTAGGGAGATGGCAGATCCTCCATCAATCTAAGTCAGAGCTGAAAAAAATTCATAATGTCTATCCTGTGGGAAATTCCAACTTTTTTCATTCTAAAACTGGATGAAAAGTCAAAATTTTCTATGAAACATATATTTTAAAAAATTAAAAGATCTAGAAGTGTTGAAACATTTCATTTCTACATTTTTAATACAAATGAAATATTTCAACATTCCTGAAACCACAACAGTCTGTCTGTTCAAATAACCCAAAATAATTAGTATAGAATCATTTCAACGTTCAGCGTCATTTTTCCACTGCCTTATTTCAGTAGTAGTTCAGGAGTCTGATGCCCTCAACCTGCCAGTGATGCAGAGAGACCAAAGAAAGAGATCCTACTCAAAGCAAGGGAAATTTGAAAACACCCAGGTCAAGTGTTGGGATTCAAATACAGCAGTCTGGTGAGTGTCCAGCCGGGGGAGCAGTGACAGGTGGTTCCCTAGCTGGGAATGGGGAGGTGCATTACTTGATGATTACCTGTTCTGAAGCACCTGGCACTGGCCACCGTCAGAAGACAGGATAGTGGGTTAGATGGACCTTTAGTCTGATATACTATGTCTGTTCTCACGTTATGTTGCCACCAATAGCAGATTGAACTATATATTATGAATAAAACTAATTATAACCAGATCCTCCATTTTGGTCAGCAAAACATTCACAAACCAAACAGATTAATATTTTTGCTGAATATTTTGATGAAATTTGAAATACTGAGATTTATCTTAATACTTAGTAATATAGAATAATTTGACCCCACAAATCACAGCCAATTGAACTCTGTGTTTTTTTTATTTCACAACATAGTTTTAAAATCAGTAAACACTATGAAAAATATTCAAAACTTTTAGTTCTCTAAATTAAGTATTTGGTAACCTCCATGTCCAGTGAACAGTAACTATGCTTACAAAAACAATATATAATCTAATATGGTAAAATTGTACACATGAAAGCGTAGTTTTGCCTAGCCTCCATGCAGCTGGAACATTTGATGTCACAACATTTAAGTTGAAAACTGAAAATAAATGGATGGACACAAACATGGAATTATGGAAGTTTCAAATAAGAACAGAACAGTGGTGGGTTGCACTTACCTTTTGAGCATCCCCTTGCTGTCCAGAAGCAGTGATGTCATTCTCTTTGTCTCCTAGCACTCCCCGCAGAAGTCAGCCTATTTTGGCGGGTCAGCCTTCCGGCCAGGTCACTCAGTCCTTGCCCTTCAGGGCCCGTTATAAATAAGTTTCTTATGCTTTTACAATTTCCTCTTTGAAATTAAATCAGCAGGGTTCCTTCTGGACTTCTGCCACTGATAGCAGCCGGCCCGACCTGGTTCTTCTGGATGTAGCCTAGGGAACATCCTTGTGCACTCCTCTGGCTCCAGCCAGGAACTGACTTGCTGAAAGCAACTCCTTTTATTTAGGCCTCCTGAGCCTTGATCTCACTGGATCCCAAATTGGCTACTCTTCTCCTCTCAGAGAACTGTTTTCTGGGGTGTGGTGCAGCAGAGCCTACAGCAGGAGGCCATGAAGGTCTGGTACACCCCATCACAAGAAGGAAATGCATTATTATACCTGAGATGCTTTGTGATATCATTTGTACCTCTTGGACCAAAGTGCTTTAAGGGCCAGGCCCCACTGTCTTCACTAAGTTAATAGTTACCCATTAGAAACCACCAACCCTGAACAGGTGAAGAGTGGTACTGTGAATTAATTATTAACTTGGTGTTTTATTTGAATCAGTGAAGATATCAGAAATGAATTAAGGTTTTGTACTGAAGATCAAAGAGTGAGACTGGCATAGGTTGAAGAGAATCTACAGTCAAAACCTGGAACATCTTATTTTCTTTATATTGTCATGAGAGAGAGGAAGGCAGGTGAAGAGAATTTCTGGAGGAAAGAGCAAGAGCAGAAGATGCATCTGTCTACCTGACAATTTAAAAGTAACATTCCTAATGCACAATTTAGTTTGACCCAGATGTATCACTCAAGCCATTTAAAGTATAAATATGAGGAACCATGCTGAATGCCTGGAAATCTGCCAATCACTCAATGGATTGTGAAGCACCTATTCCGCCCATTTCCTGCACAAGTGTGCAAACTGGTGGGGAGGGAAGGACAGGATGAGGTTTCTCCTGCAGTGAACTTGAAAAAGACAGGGCAGAATTTTGCAGTCAACGTTTTGGATAATGTTCTGCATCTCCTACATTTAATAATTAAAGCAGCAGAAGGAATTACTGAATTCTTTCAAGCCACAGACAGAGATCACATGCATAGTTAGTCTCACTTTCCAAAATATGTTTCACTAAAAAGTTCAAGGATTACTTTAACTTTTCTCATGATTGAAAGAGAGTAGCTACAACAATACTTAATTCTGATTCTTAACCATTAAAGCTTACTCAAACCTTTTCAGTCTTTTAGCCAAGTGTTGGGAGTCAAGATGCCTTCGTATCAATGCCAGAATAATGTTACTATCACATGAGTGTAATGCCAATAAATACTGCTCTTGATATCACTTTAGTCAAGAAGATACATATGAAATGGCAGTAGCTTAAGGGGGAAATACACTCTTCATCTGCCTGTGGGTTCCTATGGGTTCCATATCAGGAAAAAGAATGCATGTTCACCAAACTCAAGCAGTATAGCGCTTTAATATTTCATCAATAGTTGATAAAGTATTGATTCTGTTATAATCATGGGATTTCAGTGATATTGAATACACCTGGCTCTTTATGTTCCACAACAAAGGATTTGATTGGCACCTTGCAATCTGACCTAGGGTAAAGGACAGAATTAAGTTGCAGAGCAGGGACTTAATTATGCCTCAGTCACAATTTGGACCCTCTTTCTTCCTCTCCACCTCTTCCCCCTTCCCTCCTACTCTCTGCCCACCTGTTCAGGAAGGGGAGTAGCAGCCCTGTGACAGTTGCCTTTTCCCCCTATGCTGTGATTTAGGATGTGAGTAGCTCTGGCTGGGGATTAGGGGCACTTTTTATATTCCCCTTGCTTCTTTTTGTGGGTGCAGAGGGAAGCTCATGAAAGAAACTACGTGAATTGAACTTCAGGAATAACCAAACATTCCACTTCCTCAATATGCAAATTATATTCCATACCAGATGCAGAATGAGCGTTGCTTTTGTCAGGTTCTAAGGAGTATAGTATGATTCATTCACAAATTGTCACAGATTTAGACACCAGGAGTTAGCAGCTTGTTTCAGTCTGCCCACCTACATTGAGGAAGTGGGCTACAGTATGTTACGCTGGTATCTAGCAAGAATTCTTTATCTTCAAATAGTAATGAAATGTGTCAATGTCTGATTTGGTATTTTATTATGGAAGCAGATTCCATGATTTTATTTGTCTATGCAAACTAGGTTTGAGTGCTTAGGAACAAAGAATAACCATTATAATTAGAATAAAAAAGTTTGCATGAGTCAGTTTCACTTCTTTGAACATGCACATTTTCATGCCCAAACAATTAACTGTCCAAACACATGCTAAATTAAGCACACAAATATTGTTTTTTCATCAGCCATATGGTACATTTTCACACAATTTTTACTAGCTCAGAAAAGACAGGTGTGTGTATTTGTTTGTTTGTTTGTGCATTTGTGTGTGTTTACTTTGACTCTGTATTCACACCAGTATGCATCCATTTCATAAAAATACAAAAGTATGTGGCAAAAAGTCATGGGGGTGGGAGTGGGGGAGGAAGCTCATCCAGAAATATAGTGTTGAGATATCCACAAATAGGTGTGTGGTAATAAGTAATCCCTTGTGCTATTGCAAATTACTCTTGGAGGTAAAATATTTTTGACCGATGAGCTCTTCCTTAGAGATTTTAAAATCTGAAGTGCTCTAGTAGTACACAGGACTATCATGCTGTGTTCTCTTTGGGCATAACTCCACAGATGTCACTGGAGTTACACCAAAAAGTCTTTTAACCGATAGAAAATGTCATACCAATGGTCCATCTAATCTAGCATCCTGTTGCAAACTCAGGTCACTACTATATAGTTCAGAATAAGGTGACCTGAGCACATGATTTCATAGCTCTGTTCATATTAACACCTATGTTTTTCCCCTGAGGAATTAGAATTAGTTTAGAACCCAGCTATTTTTGTTTCAATATTTCAAATATACATTACCTTGTGCTTTTGGGTTCCTCACAATCTTCTGTATCTTACCTAACCTAAATAAATTTTGTAACCTCTGAAAATGTTGACACTTGACTCTTGACATTTTGCCAAGCTGAAAATGGATCATGTATCTACCCTGTTTTCTGTCTGTTATCCAGGTTTAAATCCATGACAGTACTTTACTTCTCCCCACACTTGCTTATAGTTTCCTTAATAACCTCATTAGGAGCTTTGTTAAGGGCTTTATGAAAGTCCAAATAAATTAAATCTTCCAGTCCCTTTTGATTCATTAACTTTTGTCATAATCATAGCATTTGAGTAGATTGGAGGAACAGAGTTTCCTTTGATTTATCCTTAGTTATTTTTTTAATTATCTAGTATTAAAATAAGGTCTCTAAATCCCTGGATCAACCCAATGCCTTTTTTTTTTAAAAAAGGTTGGTACATTTGCCATCTCCCCCATAGTAGCTAACTTTGCATTATGGAAAATTTTTTGCCAGCTCATCCACATCATTGTTAAATTCCTTCAGAACTATTGGATGACAATAACAAATCACCAAAATCAGACACTACAGTTTATCAATTTGATTCAGCACATCTTCTCTTGACATCTCAGCCACTGACTGCCTCATCATTATTATCAAATTGGGGATCAGGTAATTGTCTTCCAAATAGCACTGTGATGAAGAATAAGGGAAAAAATCATTTAGTTTATCTGAAATCTCCCAATGATCCTTAATTAGTTTATAAAGGGTATTTCTACACTTCCAGCTGGAGGTGTGAATCCCTCCTTGAGGAGATATACCTGCACTAGTTTGGATCAAGCTAGTGTGTTAAAAATTGAATGTAATCATAGTGTCATGATTGGTTGGAGGAATGAGCCTCTTCTCCAGTGGTCTCTCTTTTCACAAGTTTGCCCTCCAGCCCGGTCACATTTAGTCCCATCCCTTCCCGGACAACAGAAAATCCAACACAAACAAATGTCTGATCTCTCCATCCAGTCTGCCACCTTCAATTCTGGGCTCAGTAGTCGGTACAAACTTCTCTCAGGGCTTTGTCATCCTTATCCCCTTCTCAAGGCCTCAGGCAAACTTCTCCACTAGTCCTCCAACTCACTGGGTTCCAGTCCAGGGTCCCTATAACCAGCAGCCAATATGTGCTCCTTCAGACACCTTGCTGCTGCCTCTCTAGATGTCGTCCTACCACAGCCATTCACCAGGCCACTCGCACATCCTCTCTATGTTCACTCTTCTCTCAGGGCCAGGACTCACAAGGCTCTACCCTGAACAAAATACCAAACTCAAATATACATATGTTCAATTTCACTTCTGATGTTCTTAGGCTTGACCTTTAATTTATCTCAGTTCCTCAACTGAACATCTCCCCAGGTGTTCTCCCTGGAAGTACAGATCTTATTATCAAGTCTCAGCACTCGAGCTTGCTCTGCCCTGGTGGCTGCTTCATGTCTCTCCTGGCCTCCTGCTAGTCTTCACTGCTTGGGAGAGGATCCAGGGCCAACTCTCCTCCTTGATTTGCCTCTTCTCTCAACTCTTTAGTCCCAGAAAGTGACAACAGAGTTTCTCCCTGCAGCCCACTTCTAATCTGTACTTCATTCCTTTATAGTCATCACTCAGCTTCCTTCCTTCCTTCTTAGGTTTTGTTTTCAGCTAAGCATGATCCACACTCCAGGTGCAGTCGGGTAGCATAATTGGCCTCACATGCCCATATTAACTCTTTCAGAACCATGATGATGTTTATACCCCATCACAGGGGATAATACGTCCTAATACCTATACAAGATCTTCATCTTCATTCCTCCATCCCCAAAACCCCACTCCAAAATTATGTGAGTTATGTAAATTATATTATTTTGAGAGAGTGAGAGTGAAAGCATATTTCAGTGAAAGTGATTTATATGTAATCCACAAAACAATATGGCTCCCTAGCTCTAATGTCTGGACGACATGGAGGTTGTAGTGAGGTGGGGTGGCCTCCCAAGGACCCGGAGTGGGAGGGCCCCTGCACTGAGCCCTGGTGGGAAGAACCAGGGCCTAGTTGCCCCTCCCCCAGGAAGTGGGTGGGAGGGGCAGGAAGTATAAAAGGTGGCCCAGAAAGCTCAGTAGGGAGGCAACCACTGAAGAGACCAGACACCTTCTGTGGCCTCCCGAGCTGGGAAGCAGTGGAGGGTGCTGAGGGAGTAGAGGACTGGCCTGGGCCACCGGGGCTGCTACTTGATTCAGACCTGGAGAAAGCAGACAACTGGCCCGGACCGCTCAGACTGCCACGGGCCTGACCCCAGAGGGAGAAGACGACTGGCCCTGACCACCAATGGACCAGACCGCCAAAGACTTGGTCGTGGTCCCGGAAGCCTCTGTCAACCTTGACCCCTCCTCACGGCAACAGGTACACCAAGAAGGGGAGTGTGGAAGTGGCCCGGGGTAGCAGACCCTTGTCTGGCCACAATGCTGACAGATGATGAACCAGCGTATTGCAGTGTGGATCCCTGCTGACCCAGTGACAAAGCGCTTTGTCACTGCTAGGGCCCTGGGCTGGGACGCAGTGGAGTGGGTGGGCCTGTGTCCCCCCTGCCACCCCAACCTGGCATTGCCCAGACCAGAAACCTGAGCCTCAGACTCTTTGTTGCCCTGCCTTGATCCAGGGCTTGGGCTAATTGACTGTTTATTTGCTGCTCAGCATGCACACAGGCCTGAGCCTCAGACTCTTTGTTGCCCCGCTTTGATCCAGGGTTGGGGCCAATTGACTGTTTGTTTCCCACCCAGCCTGTGCACAGGCCTGGGCCCCAGCTGTAAGTGGAAACCGCTTCGTTCCCCATGGCAGCTGACATATCAGAGACGTAGTAAGACGGGGTGGACTCCAAAGGACCTGGAGTGGGAGGACCCCTGCACTGAGCCACTAAAGAGGTTCATGAATTTACTACAGAGCTCCATTGAGCAGTTGAGAACATACACACTTTTGCATCCAGAGTTCAATCTCCAATGGTGACAAAACACCTAGGACATTGCATAGGTGGAAAAAAGTAAACAAGAAAAACACCAATTTCAGGCTTGGTATGCTTTTAATTGTATTCACTGTCACCCAGAGAGCAATGGAAAGGTGAATGTGCAAGATATCCCTCCATGATCATATATTGAATGAGAAGATCATAAGGTGTACAGAGGTGACAAATGTAGGGCAGACAATGTACTACACAAAGCGAAGATGGGCAGGTCATGTAGTCCTCAGGCAAGACAATAGGTGGACAACCCGCATCCGTGACTGGATCCCCAGAGACCACAAGTGACCATTGAGCAGACTGAAAACACGCTGGGCCGATCCCATAACAAAACTCTTTGGCCAGAAATGGAAAGAACGTGCTCGCAACAAAATAGAATGGTGTGGCATCGACTTGTGTTCGTGGAGGGACAGACGAGGACAAGCCAGACAAAGGTGACAAAGGTGATGCTTTTAATGCTTGGACCCTGGTCTTGCAATGAGCTGTATGCAGCCTAATTGGTCATACAGAGTTACAGAAATGTAGGGCTGGAAAGGACCTCAAGAAGTTATCTAGCCTACTCCCCTGTGCTGAATCACGATTGCGTATACCTAGACCATCCCTGACAAGAACTTACTGTGTTACTAAAACCACAAATTATACAATAAAGACAAATCCATTATCCAAACCTTACCATAAAGCAAAGATAACCAGTGGAAAACCACATATGTGTAATGCATTTCTCAGGAACAGAGTTAAATCCTTTCCAGCACAGCCCTGTTTAATAAGTTTGTTTGCTAAGAGTAAACAGCTAAGCCTCATTCACCGGAATTTGATTTGGGGAGTTGTGGAGGACACAACATAAAGGAATTTTTTTTATCCGTATCAAAGTATCCCACTTAAAAATTTTCTAAACAAAGCTCTTTGGTTTTTCATTTTGAAATGACTTTGTTTTGAGTTTTTTAGTTGTAATACTTTTTATTCTATTATATACTATATTGAGGTAATATTCTTAGACTTC
The DNA here is from genome assembly GCF_965152275.1 of Natator depressus. Classification (NCBI taxonomy): domain Eukaryota; kingdom Metazoa; phylum Chordata; order Testudines; family Cheloniidae; genus Natator; species Natator depressus. The sequence goes on from NC_134234.1 coordinate 143,046,719, forward strand.
TGCAAGGCATTAGTACTGTATAATATTTTGATTAAAAAACTAGAAATGATACAAAATCATATGACATACTTAAATGGTTTGAAAACCTGGCTAACTGTTAGATCTCTAAATGTCATTGTAAACAGGGAATCATTATCGAGCAGGTATGTTTCTACTGGGGTCCCACAGTGATTGGGACTTAGCCCTTAGGGATTTAATATTTTTATCAATGACCTGCAAGAACACACAAAATAATTACTGATAAAATTTGCAGAAGACACAAAGATTGGGGGAATGGCAAATAATGAAGAGCTCAGATCACTGATACAGAGCTATCTGGATCGCTTGGTAAACTGAGCAAAAGCAAATATATATTTCAATACAGCCAAATTTAAAGTCAGACTTATAGGAACAAAGAATGTAGGCCATAATTACAGGATATGGTACTCTATCTTGAGAAGCTGTGACTGAAGAAGACTTGGGGTCATTGTTGATAATCAGCTGAACATAAACTCCCAGTGCAATGCTGTGGCTAGATGGCTTATTGCAATCCTTGGATGTATAAACAGGGGAATATTAAGTAGAAGTAGGGAGGTCATATTACTTCTGTATTTGGCACTGGTGAGACCGCTGCTGGAATACTGTGTCTAGTTCTGGTGTCAACAATGCAAGGAGGTTGAAAAATTTGAGAGGGTTCAGAGAATAGCCATAAGGATTGGAAAACCTGCCTTTATAGTGACTTTGATCTCCTTGAGTCTACCTATTTATCTTAACAAAGAGAAGGTTAACCTGTAACTTGATCAGTCTTTAAGTACCTACATGAGGAATAGAACTATGATTATAGAGAGCTCTTCAATCTAATAGACAAAGGTATAATAAAATCCAATGGCTGGAAGTTGAAGCCAGATATATTTTTATCTAGAAATAAGGTCCAAACTTTTACCAGTGAGAGTAATTAGACACTGGCACAATTTTCCAAGGGTGGTGGTGGATGCTCCATCACTGGAAATATTAAAATCCAGATTGGGTATTTTTTTAAAAGATGTGTTCTAGATCAAACAGGAATTAAATTAGGGCAGACCTCTGGCTTGTGTTGTGCAGGAGCTTGGCCTAGATGATCACAATGGTCTCTTTTGGACTTGTAATCTGTTTAAAAAAAGAGCCAAAAGATAAATTTCTGAGTTGGAAAGTTATCACCATTCCTCATCCTTAATATGTGTGAAAATGATGAATGAATAAGGGGAGGTGGGACCTGCTAAAGCACTGCAGTTTTTACAGAAGCATTTCTGGCAGTGAAGTGAAAACAATCTTTCCAGAATGATATGTATATTTTAGATCATTTCCTATCAGATTACCAACACTGTAGTGTGATGTTATGAAATATGCTCAAATTAATTACTCCTACTTCAGAGTTAGTAATTATTTTTGATCAGATGGACCAGAACTAATAAAACTATGCTCTAGAAATAGTAAAGCATCCAAGAATTGCTATAATAGTGATGGTTTTAAAATCATATGACCCAAATTGTGCATACCCTATAAAAGTCATGGATGATTAGATTAATCAAACCCCTAAGGAAACTTCTGGAAATAAAGGCAAAATGTCCAGTTCTTTCTTTAACATTAAACCAGCAAACCTCCTCATTATCCTTTTGGCAAAAGTATTGTGAATAAATTCCAGTTCCCTAAAGCAGACTGTAAGACAGGAGCTGCTTGAATACATTCCAGATTCTTAGCATGAATAGAAAGAAAAAAAGTGTAATAAGTGAGTTTCCTTCCTCTCCATTTCCAGAAACTAATGCAGGTATATTAATATAATTTTTGGTAGATATTAGTATTCACTACTCTGTCCTTGTCATAAATATAAAGGGAAGGGAAAACACCTTTAAATCCCTTCTGGCCAGAGGAAAAACCCTTTCACCTGTAAAGGGTTAAGAAGCTAAGGTAACTTCGCTGGCACCTGACCAAAATGACCAATGAGGAGACAAGATACTTTCAAAGCTGGAGGGGGGGGGAGATAAAGGGTTCTCTCTGTCTGTGTGATGCTTTTACCGGGACCAGAGCAGGAATGCAGGTCAGAACTCCTGTAAAAAGTCAGTAAGCAATCTAGTTATCTATGCGTTAGATTCTGTTTTGTTTAAATGGCCGATAAAATAAGTTGTGCTGAATGGAATGTATATTCCTGTTTTTGTATCTTTTTGTAACTTAACGTTTTGCCTAGAGGGATTCTCTGTGTTTTGAATATGATGACCCTGTAAGGTATTTACCACCCTGATTTTACAGAGGTGATTCTTTTACTTTAATTAAAATTCTTCTTTTAAGAACCTGATTGTTTCTCATTGTTCTTAAGATCCAAGGGTTTGGGTTTGTGTTCACCTATGCAAATTGGTGAGGATTTTTATCAAGTCTTCCCCAGGAAAGGGGGTGTAGGGGGGATACTTTGGGGGGAGGGAGACGTTTCGAAGTGGGCACTTCCCCTGTTCTTTGTGTAACACTTTGGTGGTGGCAGTGTTTAACCTAAGCTGGTAAGAATAACCTTAGGGGGTCTTTCATGCAGGTCCCCACATCTGTACCCTAGAGTTCAGAGTGGGGAAAGAACCTTGACAGTCCTTGTGTCCCTCATGAAAAGAAGGCATAGGTAATGCACTGTTGCATGGTTCATGTTGTTAGTAAGCTAATTAACTGAACTACATTATACTTTCCCACAGGGATTCATGGAATACATTTTTTACAGGGCTTTTCTAAACATTTGGGTACAGGAGTCAAGTCTTTACCCTGGCTTTTACCTGTTCGTTGCTTTGTCTGTTATCTTCTATGTATTCCAGGCTGTGCTTGTTTCTTGCTCCTGGTTTATAAAGTTCCTTTAATAACTGAAAAAATATATATAAGTACAAATTATCACTGAGACAATAGGATGCCTTTTCAGAACCTACTTCTTTTTTGTTAGAAAGCTTGAAACACTAGATCCAAGAAGCAACACTGTATGTAACTTAAAAAAAATATTGTTCTACCTACATGAAGCAGCACAATCGGGTTTTGATATAAGCATATCAGCGTGTAGAACACCTGTAACAAAATCAGACTATTACCATCTCTAAACTGCAGTGTCCTTTAGAATCCTTTAAAATGAACCAGTTTAGCCACTCACGTGAACCTCTAAGCACAAGAATGTGTGTTATAGAAAGTCAGACTCATTGGTTATATAACTTTTTCTTCCTGTTCTACCTACAGAAAAGTAGAAATTTGCTGCACAATTTGTCCCATTGATGCTCAAACAAAAAAAACATTATTATTCTCATGTGTCTATACATTTTAAATTCATTTAATTCCTTTCAGAGAGTCTAGAAATTAAAATACTGCAAATATATAGGTAGATAATACAAGCAGAAACATTCATAGATTCACCCTGGTATAAGTGGGTCAAACAATATTTTGTTTGACTTGAAATGAAACATTTCATTTAGATTTTGAGTATATAATGTTTATTTAATATTTCAAGCTAAAATCGAAGGGAATTTCTAAACAAAAAGCCTGACTTCTGAGTGGTCCTTCGTGGCCAGAGGGCACTCTCTGGCACCCTGCCTCTGTTTTCTTGTTCGCCATGGCCCTTTGAGAACTCACTCAGTTCAACAATAGGTCAAACAGTCCCCTCTTGGGGTTCAAATTATTGAGTCCTCTGGTTCATAGAGACCCTGTAGGCCCCAAGTGAAATTCAGTCTCTCTTGATTAATCCAAAATAACACAAAACAATTCTCATATTTTTCAGCCCAGCTGCCTGTACAGTATCTCCCAGGCCTCCCTGCCTGGAGAGCTTTCTTCAACTTTCCTGCTGTTGACTCAGGGCCCTGCAGGAAGAGCCTCTGTGCTCCTTGTAGTGCCTCTAATCGTGGCTCAGTGTCCTGGCCTTTATGGTGAAATATTCCCAATTCATATGAAGTCGTTAAAGATAAGGGTGCAATAAAACCCAATTTAGCTTGTAGGTTCAAGCCTATAGGTCGGTTGCAGAAAATGTATTTAGTAGAGAAACACTAGATGACACTTTGAATGATAAACCCAAACTTTATTAAAAGGAAAAATGATTTATTAGGTAAACAGGCATACAACTACCATTTGCACAAGTACTATGATTATACTCACCCTCAAAGATGAAATACTGTATTGATGGGTAATCAGTCTGACAACAGAGTAAAGTACAGCCTTATAATCCTGAAACCTAATGGTACTCTTTTGATTACAGCTTAATTGGTGCTCACTTGCAATTTAGCAAAACTACTCCTTTCATACTGCATTATAATACTAATTAACATTAAACTGTCCTTTGCCATATATTTCTACCAACTTCTTAACATCTTTGCATTGTATTAAATTGACATCTGCACCAATATCATTCCCCTACTATCACTAGAGATAGCATTTTAATAAAACATTCACAATTCTCAAAAAATGCTCATTAAGAACCTTGCTTAAACAGTCATTATCAAAACATAATGGTAACATAACCCTGGGTCATGTCCTTGCTAACTCTTACTTTCCCATTAAACTGTGTCTTTGACTTTTCTCACACCCAGTGGTGAGCTGAAGCTGGTTCGCACCGGTTCACGCAAACCGGTTGTTAAATTTTGAAGCCGGTTGGGAACCGGTTGTTAAAGGTGTTTGGCAAACTCTGGCCTGTGGGCCACATGCAGCCCGCGGGACCATCCTGTCCGTCCCGCCTGAGCTCTCGGCTGGGGAGGCTCCCCTGAGAATTTCTACTCACCCGGCTGCCCACGGTCCTTCGGTGGCAGGGCCTTCAGTCGCTCCGGGTCTTCGGCGGCACGTTGGCGGAGGGCCCTTCAGTGCCGCCAAAGACCTGGAGCGACTGAAGGAACCGGTTCTTCAGCTTCTGGCAGCTCATCACTGCTCACACCTGCAACTTCAATTTTCCATACTCCTCTACAGAGAGGCTAATTGAGGCCCCAAACCTAACTTCTACTTATTTCTTAATCCAAACCATCATATAGGCTACTGCTTCCCCTTTACTTCACCTTCCTGCTCTTTTTTTATGTGGGGATGACCTGATTCAACCCAGGTATGGCTCATCCTGTAATCAGTACTGTCTTAGCCCTAGGCTTTCTAGCCCATGGGCAAGCCACCCTGTTACATATTGAAACAAAACTTTTTTGGCATTTTCCTTCCCCCCGCCCTCCCCACATGCCATACTAACAATTCAATGAAAACATGAATTTGAAAAACATATTGGTGTTGTCAAATAGTACATTTTTTCCACAGGAAAAAAAGTTCCGGACAAAATTTCATCCAGCTCTAGTGCAATGGCATTTACTTCAAAATCAGACACCTAACAATGGTGACTTCAGTGGAGTTACTACTACTTACATGTGGAATGAATTTAGCCCAGAATAGGAGGTATAGTGATACAAGTGACCATTTTCACATACTTGCACAAAGAGTAGAGCAAACTGATATACTCAGAGTCCCCAATGTCAGTCAGGTCTGAGAGCACTGCACTATATGAAAGAGTTACTTCTGAAAATGATATTTCAGTATGATAATCATCTCTTCCACCTTTTTAGTGGTATGGGGAATACCACCAGGTAAATAAACAGCACTTGAGCTCAATGCCACAAAAAACTCTAACATGCAGAGATAAGGAAAAACAAACAAACGTAGTAGGGTCACACTGCAAATCATTGCTAAGTACTAGAAATACTTAAGAAATTGGTAGATATCAAATGTACCTGAAACAAATGTGCTTATTATAAAGTGCAGTATAACCTTCAGATAAAAACCCCACTATGGTCTGGAGATGGGAAAATAAATACTAGTATAAAGAAAATTGAAACACAAAAATCTAGCAAACAGCACAGTGAATAAGAATGTCTGGAAAGAGATTTGTTCAGCAGCTGTGTGATTTTGATCTTCTTGACGTTCTTACTTCTACTTTCTGTTTTTATATCTAAAAGGATGGTTTTGAACTACACCCAGTCAGTGGTATATCACTAATGAAAACTAGTTCAGAAGTGCTTCTATCAATGAGTGTGAAAAAATGTTTTGGCATTCTTTGATGAAGTCAATGGCTTTCCCAAAGTATGTGGCACATGTAACTCTTAAACATCAGAACTTAGACAGATAGTTTTATCAGAATAGAGGTCCAGTGGGTGAGAACTCAGTAAATTGAAGAAGATCTGAAACATCTTCAATCCATCACATTGCAAAATGCCCTCAGTATTCTGGAAGGAACATAAAGCAATGTTTATCTGACTATAAGTTTGAAAGTGTTATACTGGAAAACAAGTGGACAAAGTTTCTGTATTCCACACAATTGATGAGTAATATGCTTTCTTTGGGCCCATTGTGAAGGCTAATGATATCAATGGAAATACTCTAATTTCAGAGTGCAAAAGAAATCTGCCTTCTCTAAAAAAGTAAAAAAGTTTTTAAAAAGTGTTCAGAACATTCATTTGGAGTTATCAATTTAACATCACCATCTGTAAGTAGTAATATGTAAAAATGGGTATGAATATTGTAAGTGGCCTGGTTAGTGTGGTAAAGTTGCTGTATAATTGTGGAAGGCTTATTACAATCTCCTACATCAGAGATTGGCAAGATTTGGCCCGCGGCCCACCAGGGTAAGCCCGCGGCAGGCCGGGCCAGTTTGTTTACCTGCCGCGTCTGCAGGTTCAGCCGATCATGGCTCCCACTAATCGTGGTTCGCCGCTCCAGGCCTATGGGGGCTGCGGGAAGCTGAGGGATGTGCTCAGTGGGAGCCGCAGTAAGCTGAACCTGCGGACGCGGCAGGTAAACAAACTGGCCCGGCCTGCCAGGGGGCTTACCCTGGCGGGCCGTGGGTCAAACGTTGCTGATCCCTGTCCTACATGAATGTATTGACCTAACTTAATAGGGGGCTATGGGAAGACTAAACAAGAAAGCCACATAGTACGTCTAAATAAGGACACCCCCAACACTTACTTGAAAGAAAATGGGGTGAACTGCTGGCTTCAAGAATCCTGTCTCTAATCTCTAACAGGTTGCAAGACACACTTTGTCAAATCTGGAAGGCTACAAATCAAAACAACGTTAAAGATTAAAAAGCCTTTTTCAGGGTGTGGAGGAGGTGGTGGTGGGGAGTTAGTTGTCAGAAACTCTCTAGGGAGACAGGCAGACACAGAGACTTTGCAGAGAGTCTAAACAAGAGGGCTTTTTCAGATCCAAGGAATAGTAAGCGGGGGCGGGAGGGGGCTAGATATGCATACAGTCTGTTTTATTGTTTTTAATGTATGTTTTCTCTGAAATGCTTGTGATCTAAATAAATAACACTTTGCTTTGAGGAGGCTCTTTGATCACTGATTACCACTGTCATTACCCTGGAGGGATGGAACTGCAGGGTCTGAACATAAGTCAGACCTGCTGAGGTAAATCACTGCTGATAAACAAGGGACTGCTACTCAGGGCCCAGTCTGAGAGGCAAACAATGGTCTGAGGCCTCAAACCTAGATGGGGTGCACTTGGTGAGATCAGAAAGAGTCAGGTGTGCAGTTTGCCCAGTAACTGTGACAGTCATTATAAGAAAGGGTAAAATTTCTCCTCTATGTGACTGTTTTCCTTTTTTTAAATGAGATTTTTGCCTCTTTTGCTAGGAGGGTAATTTATTTTTCCATACAAATATTTTTTAACATATTACACCTTAATGAAGTTTAAAACCATCTTGTGATATTTTGTCTATCATTGAGCACAAGTAACACCTATTACAAGTGATAGAAATTATTATACATTTTGCAATTTCACTTTATGTTTTATTGATTTGAACAATAATGAAAGGAAGGTTTAAGATGCATAAAATTGTATTCATGCTGAAAAGGGAAATTCCATCAGAAACTATGATAGTCTGTTTTCAATTATCAGATCGCAGTCTTGACATTTTCAGTATTTTTTAAAATGCTTTCACCATAAAAGGACATAATTTCATAGTTATAGAATTTGTATTTGTTTTTTTTAAAGATGATCTTCAAAAGGTTTATTCAAGCTTCCTCAGCCCCAGACTCCTTTCTAACGATTCACCAGCTCTCCTTCTTTTGTTCTGTCTTTCTGTCTTCCCCATAATACAAGGGTACAATAAATGAGGTGGGATACTTTAAGGTACATGTAAAAACATGTAAGCAGAGGTGAAAGTAAGCCGGTACTGGTAAGAGCCAGTGTGCCCTACCGGGACCGGCTTTCCCAGATGGCAATTTAAAGCCCTGGGGTAGTGGTGGCAGGTCTCCGGCGGGGATTTAAAGGGCTGGGGAGCTAGCGGCTGCTGGAGCCCCAAGCCCTTTAAATCTCTGCCTGAGCCCTGCTGCCGAAGCCCTGGGGTAGCTGCAGCTGGGCTCTGGTGGGGATTTAAAGGGCCCTGGAGCTCCAGCCCCTGCTACCGCCCCGGGGCCCTTTAAATCCCTGCCTGAGCCTTCCTTCAGAGTATTCCCCTCCATGTCACGAACCTCTGCCCCCCAACTCCTAAATGAATTTTTGAAGCAGCTGGATTTGAGATTCCCTGGCAGTCCAACTTCCTTGGGATTTGTGCTAGTCAAGGCTAAACGGAGTCAGGGGTGGGGCAAAGCAGCAGTGTGGATACGTCCCCTGCCTCAGTACTGATTTAGGTGATAGAACCACTTCTGAGGGTTGGGTGGGAAGGGGAAAGAAGAGCAAGGGAGGGGGAGAATAAGCTACACCTACAAAGGGAGAATTTCAGAGAAACTTCACAACTTGGAATTCATTAAGGTTTCCCTTTCCCTACTTTGGAATAACATATATATAGGAGAGTGGGGCCCTATGCCTTTAAATAAATTTGTCACAATTTTAGAAGTGCTGAAGAAGACTAAGAGGGGTCTGCCACTTGTCACTGTATTCTAGGCTAGGCTTAAACAGGGAGTGGGAAGGTGCACTTGTTGGCTTTTGAGATATTATTTAAATTAAACGATTATACGGTTTACTTCCAGTGTTGTCAGGTATCAAACCTGATTTTAAGAGGTGTACTTTTTATTGCCAGTTTTGAAACAATGGAATTCTCTGTAGTTAATGAAACTGTCTGACAAAGCTCAGTATAAATTTGCTGTGCAGTATCAAAGAAGACCTATCATTCATTGCCAAGTGCTGTGGGAGGTATGATAGTGTGCTCAAAAGCAAATTCAAGGATGAATTGATACCTTCTTCCTAATTAGTTTTGACCTCAAAATCTAACATTAAACTATGGTTGTTTAGCGAGACTCCTGTTGCCTAATGTATGTAAAACCTCTTATTGGAAAAGACACATGGAAGCCACATACGTTTGTTCATAGGAACATTCTCTAGGAGTGACTTTGTGTTAAATTTGCTCATAGTTTTTTTCCAGGAAATATACAAGATATGGAACTTGGCTAAAATCCTTTCTTTACCAAATACTAAATAACCACTCCTGTTTACTATGCTAACTTTCTAAGTGTTAGTTCCCACTCTTTTAGAGAAGAATTCAGAATTGTACACACACAATGAAAGATGAGGTTTATGGTGTTTCTACTGAAATATAAATTCCCATCCTGGCTGAGCTCAGACAATATTAAGAAGAAAGGACAGTCTACATTAAAATAGTTGTGAAAAGGCTCTGAATTTGAAGTGTATTTCTATCGTGATCCCTGAGTAGAGAGATAGGGTTGAGTTTGTCCCTGATGTAAGTCCACTGAAGTCAAATATAAAGATATGTTTGTAGAAGATTATAATTTAAAGACACTTCCTTATAAGGGACAGTATTATGAATATAGAAATTTAAAGATGTGCCCTAGAAGCTAGGGTTGAGAACACTGTACTGTGTACAGTAATTCATCACAGAAGCTCTCTAGTTTGTTTTATTAAAAGTTTTATTCCTTTTTGATTCACTGGTTTGATTCACTGTTGTTTAATGAACCCCAAATTCATTATATCAGAGTTACCCCACTGATAAATTTGATCTATTTAAGTTACTTTAGAGAAAAATCCATCCCTAAGGAAGGCAACTAAATACCTGTGTTTTACTTATTTGAATTAGTCTCATTTGTTTCTGTGATTAAAAAAAAATCTACATTATGCATTAGAGGAGCAATAAAGGAAAATAAGAGAATATCTGACAAATCTTTGGAACTCTTACTATAACCTGAGTACTGTATCGCAGTGTAAAAAAAGTAGAAGCAAAACTAACTACATGCAAGTTGAGATAAGTTTAAAAATCAGATCTGAAATGTGTTCTGTAAGGTTGTTACTTTTGCAGACTCCCCTGGATTTTGGTTGTTATACAGCAACAGCAAACAATGTTTGCGGGCAGACAGAAGCCACTTATTCAATCTTCCATTTGGGGGGTGGGAAGCAAAAGTAGGGCAGCATTTTATTCTGGTGATGGTAATGAGACAAAAACTGACTGGAAGCTCTGGGCAAAGATTTTTTTATGCAGCCAGTCAGGCAGGCAGTATTCTGTGTCATTTTAACTGGTTCCAGGAGTTGGGCAATTTATAGCTTTCACAGATTACTTATGTCAGTAATGGACTTGTGGTATATATAATGTTATTTAGGGACTTTGCCAATAGTTTCCAATGAGAAAAACAAGAACTTTTTTAATTCAGAGGGGGAATAACATGCACCTGGTTACAGCAAAAGAAAAAAATTGTATAAGAAGCTTAGAGAAAAAGGGTTATTTGTTCTTCCCTCAGCTTCTGTGCATGTGGGAGGGGAGGTGGGAGGGGGAATCAAGCCCAGTGCAGCTCGCCAAGGATCTGTCCATGCAAGCATAGAAGGTGTAGTTTCAAAACATGTTAATTATCACATTTTAAAACCCTAACACAGATAGAGCACATTACACATGTTAGCTGGTCAAACTTTAACCCGAGGGTTAAACTACAGCTTATCCTGTCTACACCAGGCTTTTAAAAAAGTGTTCGATAACATGTTTTAAAACTGGGATATGTAAACTTAAACTTAGTCTCTAAGGTGCCACAGGTACTTCTCGTTTTTTTTTTTAAGTAAATAAAGAGTTTAAAATAACATATACTTTATGCTCATGTGGACCCTCAGTGCAGGCTCTGTGGCATATTCCCTCTCCTCAAGTCCCACAGAAATCCTTGTGAAGGTGTACTGTGAGGTTCAGATTCTGTGAGCTGCAGGTGGAAGGGACAGCATAGGGGATAGCTATTTTCCACAGCCTCACCTACCCACAACAGCACAGGATTCTCCCATGTAAGATAATGCTAACCCAGACAGCTTCATCTTATTTGGCGATTAGCTCCATATACCTCTAACATACACATACAGAAGTAACAGAACAAGATAAAATACTCTATAAAATTCTCAGTTTGAGGTCAAGGGCCCCTTGGGGGGCCATGAGCAGGTTTCAGGGGGTTAGCCAAAATAAACCAGAGAGCAGGGCCAGCATTAAACTCACTGTGGCTCAGGGCAGAATGCCAAAGCCCCAGCCGCACGGAGCTGAAAGCCAAAGCCTGAGCATCTTAGCAATTGCCCTGCTTGCTACCCCCTAATGCCAGCCTTGGGTTTTAATCTACTGGATATGCAGACAAACAGTTGTTGTGGCACAGGTGGGCCATGGAGGTTTTTATAGCATGTTGGGGCGGGGCTCAGAAAGAAAATGGTTGAGAGCCCATTCTCTATAATAGTGCCTTACTTCTCAATGTATGCTGAATTCGGAGTTCTATGTGCCCTTTGGCTTCCTAATGAGAGAGTCCTAATGACTCTAATGATTCACAATTTTAACTGTATACAGTGTAAAGAAGAAAACAATACAAACATTCCCCACACTCAGATAAAAATGATTCCTTTTTGTACAGCAGAAAGTGAGTTGCAAGCAGCATGCATTTTTCTCCTCTTGTCTAAAGTGAAGCTGTTGCTTCAGTACTATGCAGCTGTTCTCTAATTTCTGTTTTTGTTTTATAACAGTATGTTCCTTTTTCTGATATTGGATCTGTTTGGCTCTGCTTAAGGATCCCTTAGTAAGCCTGATATAGGTACCAACATGATACAACCACAACATATAGAACCGAGAGAGGAATCTTCCACAGATCCAAAGGTGAGGAAGAATTATTATCTCCATTCTTCAGAGTAACTGGAGTGAAGGGTTCATGCTTAGTCCATCCACCTGGAAACAGTCAGGGCACACCCTGACCGTTGTGTAGGAGCAACACATTGCTCCGTCCAAGGACGAGGACCAGATATGAACCCTGGGAAGTTAATTAAAGGACAGTAATCGTGGGAAGCTTCCTTGGCCTGGCCTCAAGGCCTGAGAATTAGGATTGTAGTAGATAGAGGCTGGAAAATAAGAATATTAATCAAAGTCATGTATTCCTTTGTTGTGTCTTTTTGCGGTGGAAGTAGGTAATGCGCAGGGGGGAGAAATATAATAAAAGGGAAGGTGGAAAGCTGACAGGGGGCAGCCCATTTCAGCTGACCAGCTTGCTTGCTTGGATAAATCTGTGTTCTGTCTCATCATTGAACCGCCACAACTGGCGCCCAAACGTGGGGCCTTCAGCACTCACCTCGCCCGGCAAGGGTTTCAGACGCGTCACTCATCCGCTTCGTGGATCCCGGTGAGTATTTTTCGTTGTGGTAAGTATGGGAAGCTCCCTCTCTGCTTTGCAAGTGCAACACCGCAATGAGCTACAGTATTTGCTGCGTAAGGCTCAGCATGACTGCCCCACTCGAGAACTCACTCTCCTGTTACAGGAGGTGAGTGCCCAGTGCCCGTGGTACCCTGAAGCCGGAACCCTTAAGCTAGCGGACTGGGAGCGGTTGGGCCAGACATTACATGAAGAGCCTCGGGCGCCCGTGCAGGCTTTACATGCCTGGCACCTCTGCCGCGATGCGATACAGCGTGTCGCCTCGGACAGGCCCTCCATCACGAGGCTGGTGATCTCGCCACGCCTGTCGGCTCCTTCAGCCACCCCCCCTCCTACCGATGCAACACAGTGTGTCGCCTCGGAAGAACCCTCTCCCGCACCAACAGAGGGGCTGCCGATTTCGCCACCGCCGTCGGCTCCTGCAGCCATCCCTCTCCCTGCTTCGCCCCCAGTGCCTTTATTACCACCGCCTCCCTTACCTTCCCCGCCGGAGCCGGTGTGTGATTACCATCCCCCCCTGGGACCCCATGCTTCGGGGCCCCCCAGGGGGTCATCTGCATCTGCTCAGAGGCTTTCGCTGGTGCAACAAATGGTTCACGCAGCGAAGGCTCGCTCAGATCTTACAGCAGAGGAGCTGGCTGAGCTGGTCTCGGTTTGTCCGGTGACCTGGCAGAATGATGACCAGGGCAACCCGGTTGGAACCTGGGTCAGTTTGCCTTACTCGGTGATCAGAGAGGTAAAGAAAGCGATTCGTGAGTTCGGTCTGACTAGCACGTTTGTGCGTGGTCTCATTGAAGGGCTAGGTAGTGGATACTCCCTGATCCCTGAAGATTGGAAGGCGCTGTTGTGCATGATGCTGTCACCCAGTCAATATGTTATTTGGATTAGTGAGTATCGGCAGGAGGCGGAACGCCAGGCCCAGATTCATAGAGCGGAAGGTATTATTTTTGAGCACTTGGCAGGGGAGGGACAGTTTGCTACCGTTGAGATGCAGACTCAACTCCCTCAGGCCCTCTTCCCCCTTATTTCCACCTGCGCCCAGCATTCTTTCCGGAAGGTCCCGGATTCACGCAAGCCTACTAAAAGCTTTGTCAGTATCCGTCAGGGTGCATCAGAGTCCTTTCTGGATTTTACCAACAGATTGCAGGAGGCTATCCTCCGACAGGTGGATAACGCTGCGGCAGCTCAGGAGATCCTGTTAAAAATGGCGGTTGAGAATGCGAACGAGGATTGCCGCCGTGCTCTCCAGACGGCGCAAGCCTCTGGCATTTTAGAGCTCTCGGACATGCTACGGGCATGCCAAAACATCGGCACACAAACCCATAAAGCTGGAGTTCTGGCTGCCGCCCTGAGAAAAACCGGGAAGGAGGGGAAGCGTTGTTACCGCTGTGGTAAGGAGGGTCACTTTCAGCGGGAGTGCCGCTCATCAAAGGCACCCGCCCGACCCTCTAAGAAGTGCCCCAAATGTCAGAAGGGCTATCACTGGGCTAATCAGTGTCGTAGCGGGTCGGGAAACCACGCGACGGGTTCCCCCCGAACCCAGGGCCAAACGGGGGTGTTTCCCACTCAGACAACCGTTCCTCTGCCTTAAAATCCATAGACTCTATGAGGGCGGCGACTGCTGGAAGTGCGGTTCTTGATTTGATCATGCAGGAGGACACTGATTTTCGGCTGCCAGGGGAGGTCTGCGCCATACCTACCCAGGTGACGGGACCTCTCCCTGCCAGCTTTGTGGGTCTCATTCTCCCTCGCTCTCATGCTGGGAAACAGGGCTTTTTTGTCATCCCCGGGGTCATTGATGCCGATTACACCGGCATTATTAAGGTTCAGGTGTGGACTCATCTTCCACAGTCGCTCCCGCGTGGATGATCAATTGCACAATTGATTTTAGTCCCCTATCAGGTGCCAGCTGCCGAGGATCGAACTCGGGGCGGAGGCGGCTTTGGATCAACGTTGTCTCACTCGCCGTCTCACAGCACGTCCTCTCCACTTGTTGCTCTGACAATGTCAGTCCGCCCCTCGAAACCTCAGTTAACACTTCTCTTAAATGATGTTCCTTTCACAGGGCTGGTGGACACTGGAGCTGACGTTACGGTGATTCGTGATCCAGAGTGGCCGGTTAGTTGGCCTACGGTTCCTTCTAAAGAGTTGTGGGGAATCGGGGGTAGTAAACCCGGGTGACAGAGTTTGTCTTGGGTCACAGTCTCTAAACCGGGAGGCCGTACCCTTGCTACTATCCGCCCTTTTGTGCTCCCTGTCCACCTCAATATTTGGGGCCGTGATTTACTTACAAAGCTGGACACCACCCTCGATATTAATATCTGATGGCTCAAAACCCTCCCTCACCCACATTGCCCTCCGCATTGCCCTTGGTATGGCAATCCTTAGAGCCCGTCTGGATTGACCAGTGGCCCCTCCCTCTAGAAAAGCTGAAAGCGCTTCATTCGCTTGTGCAGCAGCATTTGCAGGCACAACGCTTGGAGAGCTCTACTAGTCCCTGGAACACCCCGGTGTTCGTTATTAAGAAAAAATCTGGTGCGTGGCGGCTGTTACATGACTTAAGGGAAATAAATAAATGCATCCAACCTATGGGCCCCTTGCAATATGGATTACCAAATCCAAATTTAATTCCTCAAACCGAT
Source organism: Natator depressus (assembly GCF_965152275.1). Taxonomy (NCBI): domain Eukaryota; kingdom Metazoa; phylum Chordata; order Testudines; family Cheloniidae; genus Natator; species Natator depressus. The sequence goes on from NC_134234.1 coordinate 143,061,942, forward strand.
CAGCTCTGTGTGTTAGATTTAAAAGATTGTTTTTTCACCATCCCCCTTTGCCCACAAGATCGCAAAAAATTCGCGTTTACGGTGCCACAATATAATAATCAGCAACCCTCTCAAAGGTATCAGTGGAAGGTCTTACCCCAGGGAATGCAAAATAGTCCAACCTTGTGTCAGCTTTTTGTGGATCGGGCCCTCACCCTTTTCGTGCCCGGTACCCTACGCTAAAGGTCTACCATTATATGGATGACATTTTGCTTAGTGGTCCCCAGGTCACGGAACAACAGATTGAATCTTTGTCTCAAATTCTCGGCCAAAATGGCCTGTTGGTGGCACCAGAAAAAATCCAACGCTCTTATCCCTACCACTACCTCGGCCATAAGGTTTTACAAACCTATGCTGCTCCGGTTCGTCCGGCACTAACTCTACCTCAACCCCTAACCCTTGTTAAATTACAACAGATTTTGGGTCATTTAAATTGGATTCGGCCCTATTTTCGTCTCCCCACCTCAATGCTGCAGCCGTTGTTCGGGCTCCTACGTGGAGCCCGAGCACCGGGTGCAGTTATTGCCATCACTGAAGAGCACATTGCCTGCATTCGACAAATTAATGCAGCATTGAGTCAGCAGTTTGTGGACAGACCCCCTGAGGTCCGTCCCCTATGGCTGATTCTTCTTGCCACCCCTCATACGCCCACTGCGGCTCTGTTTGTACCCCGTACGAATACAGCCGTCTCTATCATAGAGTGGCTGTACCTCTCCTCCACTCCTCCTCGGAATATTTACCCATATCTAGATGCCCTGTCTGATCTTGTTCGTAAAGCCCGCCACCGTGCAGTGCAACTCACTGGCACTGATTTAGTTGATATTGTGTTCCCCTTGTCCCGTAGTGAATTTGATTCCTTGTGCCACACCTCTTTGGCTTGGCAGGTTGCTCTTTGTGATTATGTGGGAGAAATTTCTTATAATCCCCCAAAAGATCCTCGGTTGGTAATTACCCAAAAGGTGCCTCTAATTGTTCATCGTCTTAGCCGCTCTCAACCCATTGTTTCTGCTGTTACTCTTTTTACTGATGGCTCTCCACATCAAGGTGTAGTCACCTATCAATCCGGTGACCCCCCTCGTTGGCATTCTCGTTTTACACTGCCTCAGCGTTCCGCACAGCGTTCAGAACTGGCTGCTGTTATTTTGGCCTTCCAACTTTTTGCTGATTGTCCCTTTAATTTAATTGTGGACACCCATTATGTTTATCAAGTGATTGATAATTTACCCCTTGCCCTCATTACCCCTCAGGTCGATGCGGACCTCCTTCGCCTATTTTTGTCTTTGCAATATCTTATTTCCACTCGTAATTTCCCTTATTTTGTTGCTCATATTCGCAGTCATACCCCTTTGCCTGGGTCACTCACTGAGGGCAATGCGCGCGCCAATCGCGCATTACGTGGTCAGGTAAATTCCCTCTTTTCTGACCCCATTGAAAGCCATGCCTTTTTTCATCAGTCTGCCTCTGTTTTGGCCCGGCAGTTTCACATTCCTGCTGATCATGCATGTTCCATTGTTCGTTCCTGCCCCCACTGTGCCGCTGCTGCTCCTACTTTTTCTTATGCCGTTAACCCTAGAGGTACCGCAGCGAATCAGCTGTGGCAAATGGATGTCACTCACGTGCCACAATTCCGCCCCTACTCGTTTTTACATGTTTCCGTTGATACTTATTCGGGCTTCCTTTGGGCAACCCCGCAGCGTGGGGAAGCCACTGCCAAAGTAATTCACCATTTGCTAGCCTGTTTTTCTGTTATGGGTCGCCCAAGCCAGATTAAAACGGATAACGCCCCAGCCTACTGCTCCACAGCCCTCTCCACCTTTTGTGCCCGGTGGGACGTCCGTCTTAAACACGGGATCCCTTATAATTCCACGGGCCAAGCCATTGTTGAACGTGCCAATCGCACGCTCAAAACCTTGCTTGATAAACAATTAAAACAAGGGGAGCTGCGTCTCCGAACCTTAGGAGACATTCAACAACAAATGCATATCCTTTTGTTTACTTTAAATAATTTAATGCTGAACGCAGATCAGCAGACCCCCGCGGATCGCCATTTTCACAAATCTGAGATACTGGAAAGACCACGTGTCTTTTACCGTCAGCTGCCCGATCCGCAGTGGCTGGGCCCAGTACCTCTAATCACTTGGGGTCGGGGATATGCTGCTGTGTCTCTCCCTGCAGGACCGTTGTGGGTTCCAGCCCGGTGTGTGCGACCGGCACTGAAACAGCATGGCATGGCGCCAGGGGCTGTCGAACCCCATACCGGAGTTTCAGCTGACCTTGGAGGAGAACGTGGTGCCTCCCGGGTCGACAATGGCGGGACGGAAACGGAAGAGGCGTAGCGTCCCAAGCCAGCCCGTGACATGGGGAGGAGTAAAAGCATTGGTCGCGGCGGCTCAACGAAGACTGGCAGCAAATCAACAGCCAGAGACTCCTGAGACTTTGTTTGTGGCGATTCTCGCCCAAATCACTGCTAATTCTGTGCTGATTGTATGCCTTTTGTGCCTGCTATTTCCTGTAGGGGTTGGCTCGGGAGCGCTTCCCCCGTTACGGGCCCGAATGACATATAACGTATGGGAAAGATTGGCTTCAATAGCAAATGTTACCCACTTTTGTTTGTCTGATTCTGTAGCAGCCGGAGAATTGTTAGGTACATGCCTTATACCAGTATGTCATCACCCTGAGGAGATAGGGAATGAGACGATGCTCGCTGCTTACGCGAATCTCTCTTCCCAGTACTCTGGCATGGCTAATTGGGGCCCGGCCAACTATACCTTGCCTCACACGGCTATATCCCTCCACACACCGTACCTGGCCGGGGCCAACAATGTCACCTGTGCGCGTGTGGTTAACTGAACTAGTACAAAGGTGCCCTTGGGCTGTCGGCAAATTCCTCAACCCCTTTTAAATTGTTCCCACGCTGTGAATGTTTCATACAATTATGGCCATATCATCCTACCATCAGGGTGGTTTTTTACCTGTGGCTCACGCACCTTTAGTTATATTCCTGCAAATTTAAGTGATGGCACCCTTTGCTGTCTTAGTAGAATGACGCTTATATTGCCTTTTGCCAGCCAAAGGCACAGTAAAAGAAGTGTACCCCTTCCAGATAATTGTGTTGCAGATGTTGAGCTTTTTAGTCGCGCTGAGTATACTGCTTTAGCGGCCTCCATTGTTGGGGTCCCCGGGCTTGCCACTTATACAGCCAGAACCCTAAATGCCCTGGCATGCTTTGCAGCGAAGGCAATTAATACAACATCCAAGGCAATTGCCCTACTTAATGCAGAGCAACACGAATTAAGGGATGCAATTTTAGATAACAGAGCAGCCATTGATTTTCTGCTCTTGAAACATCACCTAGGCTGTTCCACGTTTCGGCATATGTGTTGTTTTAATTTAACTGATAATAGTCGTTCCATAGAAACTAGACTGGCCGAATTGGCCAATCTTACGGCACACATACATCAAGATGTGGGGTTTGAGGGCTTTTGGAATTGGCTTACAGGTTGGCTGCCATCTCTAGGATGGCTGCGACAACTTTTCGGTTATGCTGTGTTTGTGATCATTGGGCTTATTTTTTGCTGCTGCTGTGTACAATGTATTCCCTCTTTGCTAAGGCTTTGTAGAGATTCGCCCTGGCAAGCTCCCCAAGTTATGTCCTTGTCTGTCTGGGAGTTAAATTGCTTGCAAAAGCAAATTGACGGCTACCATGAGATGGCCGAGTATAATTAAACAAAAAACGGGGGGATGAAGGGTTCATGTTTAGTCCATCCACCTGGAAACAGTCAGGGCACACCCTGACCGTTGTGTAGGAGCAACACATTGCTCCGTCCAAGGACGAGGACCAGATATGAACCCTGGGAAGTTAATTAAAGGACAGTAATCGTGGGAAGCTTCCTTGGCCTGGCCTCAAGGCCTGAGAATTAGGATTGTAGTAGATAGAGGCTGGAAAATAAGAATATTAATCAAAGTCATGTATTCCTTTGTTGTGTCTTTTTGCGGTGGAAGTAGGTAATGCGCAGGGGGGAGAAATATAATAAAAGGGAAGGTAGAAAGCTGACAGGGGGCAGCCCATTTCAGCTGACCAGCTTGCTTGCTTGGATAAATCTGTGTTCTGTCTCATCATTGAACCGCCACAACTGGAGTTTAGGGAGGCTGAGCAAATTGTCCCTGGATCACACAGTGCCAGGATCAAGAAATGAAATTGGCTTTTCCTCACTCCCAGTCTCTTGCTCAACCCACTAGACAACACCTGCTAGGTGCACAGGCTAACTCAAGCTTATGGTTCCATCAGTTACAAATACTCTCTCGCTTGTTCTCTCTTGCTCTCTCTCTCTCTCTCTCTCTCACACACACACACATACACACACACACTGCATGTGGCACAACTGGGAAATAGCAGCAAGCAAACATCTTCAAGAAGGCAACTTTAAAAATAGAAACAGAACTTTTTCAAACATCCAAAGGGGTAAATTCAGTAATTTCATGAAAAAGAAGGGGGGAAATATGCATTTCCTCATGCAAAGAGGTGAGTGAATACACAGGTCAATTTTTATGTTGCCAGTATTCACCTATCACTAGTTACAGTTTGAGAAGAAATTTAAAAAAACAAAAGTTAGATACTTTGATTAGAGACAGGAAGAGGTAAGATGGGCTCTAAAATCACAGCAGACCACACGTAGAATGCGTGGCAGGATAGAGTTTTCCCAAGAGCAGCAGCAGCACTTTTCCAGCCCTAGAAAAGATAAATCCTCTCTGCTATTTTCAGAAACATGCACATTGTCCAAGTTTCTTCCTCAAAGCAACTTGAAATCCATTCTCCCCCACTCCCCATACTCCTCAAGATGTACCTTTGAGGCACGGTCCTGCATCCGGGATAGAAAGGAGATGCACTGAAGGGAGAGAGAGAGAGCACACTGTGACACCTCCCTTCTGAAGCTTCCTGATGCCTGGATGGGGGAAGAAGGGCATCCCTGATACACCCCTTTATGAGGTAGAGCACGTTACCTCCTGTGTGTAATCCCACTTTATGAGCTAGTGTGGAAGAGGGATAGGACCATGCTTCACCGCTTGCCGACTGCTCCCTGTCCCCTTTGAGTGACTGTGTAACTTCGGGGATGATTGAGTGGAAGTCCCTATATTCTCCTGAGTAAAGGAACTGCAATTATATCTGGCCCTTGCCTGGATTGTGCTAAGCAAGGAGCAGCCTTCTTGCATCCTCCTCTCCATCACTTCATATCCAGGAGGGGACCAGCACATTCCAGCCTATAACATCCTGCCAACTAATGCATTTCCTGATCTGCAAGAAGAAAGCTGTGGACTGAGAATTCCCAGAGCTAAAATCATTTCAACAACTTGTATTTTGGATTCATACATAGAAAGCTGTATCATCACTGGCTTCAGCAAGTTTTCATTTTCATGCTAGGGTGATATAGGATAGAATATAGTTTGGCTGCACTTTACAAAGGCAATTTCTGGCATTTTATGCAGTCCTAACAGATAAGAGTCTGTTTTATTTACCAGGGAAAGCTGGCAATTTAAATGCAGCATCTGGTTTGTAGTAAGGCTCAGAATAGTGCTTTACCAATTATCTAGTTGGACTGACCAAGCCACAAAGAAGTCATCTGACTTGCCCAAGGTCATTCAGTAAGTGGCTCCACCTGGATTTCAACACAGGTTCTGATTCACAATTCTTTGTTGCAATTATTTGCTTTCATAGGGAAGGATGTTCAGTTGCTAGTCTATATTAATTGTATCCATAAATGAAAGTCACATGTTAGGATTATGCTGCTTTATGTCCTGTGAGTAAGAAAAGTACATACTTTTTTTTAGTGGGTTGACTGCTGTTTTTCTGACATACCTGATAGATAGTGTAAAAAGTAAATATACCAGTTAGAGGGATTAGACGATAAAAATGGAAGCACTCACGGGGCACCTACCATATATTTTACTTAATGGACAATAATTTGAAAGAGAAATAAAATAAAAGTGACAGGGTTTAGCACATTTCAACTGAAGCACTTTAGACAGGGATTGTACGTAACTGAATTTTGTTGTACAGTATCTACTGCAATCTGCCACATAATTCACTCTAAATAAAGCTGATTAAATTGTATCACACAGTGAAAGCCATGTTAATGGGTTTTGTATGGACTGCAGTGCTCAAGGGAATGACTGGAGTTAAGGGCATCAAGATATCTCACAATGAAGTGGGTGCCACAGAAGAAGCAAGCTGCCCCTTTATTGATCCATCTATATATACAGCTTTGGTAAAGCTTTATGCAGTCTACTCATGCTCTAGGTAATCTAAAAATGTCCCTTTATGTGTTCATAGTCCGCCAGAAAACAAGGGCATTGTATTGAGCAAGTCCATGATAAAAATGCAGATGCCTTGGGATAGCAGTTTATACAAATTACTGATATTGCTGCTCTCATCTTGGCTAAAGCACAAGAGACCTACGCTGAATGAAGCATAGATTCAAAATGTTTTGTCTGAGGTTCTAATGATTTTTAAATGATACTTTGAAATGCCGCTGTAGAGTCAAAGGTGATGCCAGCTATTGAAGACTAATGAGGATTTTAGCAATTCTACTGCTAGGCTGACTGACTCTAGTAGTGAGAAATGGTAGAAGTGCCCTGTGGTGTACTGCCACGATAAGGCACGGCATCTTCTTAGAATTAAACTAAAGCTTGGATAGGGGAGCCTGTGACCTTTCAACCAGACTTGATCTGTGTAATGCTAGAAATGAGCCTGCCAACAAAATACAGTACATGATGATGAGCTGGATATTTCCCATAGGGTGGGAAGAGCCTGGAGGATGGGAATGTGTTGGTGCTTAGCAGGAGTAACTTCTGTATTTTTGTGACTTTTGACATACCCCCAAAGTCTTGTTCCATTATTGTTATCATTATTACTCTATTAGTAAACATTAAGGGCTAGGTTGTACCATGTTTCTGTGTGCAGGTACAGGTTAGAAAAGAGGGGCTTTTGCCCACCCCCATGCACACATCTATATGCAATCAGGGTCCAGGTACTATTATTGTCCTTCCATGTTGGGAAGATAAGAAGCTGCTTCCTCCTGCTGAAGCTGTGCAAACCACCTCAAAGGGGAAAAGAAAAAAAAGAGAATCAATGTGTGGCACTGGAATGAGACTCAGCAGAGCAAGGTTCAATTATCATCTCTCCCACAACCTGCAATTAAAAACCCATGGCTGGCCCATGCAAGCTAACTCAGGCTCACGGGACTCGGGCTAAGAGGCTGTTTATTTGCAGTGTAGACTTCCAGGCTCAGGATGGAATCCAGGCTCTAAGATGCTGTGAGGTGGTCAATATAGTTTCTTACACCACACTTATCACCATAGATCTGAGCACCTTTCAGTAGTGCATTAAGCAAACCAACTAACATCAGTTATATGTTATTTGTTCTTATCCTCTTGAAAGGTGGAGAAGTGTGTGCAGTGGTGTGTGTTGTTTTGGTAGGGTGTTTCTGGTTTTTTGGGGGGGAAGAGGTTGATCATCATTGCTTTGGGTGTTTTTTAAATCCCTTAATCTCTCTGTGCTTCAGTTCCCCGCTACACAATGAAGATATTAATACTTCCTTTCTCTTGCTTTATGTCTATTTAGACAGATATCTGGGACAGAGATAATCTCTTATTCTGTATCTGTACCATGGGCACAGTGGTGCCCTAATCCTGTTTGGGACCTCTATCCCCTGATGTAATAATAAACAAACAAACAAATTAAGTTAATAAGGGTCCTGCCCTTCTGCATCAATTTTTGGGGCTGACTTGGTGGGCAAGGAAGGATCATGCTGCACATCCAACTTCTCCTGTGGGAAAGGATTGTGCTTCTTCAGATATGAATCCTCCCTTACCTTTTATGGGGTAGTGGGTGTTGTATCCTTGAGGGCAGCAGTTTTAGGAAGAAATCACTTGAGACACAGAGAGCTGTGCGCCATGTAAGCAGCCATTTATTTTCACACACTGAACTAACCAAACCAGCCAAAACTGGCTGGGCTATCCCCTAATAATCTAACTCAGTTGCCATAGCAGCAACAAGGTGCTACTGCCACGATAACCAAATACACAACATATTCCTCCCCCCTTAATAAGAAAATCCCCTAAATAAAACACTAAACTAGAGAAGGAGGGTAGACTGCCTCCATTCCCGGCTAAACACCAGAGATTATATTGCCCCATAACCGTAGGTTCGCCCTAGCTAAAGATCCAGTCCATTGAGGAGGTCTTCTGTCTCTAGGTTGATTATGGCGAACTTCTAGTGTCGTTGCACCCGAAAGTACCTTGGGCGCAGGCCTGACCATGGGCTCAGTGTTCATAGCGCTAACGGGTGAGGAGGTGGTATCAACTTGTTCCGGGCAAGGGGCCGCCGGCAGTAATGGAGGAGAACAGTCAGGAACAGGTGATTCTTGGTTCGGTGTCCCACCAGAAGAGGTGAAGTCAGACAACTCAACTGAAGATGTGTCCTGAGGACTGGCATGACCTGGCAACAGCTGATCTACATGTCGCCGCCAGGTGAGATTCTCTGCAGTCCAGACTGTATAGGAAACAGGTCCTGTTTGAGCGATGATCGTGGCAAGGACCCATTTAGCTCCAGAAGTATAATTTCGAGCCAAAACTGGCTGTCCCAAGCTAAAGGTTCAGTCTTTTGCTCTGGGTGCATGTCTGATGACTTGATATTGCTGCTGATGTTGCACAATTTGTCTGGGTTCTGAAGGTTTCAGCAGATCAAAGCAAGTGCACAGCTGTCGTCCCATCATTAGAAAGGCCATGGATGCCTTGGTCGTAGCATGAGGTGTGTTTCTGTAGGAAAGTAAGAAGGTATCCAGATGCTTTTGAATGGAGTGTTGTCCCCTTGCTGATTTCAAAGCTTGTTTCATTGTCTGCACAAATCTTTCAGCTAATCCATTAGTGGATGGATGATATGATACTGAAGTGACGTGGTGGATCCCATTTGCCTTCATAAAATTTTGAAACTCCTGAGAGACGAACTGTGGTCTGTTGTCACTCACAAGTTGTTCTGGAAGACCGAAAAGACTAAAGAGTCCCTGTAGTTTTTGGATAGTACTCTCTGCAGTAGTGGACTGCATTATAGAGACTTCTGGCCATTTAGAATGGGCATCTACCACCACCAAGAACATGCTTCCTTAGAGGGGGCCAGCAAAGTCAACATGAATACGTTGCCACAGGTTTTTAGGCCAGTCCCATGTGTGTAGGGGCACCCATTGGGGTGCATTCCTAACACCCTGACATCCAACAACGGGGTTACCCAGTATTCATGTGAGCCCACGGCCAAAGACAAAACGTGCAGTGGCACTTCTTCTTGCAATGAGGTGTCACCTTGGTCATCCTGGGTCTGCTCTAGGGTATGCAGGTTCCCCTTTTTGGTCAGCCAGACCATAGGCCTCTTTCTTTTGTTTACAGACACACTCAATGTGTCTCTTTTTGCCACAGTGTCGACACACCAGGTCCTTACACCAGCATTCTGATGCCTGGTGACCCGGCTTACCACAGCGGTAACATTCCTAACTCTGCACAGTTTTGTGGGTAGGTTCTTGTGACACGTTATGCACCCTAGGGGATGCACCCATGTATTGCGCCTCCTTTGTAGCCAGTTCCATGGAGACTGCAATATCAACAGCCTTCTGTAAGGTAAGCTGAGACTCTGTCAATAGGCACTTCCATTTAGCTTCACTGTGCAGGCCACACACTAACCTGTCACGCAGGGCATCATTTAACATCTCCTTAAATTCACAGTGTTCTGCTCGCCTTTTTAAAGTTGCTACAAATTGTACACCTGATTCATCTTCTTTTTGGTCTCTTTTGTGGAACCTGTATCTTTCAGCAATTACCAGTGGTTTGGGGGGAAAATGGGACCCCAGGATTTCCACAGTGTCACTGTAAGATTTGGTCTCAGGCTTAACAGGGTGTAGTAAACTACGTAGCAGGGAGTAGGTTTTAGCCCCCACAACACTTAAGAATATTGGCACCTTCTTCTCTGCTGTAATGTCATCTGCAATAACAAAAAGCTCAAAACGCTCACAATACACATGGCATTGCACTATATTCTCCTCAAAAGGTTCCAAAGGCCCTGTAAGTGTAGCCATGGTTTTAGTTTCAGGTTTCATAGTCAGTGCCAACAAGCCAGCACAGTCAGTGCAAACAAGCCAGGTCTTACTCCTTCCAACAGCTAAAAGATTTTGGTAGTTTTTGTTTTCTTTTCTTTTTTTTTTTTTTTTAAACTTGACTTCTACTTCCTTTTGTTGCTGGGGCAGCACAGGGATCCCAGCCTCATTGCCACTTTGTTGTATCCTTGGGGGCAGCAGTTTTAGGAAGAAATCACTTGAGACACAGATCTGTGAGCCAGGAAAGCAGCCACTTATTTTCAAACACTGAACTAACCAAACCAGCCAAAACTGTCTGGGCTATCCCCTAATAATCTAACTCAAGTGCCATAGCAACAACAAGGTGCTATTACCACGACAACCAAATGCAACAGTGGGGTAGGAAGATGATGACTCAGAGGAAAGCAATGGTAAACAGAGTACCCACAATGATTGGAAGAACAGCAGGAAGCAGTCAGGGCAGAGCAACCAGGATGACTGGAACCTGGAGAGGGAGAAAAGCCAACTGGACCAAGCTAGGCTGCACTGGAAAAGGGAATAACTCATAGATGAAGAAAAGAAGCATATAGACTGTGAGAAATGTGCTACTATGAGAAACCATGCCAGGATGAACTAGATCCTGCCTATCTGGAGCACATGGCACCTCACACATGATAGCAGAGCATTAGAAAATGGATCGATATAGTAGTTCAATGGATCAAATTTCCAGTTAAAAAAGCCTCCAGCACAGAAGCCATAAGATTCAACCTTGCCATATCTTATCACATAATATCCCAATGAAATAATTTCTTAAACTCCACACACTGCACCTTTGCAGAATGAGGTCAAGGTAAGAGTCGTTAGACACTTTGTGCAGTAACTAAAGTTTTTTTTAAGATGTGTTTCTCTCTGGGTGCTTCACTTCAGGTGCACCTGTGCCCAATGCACCTTTTATTAGAGATTTTTGGTAACAGTGTCCATTTGGCCCATGCATGTGCTCAAGTCCTTGTGCTGAGGACATACAGAGCTGTGTGGCTGAACTTCACAGTTTGATTTTACCAGTAACAGGGACTTTTTATTGAGAACTGGCCTAAAGAGGATTGAAGTAATCATTGGTCATTGCTGGCTGCTACTTTTTGTTCATATAGCCTGCCTCCAAGATAGAGTCTCTGCATATCAAGCCCTGAGGATCAGACTTGAGGTCAAGAGGGAACATAGCCTGGCCATGGACTGGCAGCAGTCATGCATTGTTTGTGATTAACCTGTCTGCACCAGACACCTGGAATAAAGTTGTACAATATAGCCATAGATATTCATTGCTACAGATTCTTGCTATCTAAGCACATTGTTGTGGACAAACTTCCTTCTATTCCTTCTCTACCACAAAGCCCTTTGAGAGAAAACTCTAAAGTTAAATAGGTGGGGAAGGAGGGCAGGTAGTGGAGTATCTATGGCAAGGGGAAGACATCTCCAAGAACTCAGTTTACTACACAAAATGAGTAACTTCCTCCTTCGAGTTATATCCCTATCGGTTCTCCACTTCAGGTGATGCCTGAGCAATATCTCTGGAAGGAGCACCAGACTGAGATCCAACAATGAAGACAGAACTGCATTTCCAACTGCAGCATCTGATCTGCCAAAGCATAGTGCTTGAATAAAGTATGTATTGAGGTCCAGGTTGTGGCTCTACACATTTTGACAAGTGAAATATCTTTCAGTAGTGCTACAGAAGTAGACTGGGGACCTTGTAGAATGGACTAGTACCCTAGAAAAGATAGAATGTTGGCAGCTTCATAACAAGAGATTCACCTTGAAAGTCATTGAATAGAGATTGTGAATCCTTTGGCTCTGTCTGGAAATGAAAAACAGTCTGGGAAGACTTCCTAAATTGTTTGTTTCTGTCCAGCTAGAAGGCTAATGCTGTCATGACATCCAGGGTATGGAGGGCATCTTCCTCCCTGGTATGCAATGGTTTGGAGAGGGGAATGAAAGATGAATAACTTGGTTAACACTGAATTCAGAAGATATTTTAAGTAGAAGCTTAGGAGATTGTTTCAGTGAAACAATTTCCCTGAAGAATGCTATAAAGCAGGATTCCTTGCTTTCTCCAACTTTCTGGGCAGAAGTGATGGCCACACAAAAAAAACTGTTTTCAAAGAGAACAGGTACCCAGTGTTTTAAAGGAAGATCAAGTCACTTCTTGGTCTTTATTATAAATTGTAGCTTGTGCATGGTATTGTCTTTCATGCTCATTGACAGCTTCCACAACTAAAGAATTTGGTGGAGGATGGGAAAACAAAGATTCTGAATTTCTTGCTGGGATATAATACCTTTTGTCAGCCTGTTTCAGGGATGAAAGTAACTTAAAGGACTTACCGGTATGCCGGAGTCCTGAATGGAGGTGTGGCCTCAACTGGAAGGGGCATGGCCTCAACTGGAAGAGGTGAAGCCTTTAAATCAAGAGTTAAATGGCCGGGGGCTCCGGACGCTGCGGGGAGCCCATGGCCCTTTAAAGTGCTGCCCGAGCCCCGCCGCTGGAACTCCAGCAGTTATTTAAAGGGCCCGAGGTTCCCTGCAGCAGCTGGAGCCCGGGGCCCTTTAAATCACTGCCAGGGAAGCTGGTCCGGTCCGGCACAGCGTACCGGACCGTACCAGCTTATTTTCACCTCTGGCCTGTTTACATATAGGTGGTGCTGTGGCAGGAGTCTTCCAGATGGTCTCGGCAGATTCTAGCAGAGCCTCATGCACTGGCAAAGCTATTGGCCCAGAAATTGTTGTGTGTAATATGTCAAAAAGTTTGTGTTTCAACTCTTGGGCCTTCTCTAAATGGATTTGGAGCAAATCAGTGATGTGCTTCATCAGCTCCTGAAACTGCTTGAAGCCATCAACAGGGGAAGGTGGAGGCATTACCGCCTCATTTGGTGACAGTGTTGATATATTTCTTTGAGGTGTCACTTCCATATCTGCTCTGGCCTCTTGCTCCTTGAATGACTCCTCCTGAAGTTGAAACTGTTGAGGAGGAAGTGATGGAGCAGGAGGACATATTTATCTATACTTCCCCCAGGAGTAACTGGGAGTTTGAGAACCACCGATGATTGGGATCCATGGGTCCCAATATGGCCCCTGAGGGGTACCATAAAGTAGAGGAGGGGGCATCCTGTGCTGATCATAGGATGGGAATAACATTGTTTTTCCCATAGGAACTTCACTTTCAGGGTAGGTGACAGGTCCCTTTGGTGGTGGGCAGGAGATCCCTGGACAGAGATAGGAGAATCAGAGCAGCCATCCTCCACATAGTCCAAAAGCAGAGTGAACAATAAAGGAGATGCTAATGGTCTGCTTAGTGTGGCAGGTACCAGGGAGCTGGTTTCTACCAGGATAAGGTAAGGTCTCAGGGAGCCAGCAGATCTTGGTCCTGAGAAACTTGAAGGGGCACAGTAGTTGCTCTATCTCAGGCCATAGGGCAGTTGATAAGGAACTGAGGGTGGTTTGCCCTTGCAGCTCTGTATATCCATGATATAGGGAATGAAAGATGTCTGGAGTATATATATAGACTGAACAGGCATGGCTACAGAAAAATCTTTGATCAAAGGCACAAGGACAGCATGTGCACCTGAAGTGGAACCTGAAGTACAGCAAATAAAGATAATCTATGTAATTTACAACAACAAAATCCAAACCAAATTACTATCAGGAGTACTTCTTGTCTCCCTTGGAGCCAATACGAACTCAATTTCTTCTGTCCCATGTCTTGCATAGTTTCTTCAGTAAGGAAAGAATTATGCTGTACGTGGAGAAACTGAAATGTTCTGGAAATACATTTCCTGGCAACTATACCATTGTCTAAATGTTTTTTTTTTCTTCTTCTGCTATTCTGGGTAACAGGTAATTTTATAAAAAAAAGAAAACAAAGACACAGGCTAACTTCTTTGTTACTCTTGATATGTCAGAAGATTTAACAACACACAACAACTCTATTTCTGCATAGAAATAATAATCCAAAACAAAACCTCAGCTATAACTTGAAGAGTATCATATTCCTCCTTGTAGTGATGTTGAGTGGCCTCCCTCTGAACTGGAGAGCAAGGGACCACTGCACTCCCCCTGGTGGGCAGAATCAAAACAACCCTGCTCCCAGCACGGTAAGTCCTGGGGCGGGACAGGACGTATAAAAGTAGAGCAGCAGAGCTCAGTTGGGGCTGGACTACTAGAAGGAGCAGATATCTCTTCCAGGGAATAGAGATCTTTGCAGGATCCTGAACTAGTTCCTGAGTGGAGCCGCACCCTGTGGTTGGAGGAGACAGCCGACTCTCCCAAGGAGCTGCCAGGACCACCATTAGATGAGTGCCTTGAGGAGCTATGTGGACTGCCAGTGGCTAAGTACTGCGAGGAGACAGAGGACCTTTGGACTACAAAGAACTATGTCCAGACTGTGATAGGAAGTAGTCCAGGGGAACCAGACTTCTGTCCGTTTGTGCTGCTGGAGAGTGAGAATCAGCATGTTTTAGGAGGATCCCCGCTGACCCAGTGGTGGACCCATCCACCACTATTAGGGCCCTGGACTGGGACCCCCCTACTCCTGTCACTGACCGCCCCCCCCAAACCTCCTCCTTTTCACCAGAAGTTCTGGGCTGTGTTGTGGGCTCACCACAGACAGAAGGCTGTGGATCTACAGACTGCTTGTGGATCTGTCCTGCCCAGAGGGCCAGAGCTCCTTTCCCCTAAACTGTTTGTTGCTGTCTGCCCCAGCCAGGGGCTGTGGACTAAAGACTGTTTGCTGCTCGACCCTACCAGAGGGCTGTAGTTTCCCCAGTAGAGTTACTTTCTATATGCCTGTAGTGAGGCAGAGTGACCTCCCTCCCCACTCAAGAGTGAGGGACCACTACACTCCTACAGTAAACCAACATGCTCAATATTTCAGGAAAGGGCTGAAATAATTTCATTCCCCACCCCCATTAATTTGTATTCAAGTCTGAATGTACACAACACATTTAGTAGAGTTATATCAAATGCCCAAAGGGAAGGAAAAATGGGCATGTGCTCAGCTGATGAGTAATGATTAATGAGGATTAAGAATGAATAATAGATTTTGCAGCTTTCTTGTATTCTCTCATCTCATCTGCTCCCCCTCCTGATCTCTACAATAGATGACAAATGCTGTACACAGATGCACTGTAATGTAGATGTCTTCTCTTCGTAGAATTTTGGACTGATTTTCAAAGATGCAGAACACTTTGAACTCCCAGTGACTCCAATGGGATTTGTGGGTGCTCACCCACTGATTTTCAAAGGACGCTGTTATTACTGAGACTCTCTCTCACCTGTTTCTATTTCCATCCTGTCATATATATTTCTAAATATTTTTTTTCAAAATCTCAGCTTAGTTAGACAAATGACAATGTCGACTTGGCCTTCTGAAAATAGTATAGTACAAATCCATTGTGGGAAATGCAAGAAAATAAAGTGCCAAAAGAGAGGGAAAAATACAAGATCTTTAGTCGGAACCTAATAACTATTACATTATTTGGAAAAAACAAGGAGAATGAACATGAAATGCATTTGTGCCCACCTGAACTTAACTTGGCAATGCGGTCTATAAAAGATAGATAGTACTTTTGTAGTGAATAAATACACCATTTTATTCAAAAATAAATCATTTTTCCTAGCTAATAATTTAATTGAGAGAGCGAAAGATATGCATGCAAAGCATATTTATCTTTCAGATTTGACAGGGACTCCTCCAACTTCTGGAGGAGTCATTTCAGAAATGATTCTCACAATCTCCAGTTGCTGGAATGAGCCCACAGACTGCCAATTCAGCACTTCCCTTTGGATGCTCTAAATTGCATCAGCTGAGCAGCTAACAGTTTGGAGGGGTGCAAAAATGGCTTTAAGCTACTCTTCCACTCATTTCTGAGCTGTGCTGGGAGATCCTTCACGACAGCTGAGGATCTCACTGGCTTGATTCCAGTGATTTTTCAAGGCATCTTGAAGTGAGGTGTTGGAATGCTGAGTGCTGCAATGCCTAAGTTCCTCTGTGGATTTAGGCCTGGGTTCCTTTGAAAGTTCTACCCCAAGCGTTCAGAGGATTAAACAGTTTAAAGATTTTAAAAAAGTTTAGCCCTGTCTACATTTTCTTATGAAAATAAAAGTAGCCAGGGTCAGACAAAGAAAATAAATACCATATTTACAATACATTTCTTTTATAACACTTTGCCCTCCCTCACATCACAATTTATATGTGGCACAATTTAAAAAGTAAAAATAAATTGACACACTCTTTAAAAGGTTACTTAGAATTTTCTACAAGCCTCTGTAATGTAGCTGCATTTACTAAAATATGTTTTATATATTTCCTTCATGTTTAGAACTTAAATAAGACCTAGTTCACCAAATAGGACACACACTTTCAAAGGAGCACAGATCTTTGGCTTCTGTTATGTAGTCTTTTTCATGGGCTTATATAAATTACCTCAGTTTGTCTCTCCAAACTTTCAAAGGCATGTTCTCATTATGCCAACAGGCAGCCAGAGCTGTTTGGTTAGAATGCATCCTGTATCCTGCTCAACCCCATCAAGTCATCCTTTCCTATGCTCGCAAGAAGCCTGCCCATCCCATCCTCTGACTCCCAGCTCTCTCTCATTCATCAGTTCTCTTCTCCCCAGGATCTCCAAACAAATTCTCTACTCATGCCCCTCAGACTCCCAGTCAGATCTCTGCTCCTAGTTCTTTTTCCCCAGATTATCCAGACTTCAAATCATCCTCTGCAACAATACTCAACCACCCCATCTAACTGAGCATCATAATAAGCACCTATCTACCAAAAAATTCATCCTCTTCGCTGTCCCTCCTGCCTGCTTCACCTAAATGGTCCTCGCAAACTCATCTGTTATTCTACAGAAATTTATGGGAAGGCTTTCCCCCCCCCACCCTACAGAGTACAGGGCAAGCAACTCCCTCTGTTCTCCGCAAGAGTGGGTTCTATAGCTGTACAGAAAGGGGAACAATTCTATGCTATACAGTTCAGTTCTGGGAGGCAACAAGCAGCCAGTAGCAGCATTACCACTGAACAGTTACAGGGCAGAGAGGGAACAGCTGTGCTGCAGCAGCACACTCCCTGCTTACAGAGTAGCTGGCTCCAGAATGCCTTGAGAGCAGGAAGTGGGATCTCATACCATCTCTGTTCTAACAGGCCTAGTTTTGCCTGTTACAAAGTTGCCCAGGACTGTAATCTTTTGCACATTTATACCTTATATTTGCATTAAATTCCATGAGACTGGGGAAGATATTAGACTGGCAACCAAGAAAATAGTCATTTTAGTATACAGTCCTGCAAATCCATACTGATATACCTGAATATCGGTGGGTCTGTCTAGAATATTTAATATAAAACTATTGCCATCCAGCAGGTTAATGACTAAGGGCCATGCACAGCCCTAAATCCAAGACAGAGCTCCCACACATTAAATACTGTTTGCAGTACTGGTTGCCCCATCTCAAAAAAGATATATTAGCATTGGGAAAGGTATACAGAAGGGCAACAAAAATGATTAGGGGTATGGTACAGCTTTCATAAGCAATCATAAGCTGATTATACCCTCACTTGCTTTTCTTGGTTATTTGAGTGCGATGAAATTTCATTTGATGTGTGAATGCTTCCATGAATTCTGCCAATTGAGAGCAAGTATCAATCCAAAGTTCCATCTCAAGCCATCTATTCATAACACTTTATCTGTCCATTATTCCAAAGAAAGATAGAACCACTTCTGCTGCCAATTGACAGCCAAAATTGTGTGCTTTGTCGTATCGGAGGTTACGTCCAAATACTTCATGAGGGTAGCATGGTTCGGTGAAGACTGGAACCTTTGCCTGGGATTTGTCTA
This sequence comes from Natator depressus, assembly GCF_965152275.1. Classification (NCBI taxonomy): domain Eukaryota; kingdom Metazoa; phylum Chordata; order Testudines; family Cheloniidae; genus Natator; species Natator depressus. The sequence continues at coordinate 143,079,979 of NC_134234.1, forward strand.
ACTATTAAGTATAGAACTTTCACACTGCTATTCTTTGGTGGTGGATCAAAGAACAGTACAAAGAACACAGATCTAAAAATCTAAGTAGTAGCTTTTTTATAGGGTCAGTTCTGGTTCACTTTAATAAAATGAACAGTCTCATTTAAGTACAAATAGTGTATTATTTAACAATATGTGACCAGGTACTTAAAATATATTATAATTAATATGCATACTTAAAGTTGCAGGTACAACTATAGGTTTGTCATTTTCTGACTTCATAACTTATTTTATCTTTAAGAAAAAAAGGACCTATAATGTGCAGCTCTTTGATTAAATACCACTTGGACCTCATATCCATAGAGTCTACAGGGAAGGCCTTCTGGAGAACTTTCGGAAGTGTATAAGGTTTTATCTAAAAAGACCTGTTCTGAGGGATTGACCTAGTGCCCACTGAAATCAGTGGAAGGGTCCCAGAGATTTCAATGATCTTTTGATCAGACAATGAAAGAGACAAAGGCTCTTGGAGTGGCAATCTTTTTATAACAGCTCTAGCACATTAACAGAGTATAGATTGCTAAATTTGGGGAAATAGTCTTCACTGTGGAAAAATGCTTTGAAGTTTTATTTAACTGATTTATGAGCCTTTAGAAACTGGACTTTCTGAATATGATGTGCAATTGGTATTCTGGGCATTTTTATGCAACAATCACAATGAAGGTATCTTCATAGTGAACAACAAAGCCCACTTGCAGGACTGCTACTTACAGTGGTGAGCACTTAGGTGGCTAAGTCACAGTTGTAGGTTCCCCTGCTATCCACAAAACTCACACTGAACACTGTAGGCACCTAAACTCACAGAAGTGCTCCGCAACATAAACATTCTACAATTTCTGTGAGCACCCAGGACTCCCATAAGTGTCACTGGATGTTTTGTGCATGTGTAAGAATTACATGAAAGCCTTCCAGTTGCATGAATGCACAACGGAACAAAGCAAAACTTTTTCTTGCAAATTTATTCCAGGATTAAAATCTTCCTGTATTCTCTACTAAGCACAACCTTTTCAGCCAAAAGTAGTAAGTTTCACTCTAAGGGAAACCAAGGAATCCATTAATTTCCCCCGGAGAGAATTTTTTTTTTAATAAAATAATATTTTTCTACTTCTGAAAATTGCCTTTCATTCACATGAAAAACTTGAGGCAAGCACACATTTATGAGAACTCCTTGAAAACACACCACTGAGGATGTGGCCAGTGTTTTTCTCCAGAGGATATGGGTATTTTTGACATTTCCCGAGTGCAGTGGTTCTCAACTGTGGTCCACTGTTTGTTCAGGGAAAGCCCCTGGTGGGCCATGTCAGTTTGTTTACCTGCCGTGTCTGCAGGTTTGGGTGATCTTGGCTCCCTGCTCCAGGCCAATGGGAGCTGCAGGAAGGGCAGCCAGCACATCCCTCGGCCTGTGCTGCTTCTTGCGGCCCCCATTGGCCTGGAGCGGCGAACCGCGGTCAGTGGGAGCTGCGATCGGCTGAACTTGCGGATGCGGCAGGTAAACAAACTGGCCCGGCCCACCAGAGGCTTTCCCTGCACAAGCGGTGGACCACAGTTGAGAACCACTGCCCTAGTGTGCTGTACCTGATTTTCTAAGATCTATAGCAGTGCTTTCTAAGCCTCATCCTGGGTCATTCTGCTGTCAAAGGAAATATTGGCATTGACTCATTGGGATCAGATTTTGGCCCTTTTACAGTTGAGGGCAGGATCCCATCTTTAATTTGCAAAAGCAGACGCCCTTTTGCATGTTTTTGAAGCTCCACCATGCACATCAATGAAAACAAATAGTGAAATAAAAGGATGATCATTCAAATTCACTTTGATGTTTTCCCAGCATTCTGAATTTGACAGCTCATCTCACTCTAATATTAACCAAGAACAAATAGAGATGTTTCATTAGATCACATTTAAAAAAAAAAATCTAAGTAAACCACTTTCACACAAATACTCTGACAAAAGGACGGTTATTAGGTTGTTTACAGGTCAAACAATGTTTAGCTAATCACAGTTAATAATTTAAATCCTGGTTTGTGTGTCTCCACAAAGTGCTTTTCCCCCCCACTTGAGTGTTTTTTCTGAATTCTCCTGTGATATTAAGTGTACAGTTCGGTGTCAGTTCAGTTAAGTTATTTTTATATTGATGAATTTGTATTAATACAGATGCATTTTTCATAATGAATTATCTGCCAATGTAAAAGGTGCTGGGAAATCTCTTGATAGTGTTCTAGCAGAATGGATAGTTTTTAAAGTTGTTTTAGGCTCAGTGTCATGCTCCTTCACCACATCACCCCTCAACTCTTACCAGGATTTTCAGGAAACAATCATTCATTGATTTTATAGATTCATAGATTTGAAGGCTAGAAAGGAACATTATGATTATCAGAAGTATATACACCTCGATAGCATTCATCACCAAAATGGGGCATGGAAACTCGTCAAAAAAGTATATACTACTATCAATTATCCTGACCTCCTGCATAACAAGCCATACAACCTCATCCAGAGATTCTGCATCAAGCCCATAATTTATTAATTTCTTTTCTTGTACTATTCAGAACATTTTAAAGGCAATGAAGTAGAGGTGGTTCCAGTTCAGGATAAAGTGGGAGGGAGTAAGTTTTAAAGGCCGTTAACAAAAAGGAATGGTTTCATCCCAAAAAAGTGGCAGATAACTCTGAAGAAACATTTTTCAGACTCAAAAACCATCATGAACAGACATTACCTCCATAACCCTCAAAGTCAAGTGCTAAGGCTGTGTACCTCCTTTTTGGGGAGATTGTGTTGCTCTCAATGCTAGTCTTGAGCAATCCTCATGTTCCTTTAATGGAACAACTGGGAATAAATCTTGCTCATGCAGATGTGCCCAAGGTTGGAGAAATTCTTAATCTTTAAGCTGAGATTTACCTTGGACATTGTGAAGGATCATTATAAGAATTATCAAAAGTCTTCTTCAAAAGAAAGCTATTCTTCTCTTTTCCTCCTCTTTTACACATAGAAATATATGCCCATTGGCTGTTTTTCCAAAGTGCAGAGATAACAAGTGTACAGTTGCTAAATTACCATATAGTAGATCCTTAAATTTAGATATAGGAAAGACAAATCAGTAACATTGGGGAGAGAGTTTTCTGTCTCACAACTTCATATTTTGTGAATGTATTATTTGAGTTTCATTTTATCAAGATCATTGTTCCAAGGAGAGGAACAACTAAAGAGACTGGGTCAGAGGGAGAAGAGAGGAAGCATAGAGAACTATAGCAACATAAGAAGCATGCCTGTGGAAATTATTTAAAGTGTCTCTAATTTCACAGTATCTAGAGAATAAAGAAAGAAGTCATCATTTTAGCACTTATTAAAATATTTTTGAAGAACTAGGAAAACAAAAAAAACAAGGAAGGGTCAAAGGAAGGTGATGCAATGGAGAAAATTACAGGCTAAAAACCACCGCCATCTCACACACACATACTTACTTTAATTCACAAAAGCCCCCTAACAACTATTCATCTCTAATTATTCCCATATCTTAAGTGATAAAATTAATATAAATTAACGAAACAAGTTACTCTAATAAAATACTTTCAGAATAGAGTACCTGGCACTTCTGCTCCATGACAGAAATGGGCAGTAGGAAGTTAGGCCCTTCAAGCATGGCTCCAAGTGGGTGCCAGAGGTCTGCCTGCCTGGAACTCGTTGCAGGATCATGGCTTCAGGACTAAATCCTGCAAAGACTTAGGCACCAAGCCTGCAGTTGATCTGTGTGGATGCAAGGGTTCACCCTCATGGAATCAACTGGAGCATCAAGGTCTTATTTATTTGAGTAGACTTATTAACTTAAATGTGACTACTCACGTAAGCAATATCCATATTGGTAAGTCTTTGCAGAATTTGGTTCTCTCTCATTATCAATTAAGATTTTAAAAAAAAAAAAACAAATGCCTTTAGGTATTTCATAGAGAAATAGAAAAAGTATACTCATGTGAGATGAATTTTAGCTAAAGGGATCAGCTTATATAGACCAGGTTCACTTTATAACCATATATTGAGATCACTGATTCATCCTAGTTAGGTAATGATTAAAAATACTCCATGTGATGGACATTTAGTAGTATATGAGAAATGAGAAATGAGAGAAATGAGTTGGGTAGTCCCAATCCAGTTCCTGCAGGGACAGGTTTCCACATCAAATACACACACTGTCTGAAGAGGCATTAACTAGCAGAGAAGCTGAGGGTTTGAGTAGACATAGGAAGTGAATGATCATTTCTTCCCTAGTGATGGCCTCTCCAAGTGATGGCCTCTCCAGGAAAGTGCTGAGATGTATTTGTCAGACAGAGAGGCTCAGAAATTCTGAGCTTCTGTAAACTGTCATAACTCCTTTCATTGGCAGGGCAGAAAAGGTGGGGGAGTTGCACTGTATGTAAGGGAGCAGTATGACAGCTCAGAACTCAAGTATGAAACTGCAGAAAAACCTGAGTGTCTCTGGATTAAGTTTAGAAGTGTGAGCAACAAGGGTGATGCCGTGCTGGGAGTCTGCTATAGACCACCAGACCAGGGGGATGAAGTGGACGAGGCTTTCTTCCGGCAACTCACGGAAGTTACTAGATCACAGGCCCTAGTTCTCATGGGGGACTTCAATCACCCTGATATCTGCTGGGAGAGCAATACAGCGGTGCACAGACAATCCAAGAAGTTTTTGGAAAGGGTAGGGGACAATTTCCTGGTGCAAGTGCTGGAGGAACCAACTAGGGGCAGAGCTCTTCTTGACCTGCTGCTCACAAACTGGGAAGAATTAGTAGGGGAAGCTAAAGTGGATGGGAACCTGGGAGGCAGTGACCATGAGATGGTTGAGTTCAGGCTCCTGACATAGGGAAGAAAGGAGAGCAGCAGAATACGGACCCTGGACTTCAGAAAAGCAGACTTTGACTCCCTCAGGGAACTGATGGTCAGGATCCCCTGGGAGAATAACATGAGGGGGAAAGGAGTCCAGGAGAGCTGGCTGTATTTTAAAGAATCTTTATTGAGGTTACAGGGACAAACCATCCCGATGTGTAGAAATAATAGTAAATATGGCAGGCGACCAGCTTGGCTTAACAGTGAAATCCTTGCTGATCTTGAACACAAAAAAGAAGCTTACAAGAAGTGGAAGATTGGACAAATGACTAGGGAAGAGTATAAAAATATTGCTTGGGGATGCAGGAGTGAAATCAGGAAGGCCAAATCACACCTGGAGTTGCAGCTAGCAAGAGATGTTAAAAGTAACAAGAAGGGTTTCTTCAGGTATGTTAGCAACAAGAAGAAAGTCAAGGGAAGTGTGGGCCCCTTACTGAATGAGGGAGGCAACCTAGTGACAGAGGATGTGGAAAAAGCTAATGTATTCAATGCTTTTTTTGCCTGTCTTCACAAACAAGGTCAGCTCCCAGACTATAGGTGGACTATAAGGTGGATAGAAAGCTGGCTAGATTGTCGGGCTCAACGGGTGGTGATCAATGGCTCCATGTCTAGTTGGCAGCCGGTATCAAGTGGAGTGCCCCAAGGGTCGGTCCTGGTGCCGGTTTTGTTCAATATCTTCATAAATGATCTGGAGGATGGTGTGGATTGCACCCTCAGCAAGTTTGCAGATGACACTAAACTGGGACGAGAGGTAGATATGCTGGAGGGCAGGGATAGGATACAGAGGGACCTAGACAAATTGGAGGATTGGGCCAAAAGAAATCTGATGAGGTTCAACAAGGACAAGTGCAGAGTCCTGCACTTAGGACGGAAGAATCCAATGCACCGCTACAGACTAGGGACCGAATGGCTAGGCAGCAGTTCTGCAGAAAAGGACCTAGGGGTTACAGTGGATGAGAAGCTGGATATGAGTCAACAGTGTGCCCTTGTTGCCAAGAAGGCCAATGGCATTTTGGGATGTATAAGTAGGGGCATTGCCAGCAGATCGAGGGACGTGATCATTCCCCTCCATTTGACACTGGCGAGGCCTCATCTGGAGTACTGTGTCCAGTTTTGGGCCCTACACTACAAGAAGGATATGGAAAAATTGGAAAGAGTCCAGCGGAGGGCAACAAAAATGATTAGGGGACTGGAACACATGAGTTATGAGGAGAGGGTGAGGGAACTGGAGATGTTTAGTCTACGGAAGAGAAGAATGAGGGGGGATTGGATAGCTGCTTTCAACTACCTGAAAGGGGGTTCCAAAGAGGATGGATCTAGACTATTCTCAGTGATAGCAGATGACAGGACAAGGAGTAATGGTCTCAAGTTGCAGTGGGGGAGATTTAGGTTGGATATTAGGAAAAACTTTTTCACTAGGAGGGTGGTGAAACACTGGAATGTGTTACCTAGGGAGGTGGTGGAATCTCCTTCCTTAGAAGTTTTTAAGGTCAGGCTTGACAAAGCCCTGGCTGGGATGATTTAGTTGGGCATTGGTCCTGCTTTGAGCAGGGGGTTGGACTAGATGACCTCCTGAGGTCCCTTCCAACCCTGATATTCTCTGATTCTATGATTGTAGCTATGACAATTCACACCAGCTGAGGATCTGGACGTCGGGAAGCTTGAACTTCTCTTAATCACACTGTGCCAATGTCATGGTATTAGAGAACTTCAATCTCCAGTCTGTCAAATAGGCAGCACCCTTTGCAAGTTCTAAAACTCCACAGTTTAATGAAAAAACGAACCCCCTAAAATTTGTAGGTGTAACGAAAAGCTACTACCTGGAGCTCAACTTAATACCTTATAGTATTCAAGGGACTAATCAGTTGAATTCAAAAATGTTAAATTACAAAATGTTAAATTCATACAATAAGTTATTGTGAATTCCCATTCTGAACTAAGCTTATTAGCTTATGTGCACACCTTTAGGGCCTGATACTTCACTGCTTTTCTCTTTTTGTAATTTACATGAGTATAAAGCACTGCTGTTCAGATTTGGTAATATCATCCAGTTTGCACACAGGTAAATGAGTAGACAAACAACTTCTTGAAGTATCAGACCTGAAGGTCTACACTTCACCACTGAAGTCAAGAGGGACTATGCCAAGTGCTTTACCCTAGTAGATAAGTGTTATCCAAACTGTGCTTTTGAGACTCTCAGCGATCTGGGTTTCTGCTTTTTTCACTTGTTTCAGAGGGGAAACCTTCAGCAGACTTCCCCCGCTGCACTGGCACCATTGCTCTTGCTGGCTCAATGGCGGTGGTGGAGAAATGTTGAGATGACCCAAGCTAAGCCTCAACTCCAGTGCAAGGGTGGGAGTGGTGGTCTGACAGTAGATATACTCCCCATCCTATCCTGGGTTTAGGTAAGAATCTAGTGGGATTTTCAAAAACCCGAAGAAACTGTTTCTAGGTACGGTAGTTTACAGAATCTGTATTTACACATTCTGAGGATTCCAAATAATATTTGATACTATTACATGGTTGCATGAACTGCAGCAGTATCTGATAGAATCTTGCTTAATTCTGAATATAGTTTGGTTGTTTAGCACTTTTTCTTTCATACTACCTCCACAAGTTAAATGACAAATTCAAGTGACATATTGAAACAAGAACAAACTGAAGATCTGAAATAGCAAAATCTACCTTTATTTCTTTTAAAATCCTGCTGCATCTCATTACTTATGTGACTATATTTAATACTTATTTGCAGGAAGGAAGCTTTATCAAAAATATTTCTTAAAAAAAAAATCAAGTTCTCTTGTCTGAAGTTCCCTGATTCAGCAAATATTTAAGCACACTCTTAACTTTATGCATGTGTTTATGTTAATCTCTGTTCAGTAAAGTGTGTGTAAAAATTAAAGCATATGCTTAAACCTGGTTGACTTCATTGGGATTTAAGCATATGCTTAAAGGTAAGTATTATTACCTGGTTCAAGTTAAGGGAAATCCTGTGGTATTTCAGGTATTACTATGGGCAAATAAACTATTGAAGGCTACATTCGCCAATGTTCTAAACGAGTGTAGCTCCCTTAATTCCAGTGTACACCAATTGAGGATGCAGCCCTGAATTCTTAATAGTGGCAACAAAGGCTCCAAGCCAAAAAAGCAATTAACACATTCATTTACTTCAATGGGACTAGTCAAATGCTCAAAGTTAAGCACATGATTAAGTGTTTTGTTGCATCAGAGCCCATAATATGCTATATCGAGACATGAAATATTTAATAGTGCTTTCGCAAACAGTGGCATAAAATTCTTATGATTATGCAAACAGAGTTGTGGGTCAAACATATGTGACATAAGAAACTATGATGGTGTCGGGTAATATGTATTTTATAGCTACCTGTTTGGGAAGGCTTTACTGTATTCATTACTCCTAGCTTGACCAAACTTACTGCAGTAATATATATATCAGCTCACACTATGAATTATTTTCTGTGTGATTGTGATACACAGTAGATATTGATTTTACATATATGCACATTAATAGTACAATTACATGATATGTCTTTGTCTTTACAATCATACATTATACATAACTTTGCAATGGCTAAAGCTGGTCAAACTATTTTCAATGTAACAGTTTCCATTGGAAAAATCTGATTTGATGGAATTTAAGAATTCTGAGGGAATGTGTCAATTGTGCTGGAAATTTAGGTGGAAAACAGGCAAGCAGACTGCCTGCCTCGTTTCCTGCCAGCCAGGAAGCCAGCTGGCTGCTGGAAGAGTACCTGTATCCCTGGGCTTTCAGGCTCCCTGGGTTTCCCATGAGCCAGTTCCCTGCTGCAATCAACACTGGTGTGTACAGTAATGGATATACCAAGATAATATGTCCACAGATTAACCTATAATTCATTTTCCCTATAAAAGAGGGGAACAAACATCTGGCCTGCTGAAAGTTATATGAATATAGGCAAGTCCCAGCTCATCTTCTTAAAGAGGACAGTGCCATTATAAAATGAGATGTTATCCATCTTTTTCCTTTGTTTACTGGATAAATTGTTTGGGATGCCCGTCCCTTCCATCACAGAGCTCATATGGGACACAATTTAATGCCAACTGAAGTCAATGGGAGTTTTTCCACTTGAATTCAATGCGTATTAGATTATTCCCATAGTGTAATATTTATACCCTGCTAACATTTTAATCAAGCTGCATCTTGCGTTAGATATCAGTATCAATAAACTTTTCCATTCACTTAATTCATTAACAAATGCTAGAAAAGACGGTCTTTTAGAAATCCCCATAGAAATTAACAAGATTAAGGCCATTTCCTCTAGTTTCATGTATTAGGGTTTCCATAATGTCACATTATGACAACATTAATACATGAGGTTTCATGTATCAGGGGAGATTGTCTTGAACCTTGTTAATTTCAATAGGGATTTCTAAAAGCCAGTATTTTCTAGCATTTGTTTATGTACCAAGTGAAGGGAGAAGCATATTGATACTGAAATATTTTATCTATTATACCAGTGGTTGCAAATATAAGTGTACTATCAAAATGTATCTTACTCATCAACTTTACAGGATAAGGGATGAAAGCAAATTTAAGGTTGTTTGGGTAACCTGAACTATATTTTCATGCTTTTGATGGTTTGTAAATATAACTTGCTATTTATCAGCTTTCCACTGTTCCTAATTTCCCCCTTTAGACTAATGTAGTGATTTTTTTTTGTTGGAGAGTTCTAGAAAGCTTGAATATCTGCCTTACAGTCTAGAAATTATATCCTAAATTAGATTTTTGCTGAGGGAGTGAGAGGAGAAATGAGAAAATGGACAACATAACTGGGAAACCATATGCATTTTCAAAGACTATGGCAGTAGTAGTTACATTGTATTACACAGTATTATGGTAGAGTCCCCATGGGGCCAGTTTCCTGTCTTGTGCCTCCCAGGCAAAGGTGATACCCCCAATCTAGAGGAATCACAGTCTTGGTGTACATCAGGGCCTTGCTTTCAGCCATGCATGGTAGGAGGCCTGGGCCCTCCCTCTCCACTGGGTTCCAGCCTAGGACCCTCTTGGGAAGCATCACCAGCAGAGTCCTCCAGAAAGAGGTTCCCCATCTGCCACCCTGGGACACTTCCATCCTATACTCTTCTTCAGTTTGGGGCATGGCTCTTTAGTGTCCAAACAATTAGAAATTTAAAAGAGTTCAAAATGAGCAGAGTCCCACAGGGCCACTCAATTCTCAAAGGGGACTAGAGAAAGCCTTCCCTCTGAGCCTAACCAGCACTGTGGTCTTGCCTCAGGCTCTAGCTTTCACAATAAGCACTTATCCTCCTTTAAGCAGGTTTACCTTCTTTAGTCTGGGCTTCTGAGCTCCTTTTAACCAGCTCCTACAGCCAGAGCATGCTCTGTAGTTTGGTAGGGGCAGGGCTACCTGGTCCCAGGATTGTCCTTTAACCCCTTCAGGCCCAGTGTGGGTTTCATACACCCCATCACAAGTATATACACCCCAGTATATCTGCGAGGTCAGGTATAAGAAGAGTGTAGATTTAACATAAAACATGGGGAATAAGTATAATCAACAGTCATTTGCTGGGAGGGATGGAGAGGAGTTACACATGTAAAAAACATGCACAGGCCCTAAACTCTCCATTGCCCTAAGAGATGACCTTCATATGTCATGTATGTCAAAAATGGAGTCATTCTGTCACTATTCGTCCCTCTCCCCCAGTTTGATAAATCCAGCTTGTCTTTTATCTCACCCTTTAAAGAGTAGATGTGAGTACTCCAACAAAGAATACTTTGTTTCAGAAGTAACTGTAGAACATTTAAGAGTAGTAGTAATGTGACCTTTTGTCTGAATTAACACATCCGTCATTAGCCTCCTCCTTCCCCAATTAAGAATGAAAAATATCAAGAGTCATTTTCCCCTCCCTAAGTGTCAGCTTTGCAAAGCAATGAACTATTACCTTGCCATAGCTGATGAATATTTAAAAAAAAGTTTTAAAAACAATTTCTCTAAAGCCAATATGCCCATAAAAGTTGAAATCCTATTTTTTATCCTCTTGGTGGAAAGCAGCCGTGATAGTTAATTTTTGTCTTCTACTATGTTTGACTTCATATACCTTGAAAGCGATACATGTTTGTACAATCCATGTGGCCAACACACTAATCACAGCATAAGAGAACTACAAAGAAGACTATTGAAAGAAGGTTCTGGAAGGCATCATTTTAAAGATTACATGCTGGTAAATAGTAATTTTCTCCAGTCTTTTCTTTTATTTGTAGTGAAGATACAGTGAAAACTTGATGGCCTTGAATGGGTAAAAATGGCTGCCCAATGCATTTATAGCATTCTCAAAATATAGTGTGCTACTTACTACATAATGAACAGATTCATGCTCCCAATTTTTGTCTGCTATACCAAGTTTCTGCCTTTTAAGCAAGAAGGCAGAGTGAGTTTGACGTGAGTGTATTACATGTCAGCAGCAATATGGACTGAAGCTGAATTTATGAATGAAGAGTGCTGATTAAAATCCTGCCTGGCATTTAACAAAAACACAAAACCAAAAAACTGTACAGAATATTGCTTTCAATTCAGATTGCATTAGGGGCTTAGGAAATTCTACTAAAAAAACCCACTATTTTTCCTAATTACTATCTGTGATCGTTTGCTTTTTTTTTTTTTTTTTTTTTTTTGCAAAAAGCAAACACTAACAAATTATATACTTGCAGAGGCTTTCCATTTTTTCCATTCCTCACCTTCAGCCATTATTCTGAGTCCTACATATGTTTGCTAGAAGTACTTTATTTTTTAAAGAGTATCTCCACCTACATTATTGTGAAGTGGTTATTTCTCTTCATTTGTGCACAAAATAATTGAAGAGGTGTATGCTCAAAACAGCTCAGCTGTCAATTTGGTTTGTAGTCCAGTGATCTTGCTTTCCACAAATGCAATTCCATTTAAAGTCAACTTGGGTATCATTAAAGTCAATTCATGGGTACCAGGAAACGAAGACCATGTCTACACTAGCAAGCTTACAGTGGCACAGCTGTACTGGTGCAGCAGTGGCGCTGTAAGATCACTCATGTAGCCACTCTGTGCCGACGGGAGAGAGCTCTCCCATTGACATAATTAAACCACCTCCAATGAGCAGCAGTAGCTATGTTGACGGTAGAGTCTCCCACCGATATAGCACTGTCCACACCAGCGCTTCTGTCAATGTAACTTATGCTGCTCAGAGGGGTGTTTTTTCCACACCCCTGAGCAACATAAGTTATAACAAAAGTGCTAGTGTAGACATAGCCTAAAAGAAACATTTGGGTCCTGCCTTCCCTCTGTAGGTTTTTTTGCCATGCACATTTTGGCCCTAATTCAGCAAGATACTTAAGTGTATGCCTAGTTTTAAGAACATGCATAGTCCCATTGAAATCCATAGGGTCAGTCACTTGCTTTGGTATGTACTTAAGTTCCTTGCTGAACTGGAGCCTCTGAATAGTTAAACACAAAACTAAAATCACAAGCACTACTGATGAATCCAGATTCTACCATTGGTTACACATATGCAACTCAGAAGTCACTGGGAACTCAGTGTGTGAATACAGAGAACATAACTTATTTTATACCTGCACTATGAATCATATTAACATTGAAACACTTCATTTTCTGCCTGGCTTGTTGCATAAAATATGTATGGTGCTGATTCAGAAAAGTATTCCTATTAAGAAAAGTGTCTGAGCACATTCTGTAGTCCTACTGAAGTTATTTCCTGATCTAAGCCAGTGATAATACACAGTCATGCATCACATACTCACATTTCTTTTGTCACATAATATAGTTACCATATCTATGCAAGCTTGGGATCTAGAGAAGCAGTGGGCTACAAATCCAGCTGTTACATTTAACATGAAAAAGTGTGAATCTTGCATTTGGTACCCGATATTACCAAATTAATTACCACATCTAGTACTGGTACAGGATTCCACCATTTTATAAATGGTCAGTGGTAGTGTTTACGTATTAAGTAACTGCCTGCAGTTTTCTTATCAGTCTCTGCTTTCACTGGCATAGTATGCAGAAGCTAAAAAGAGAAGACCAAAATGAAGGCATATAAAAAACATTTCCACTTTCCACTCTGCCCCAAGCCCTCTCCTTCCCTCAGCCCCGCCAAACACATTTTTCTCAATTCAGCGAGAGAATGAAAAAAGGTGAAAGCTGACAATGATCTCACTTGCCCCTCTGAATTTACCAGAACAAATTGCCAGTGATTAGTGTTAATATCAAATGTGCTTGCTGATGTGTATGTTTTCAATATTCCAGATCTCATTGGTGTGCATAGTATTTATTAATACTAATAGTATTAGTACTATGTATTTTGTATTGAGAAAGAAACCAAAAGTCTCAGCATGGGTAGGGCCTCGTTGGAAACTGTACGTACACACACACACACACACAGGAGAACATACTCCCTGCAAGGTCCTGACCCTGCTAATTGCAGTTCACAGGAGGACTGCTGCTTCCACATGGGATGCCATTGGTGCCAAATTATCAAATCATCTTGAGACTCACACTACATTGGGATTCTGGAAGATGATTTAAATAAATCTCTTCAACATCCCCCACCTGCAGTTCACACACATTTCCCCCGAACATTGTAAAGAGAGAAAGCATATCATTCTGAACTTAATCCCTGTTGATGTCAATGTCCATGCATATTGGGTGAAATTCACCACTTGATGCACATACTCAGAAACTTCAGCCCCCCCTCCCCCTTTTGTCCTGAGAATTAAAGGGGTGTGGGAGGTTACTACAAATTTGAATGTTTTAATCTTTTTGAGGTATTACCAAAGTCTATCCTTGCTCCTGCATGGTATGGGACATGACAATGTATTTCTGATATTTTACTCCTGAGGGCATTTGGCACCAAAAAATTAAAAATTCTGTGCACAATATTTTAAAATTCTGCAAATTGTTTGTCAAATAAATGTGGAGACTCCAGCATGGCATTGGGGTGCACAGGCCACTGGCTTCACAGTGGTGGGAGATCATTGTACGGCTCCCCCCACTTCCCAGGACACAGACTCAGTTGTGAGGCTGCACCCAACCCTGACACAATGCAAGGACTGGGCCTGCCCCAGAAACAACCCAGGGCACTGCCCCTCTGTGCCAGAGACACGAGGTGTGGGTAGGCAGGCTCAGCAACGTGTGATCCAAGTGCGGAGGGGCTTAGTGACAGGAGATCCAGGTGTGGGTTGAGAGGGTTCTGTGTGGAGCCTCCTGGGTGCGGGAGGCTCAGTGGGGGATCTGGATGCAATGGTAATGGGACTCTGCCCCGGGGGGGGGTCAAGGTGATCGAGCTCGGCAGGGGGTCTGGGTGTGAGGGACTCAGTGGGAGGTTCCAGATGTTGGGGAGTGAGACTCAGTCAGGTGGGGATCTAGATACGTGTGGCTTGTCTGGGTGGTCCAGGGGGAATTGGGCTCATCGGGGGAGGGGGTGTTCTGGGTGAAGGGGGGTGAGGCTCAGCGAGAGTGTCTGGGTATGAGGGGATCTGGATGCATGGGGGTTGGGTAGATGGGGGAGCAGCTCCCTGTGCGGTGATCCCTCCCCCTGAAGCTGAGGAGGGGCAAGTGCAGGAAGCACAGGTGGTGGGGAGAGTTTGCACAGCTTCCTACAGCTCAGGGAGAAATCTGGGGGTGGGTCTGACACGGCCCCGGATGCTGTGCAGGGGAAAAGGAAGCCCCATCCTCTTCAGCCCAACTGAGACTAGCAGCTGAGCCCAGCTCAGGATAGAAGTCACCAACCAGGTCTTCTCCAGTCCTGCCCCCGGATATACAGTGATTTACCTCTCTGCCGCTAGCTGCCTTAGGCACCCAAAACATACTTCTGGGGAGGGTCATTTGACTGCTCTAGTAGCTTCTCTTTGCTTCCCCATGAGAGTCATTTTTCTATGGGGAAGCAAAGAAATCTGTGCAGGACAAATTCTGCATGTGGGCAGTGGCACAGAATTCCCCCAGGAGTGATGTCTGTGATTTAAAGCACCAGGCTGATTAATGCATGGTGGATGTGTACAGAAGACACATGGACTGTGGGAGTATAAGTGCACTAAAGTAAGCAAAAATTAAAAGACCTAACATTCTGAATTTTCTACATGCCTTCTTGAACATGAAAAGAAAACGGATTATCTACCCTAGGTGTTTTTAGGGAAACCTGTCTCTGTATGTTTCTATTTAAAGAACTATGGCATGCCCAACAAACCAGATAATATGACTTTTCCACTTGCTTCTGTTACTTTGCTTGGAATTACTAATTTAGACTGCAAGTATCTTGGAGGGCTGAACCAACTCCCCCTGAGTAGGGGTCCTATAAAGGTAGCCAGCCAGTCAGGCGGTGGCATAGACAGCTGCAGAGGCACAGGAGCCAGCAAACAGAGCTGTAAACAGGGGAGTTTGAGTGGGAGTTCTGACGGGGAGTTTGTCTTGTGGTGCTTGTTTGGGGTTTGTTTTTGCTGTGGGTGCTGGTGTTTGGGTGTGGTTTGTGTTTCCCAGATTAACAGGATTTAGGTGGGAAGGCGATGACACATACAGAGGCAGCAGTGGGAGTGACCCATGTAGTGGAAGACACAATGAAGATGACTGGATGTGGAAGCTGCGGTATGTACATGATCCTGGAGGGGGTACCTGGAAAGAGTTTCGTCTGCATGAAATGCCATCTGATAGAGCTGATGGAGGAAAAGATCAGAAGATTGGAGATGCAGGTGGAAAGTCTGGTTGAGTTTAGAAGGGGATTCGAGCGGATTATGGAGCAAAGACATGAAGCAGCTGAAGGGAAAAGCTCAGACTTGCAGATGGAAGCAGGACTGAAGAACTCTGAGGGGAGACTGCTGGGTGAAGAAAATGGACAGTGGAAGCATGTGACTAAGAACCAGGAGGAGGAAAAGATGGGCTAGTGAAGGAGAAATAGAGCTCAAGAACAGATTTGCAGAGTTGGAAAATGAAGAAGGGGCTCAGCAGGTGGTCACTGAAGGTGGAAGGGTAAGGAAAAAGAGAAGAGCAGCTAGTCCTATAGGAAAAGGGGAAGAGTCAATGGAGACTACACCAAATATGAGCCCAGGAGGATACAGGGTGGGTTGAAGAGGATTACAATGGAGAATAGGAATAGAAAGAACTTGCAGCCTGAGGGAACAGGGGATAGACCGGAGAATCACACAGTCACCAGGAAAAGGCAAGTCTATATGATCGGGGATTCCTTACTGAGAAGAATGGAGAGGCCTGTTACCAGAGCTGATCCAGAGAATAGAAAGGTGTGCTGTCTTCCAGGTGCTAAGATACGGGATGTAGATCTGAGGTTGAAAAGGATCCTAAAGGGAGCAGGAAAGAATCCCCTGATCATCCTTCATGTGGGAACAAATGATACCGGTAGATACTCACTGGAACGTATCAAGGGAGACTATGCCAGGCTGGGGAAGATGCTTAAGGAAAATTGAGGCTCAGGTGATCTTCAGTGGGATTCTGCCTGTTCCTAGAGAAGGGCAACAAGGGTGTGACAAGATTATGACTATCAACAGATGGATTAGGCAGTGGTGCTATAAGGAGGGCTTTGGGATGTATGGCCACTGGGAGGCATTCATGGACAGAGGACAGTTCTCTCGGGATGGACTTCATCTGAGTAGGGAAGGAAATAGACTTCTAGGATGGAGGCTGGCACAACTGATCAAGAGAGCTTTAACTAGGAATTTGGGGCAGATGGTTGGGAGATGTCCAGGTAATCTCCATGCTGGATTTTAGCACTGAGAGGGAAGAAGACAAAGTAAGAAAGCATACAGCCGTGGGTAGGACAATGGACATAAGGCAGAAGGGCAGCGTGGATACCAGTCTAACAGGTCATACTGGCTGTAAAATGGCTGTGCCTAATCGGGTAAAGAATGTGAGCGAGGCCAAACAGCAAAAATTAAGATGTTTGTACACCAATGCGAGGAGCCTAGGTAACAAAATGGAGGAACTAGAGCTAGTGGTGCAGGAAGTGAAACCAGATATTATCGGGATAACAGAAACATGATGGAATAGTAGTCATGACTGGAGTACAGGTATTGAAGGGTATGTGCTGTTTAGGAAAGACCGAAATAAAGGTAAAGCTGGTGGAGTAGCATTGTATATCAATGATGAGGTAGAATGTAAAGAAATAAGAAGCGATGGAATGGATAAGACAGAGTCCGTCTGGGCAAAAATCAGATTGGGGAAGAAAACTACTAGAGCCTCCCCGGGGTAGTGCTTGGGGTGTGCTGTAGACCGCCGGGATCTAATTTGGATATGGATAGAGCCCTCTTTAATGTTTTTAATGAAGTAAATACTAATGGAAACTGCATAATCATGGGAGACTTTAACTTCCCAGATATAGACTGGAGGACGAGTGCTAGTAATAATAATAGGGCTCAGATTTTCCTAGATGAGATAGCTGATGGATTCCTTCACCAAGTAGTTGCTGAACCAACAAGAGGGGATGCCATTTTAGATTTGGTTTTAGTGAGTAGTGAGGACCTCAGAAGAAATGGTTATAGGGGACAACCTTGGTTCAAGCAATCATGAACTAATTCAGTTCAAACTAAATGGAAGGATAAACAAAAATAAATCTGCGACTAGGGTTTTTGATTTCAAGAGGGCTGACTTTCGAAAATTAGTTATGGAAGTGGATTGGACTGAAGAACGTATGGATCTAAAGGCAGAGGAGGCCTGGGATTACTTCAAGTCAAAGCTGTAGAAGCGATTGGAAGCCTGCATCCCAAGAAAGGGGTGGTGGGGGGGGAATTCATAGGCAGGAGTTCACAGAAGAAGCCATGTTAGTCTGTATTCACAAAAGAAAAGGAGTACTTGTGGCACCTTAGAGACTAACACATTTATTTGAGCATAAGCTTTCATGAGCTACAGCAGGAGTTGTAGACCAAGCAGGATGAGCAAGCATCTCAGAGAGGTGATTAAGAAAAAAGTACAAAGCCTACAAGGAGTGGAAGATGGGAGGGATTAAAAAGGACAGCTACCTTACTGAGGTCAGAACATGTAGGGATAAAATGAGAAAGGGCAAAAGTCAAGTAGAGTTGGACCTTGCAAAGGGAATTAAAACCTATAGTAAAAGGTTCTATAGCCATATAAAGAAGAAGAAAACAAAGAAAGAAGAAGTGGGACCGCTTAACACTGAGAATGGAGTGGAGCTCAAGGATAATCTAGGCATGGCCCAATATCTAAACAAATACTTTGCCTCAGTCTTTAATAAGACTAAAGAGGATCTTAGGGATAATGGTAGCATGACGAATGGGAATGAGGATATGGAGGTAGATATGACTATATCTGAGGTAGAAGCGAAACTCGAACAGCTTAATGGGACTAAATTGGGGGGCCCAAATAATCTTCATCCAAGAATATTAAAGGAATTGGATCATGAAATTGCAAACCCATTAGCAAGAATTTTTAATGAATCTGTAAACTCAGGGGTTGTACTGTTTGACTGGAGAATTGCTAACATAGTTCCTATTTTGGAGAAAGGGAAAAAATGTGATCCGGGTAACTACAGGCCTGTTAGACATCTCTAGTATGTAATGTCTTGGAAAAAATTTTGAAGGAGAAAGTAATTAAGGACATTGAAGTCAATGGTAAATGGGACAAAATACAACATCGTTTTACAAAAGGTAGATCATGCCAAACCAACCTGATCTCCTTCTTCAAGGAAGTAACAGATTTTTTAGACAAAGGAAACGCACTGGATCTAATTTACCTCAATTTCAGTAAGGCGTTTTATATGGTGCCACATGGGGAATTAGTTAAATTGGAAAAGACGGGGGTCAATATGAAAATTGAAAGGTGGATAAGGAATTGGTTAAAGGGGAGACTACAGTGGGTCCTACTGAAAGGGGAACTGTCAGGCTGGAGGGAGGTTACTAGTGGAGTTCCTCAGGGATTGGTTTTGGGACAAATCTTTTTATTACTGACCTCGGCACAAAAAGTGGGAGTGCGCTAATAAAGTTTGGGGATGATACAAAGCTGGGAGGTATTGCCAATTTAGAGTAGGACTGGGATATCAGAGGAGGATCTGGATGACCATGTAAACTGGAGTATTAGTAATAGGATGGAATTTAATAGTGAGAAGTGTAAGGTCATGCATTTAGGGATTAACAACAAGAATTTTAGTTATAAACTGGGGACACATCAATTAGAAGTAATGGAGGAGGAGAACGACCTTGGAGTATTGGTTGACCACAGGATGACTATGAGCCGCCAATGTAATATGGCTGTGAAAAAAGCTAATTTAAACTGTTTAATTTAAATCTATTTTAACCTGTTCATTGTGGTCTTGGGATGCATCAGATGAGGTATTTGCAATAGAGATAAGGAGGTGTTAGTACCATTATACAAGGCACTGGTCAGACCTTATCTGGAATACTGTGTGTAGTTTTGGTCTTCCATGTTTAAGGAGGATGAATTCAAACTGGAACAGGTACGGAGAGGGGCTACTAGTATGATCTGAGGAATGGAAAACCTGTCTTATGAAAGGAAACTCAAGGAGCTTGGCTTGTTTAGCCTAACCAAAAGAAGGCTGAGGGGAGATATGATTACTCTCTATAAATATATCAGAGGGATAAATACTGGAGAGGGAGAGGAATTATTTAAGCTCAGTACCGATGTGGACACAAGAACAAATGGATATAAACTGGTCATTGGGAAGTTTAGAGTTGAAAATTAGATGAAGGTTTCTAACGATCAGAGGAATTAAGTTCTGGAACAGTCTTCAAAGGGAAGCAGTGGGAGCAAAAGACCTATCTGGCTTCAAGAATAAACTCCATAAGTTTATGGAGGAGATGGTATGATGGGATAACATGGTTTTGGCAATTAATTGATCTTTAACTATTCAAGGTAAATAGGCCCAATGGCCTGTGATGGGATGTTAGATGGGGTGGGATCTGAGTTACTAGAGAGAATTCTTTCCTGGGTGTCTAGCTGGTGAATCTTGCCCATATGCTCAGGATTCAGCTGATCGCCATATTTGGGGTCAGGAAGGAATTTTCCACCAGGGCAGATTGGAAGAGGCCCTGGGGTTTTTTCGCCTTCCTCCATAGCATGGGGCATGGGTCACTTGCTGGAGGATTCTCTGCTCCTTGAAGTCTTTAAACCATAATTTGAGGACTTCACTAGCTCAGACATAGGTGAGAGGTTTATTGCAGGAGTGGGTGGGTGAGAATCTGTGACCTGCATTGTACAGGAGGTCAGACTAGATGATCATAATGGTCCCTTCTGACCTTAATATCTGTCAGGAGAGGGTCTTTCCATTGAGTTCAGTGGGGGTTGGATTGAAGCCCAGGGTAAGGAGGCAGAGACTTTGGGTGCAATCGTGGTCCCACCAAAGTCAATTGTCAAAAACCCCCACTGACTTCAATGGGAACAAGGATTTCTCCCTTCACTAAAATAATTTCTAAGTACCTCTTCACCTTTATGGCATGTAGAAATAATTATTAATGGTAATCCATGCTGCAGAGGTTGGGATTAAACTGTTGTTAAAGGAAACTTGCTGAGATGGCATGTAATACAGTGAAATATATAATTGTAACCTACTAATGTTGATCATCTTTCCTATTGGCTATTAATGACTTAAGCCCAATAAAAGTACTGCTTTATCAATCACTGTATTATTCATCCTCTGACAACCAGAGGTACAGCCCTTTGATTGCCATTGTTAACAGGTTTCATTGTTTAGATATAGATGTATATTACTCCTTCCTTGGAAAATCTGATCTGCTTAGAACTGAACTTGAACTTTTAGTTAAAGAACATATAGCCAGTAGATATACTGAAGTGACCAGTGTTCCTGCTATTTTATTATTATTCAGGTAGTTCTTTATGGAGAATTGTCAAGGTTCCTCCCCCACTCTGAACTCTAGGGTACAGATGTGGGGACCTGCATGAAAAACCTCCTAAGCTTATCTTTACCAGCTTAGGTCAAAACTTCCCCAAGGTACAAAATATTCCACCCTTTGTCCTTGGATTAGCCGCTACCACCACCAAACAAATACTGGTTACTGGGGAAGAGCTGTTTGGACACGTCTTTCCCCAAAAAATACTTCCCAAAACCTTGCACCCCACTTCATGGACAAGGTTTGGTAAAAAGCCTCACCAATTTGCCTAGGTGACTACAGACCCAGACCCTTGGATCTTAAGAACAATGAACAATCCTCCCAACACTTGCACCCCCCCCTTTCCTGGGAAATGTTGGATAAAAAGTCTCACCAATTTGCACAGGTGACCACAGACCCAAACCCTTGGATCTGAGAACAATGAAAAAGCATTCAGTTTTCTTACAAGACGACTTTTAATAAAAATAGAAGTAAATAGAAATAAAGAAATCCCCTCTGTAAAATCAGGATGGTAAATACCTTACAGGGTAATTAGATTCAAAACATAGAGAACCCCTCTAGGCAAAACCTTAAGTTACAAAAAAGATACACAGACAGAAATAGTTATTCTATTCAGCACAATTCTTTTCTCAGCCATTTAAAGAAATCATAATCTAACACGTACAAGCTAGATTACTTACTAAAAGTTTTAAGACTCCATTCCTGGTCTATCCCCGGCAAAGACAGAATATAGACAGACACACAGACCCTTTGTTTCTCTCCCTCCTCCCAGCTTTTGAAAGTATCTTGTCTCCTCATTGGTCATTTTGGTCAGGTGCCAGCGAGGTTACCTTTAGCTTCTTAACCCTTTACAGGTGAGAGGAATTTACCTCTGGCCAGGAGGGATTTTAAAGGGGTTTACCTTTTCCTTTATATTTATGACAAGAATTCTTACTTGAAGTTTAGTTGTCCTGTATATTTAGACTTCCTAGGCTATAATATTTTGAAATCTGTTGCATTTTAGAAGCCATCTCTTCACGACCATTTTTGTTTTGTGACTGGCTGCCTCCAACCAGGTTTCAGCCAGCTTTGGTGGGAAACTTGTGAGTAATCCAGTAAGGGAAGGTTATGAGCCTAACCTCAGCTGGATTCCTTGTACTGCTTCCAAATCCTGCTCTTGAAAAGATCCAGCTCATCATTAGCACCAGCTATGCAGATGGTTGAAGAAGTGCTCAAAGTTGTTCCTACCCAAGTCCCACTAGGAATACAGGTTCACAGATTTTATTGCTAAAATGCAGGTGCATACAAAGCAGAGTTTTATGTTTAAAATTCACTTACTGTTTAGTGCTTATAAGATAATTGGGACAAAAGGATTATTTGCACAGAAGTTGAACTGCTTTAAATCTCTTAGACAATATTAAAGATGCATAGACATAAAACATAACAGGCTGGATGTATTAGATTTCTCAGAAAGTAAGGATACCTTTTTCAAAAGATTTACCTGTTCATGATAGTATACTATTGGTGTGTGTTTGAGTCTGATAATGCAATTTCCCCATCTCAGATAGCTCATTTATACTACACGAAGAGATGGTGAAAAACAGACACAGAAGAGACTGAACAAAAACATTGATGAAGAGGTTGGACATTTTGTAAAATACCACTTGGAGTGGGAAATATTTAGCTATAGGCACTATTCTGTGACAGACTCATTTCACTGTACAATGGATGTGCAACAATGGCTCATTACTTTTATTGATGGGCCATCAACTTGGAGGAACTAATGTAATATAATCCCACCATTGCTGTTTCCTGTTGTTTCTACAGATGGCAATGCTTCTAGTATATTGAAGTTGGCTACATTAATTGTACAGTACATCAAGGAGCAAAACAGATGAACTTATAGCCTGTGTGACGGGCTTGGAACTCACCCCTATGGTGCCTCCCACATCTGGAAATTAGCTCTGTCCAGTGTGCAGCACCATCTGCTGGTGGTGTCCCATCCATCCCTCACCCTGCTGGCATCTGGACTGCATTTCTCCTTGCTTGGCAGAGTCCTCTTCAGGACAGTGCCCTCCAGCAGTGCCCCCATAGTCCACACTCACCCCCTTCCAAGGGGGGGGTTCCACTTTGCCCCAACCATTGTGGCCAACCACACCCTAAAGTCTAACCCCTTCTGTCAGGCGTTGGGTGCAGTCCACCATTGCCATTTCTAACAGCCAGGCATAAGTGCAAGGGGGGACCCAGGCCCACCCTCTACTCTGCGTCCCAGCCCAGGGACCCTCTGGCTGCAGCCTTCCTGCCTGCCCTCCTTCTCTCCCTTTGTCCATCTCTCTCCCTGGGCCATTTCCCCTTCAGCCCAGTTGCACCAGCTAGGCCCTTTTTCTCAGGGCCTGCCGCCTCCTTCTGCACCCCCACCCGGTACTGCACTGTCCCTGGTGCTAGTCTCCTCTCACAGGAGGCAGACCTCCACCCTCTGAAGACCTAAGAGAGACTGACTACCTCTCCCCTGGGCAGCCTTTATATAGGGCCTAGCCTGGCCCTGATTGGCTGCCTCTTGCTCAGCCCTGATTGGCTCTCTAACAGGCCCTCCCTGATTGGATACCACCTTGCACAGCCGCTCTGGCCTGCCCTAGCCCAATCTGGCCTGGGGGTGGGGTACCACCCCAGCACAGCTTGAAAGGAATGAACATGGAGGAGGAAGAAAGACTACACAGGAGTGGAAGAGAGACATAGCAAGAAGCAGGTTTGAGAAAACATAGAGAAGTGTTTTAAACTCAGACGAGGGTCTCCTCTCCCTGCGAGAGCCAGAGGACCGAGATAGAATATGATTTGTTTTGAAAGATCCACAATTTTAAAAAGTCCAGAATTCAAAGTAATGTATATAAATATCTCATTTACTGTGTTTCACACTGGTTTTATTTAAGGATTCTATTGTAAACTGTTCATTTGTTATATGTATATATACTGCACTCATCACTGGGACCTATGCATTTAACTCTAACTAGATAAAATGCATGACATGTAGGACCTCAATCTCTTAATCAAGCCTGCAGTAGTTTTTGCACTAAGGGCCACACTCTGCTTGCCTTGCTCAGTAATCTTCTATAACTCAGGGAGGCTCCTGATTCTAGTCAGTATGGTGAACAAGCAGTTAGGCTAAATAAACTGTTTTGAAATAATTGTATCCCAATTTCACAATAAATAAAGATTATCTGAGCCAATAAAATGAGCAATGGCTCTATCTGCAACAAACCAGTAGATAAAGATTTGTACTGCAACATTCTGATAATTTATCTGAGGCTGTCAGAAGTGTGAGTAATGGAAGCCTGAGTTCTAACTGTATTAATAAAGTATAGAATATTAATAGTACACAATATTTATGAATATATCTATAAAAGTCATTCTTGAAAAGGTGACCCTTAAGGCATAATTTCTAATTCCTTAAAGGGATTTCTATTTGAAAATACTGAAAAATAAACCAGTTTATTTATTATTCAAATCATAAAAGAGCTAAGTATTATATTCTTACATGTTTGACAAAGTACATAGCTAAAAAGTTCGCAGGTGAGACCCAAAGAGGAGGAAATTTTCAGAGTTCTGTTCTGTGTGGAGGTATGAAGCATTATTTTTCCCCATTTCTAACTAATAACTGAACCACTTATTTGCTTGTCAAAGGTGAAAAACAAACCATGTTAATCATAATGTTGAGAAAGTGCTGAGCCCCCCTCTTGTGAGACCCCTTAAAGATGTCAACCAGGGCATCCCAAAGTAGAGATCACTCTTAAAAATCTTAGTCTGTTAAGAAGCCCCTGAGT
Source organism: Natator depressus (assembly GCF_965152275.1). Lineage (NCBI taxonomy): Eukaryota > Metazoa > Chordata > Testudines > Cheloniidae > Natator > Natator depressus. Next base: position 143,104,576 of record NC_134234.1, read on the forward strand.
CTACTGCAGAGTAGTGAAACAGTGTTTCTTAATTAATAACAAACATTCAAAAATAAATCCCTTCATTATATATATTTTGAAAATTGACACTGTGTTAGCTTCTTTTACCAGCCAGAAAAAGATAATCTTCCCAGAATTAGTAAAAGGTGCCAGATCTTTAATTTGTCCCATTTCCACAATTTAATCACAAATATCATGGTAGTGGGTGTTTTCTTAAAGTCCCAGGTTCTCAAAGTTTGTGAATCTCAGTGTTCAGTTAATAAATAATGTGACTTGCATGCATAGGAAAGACTAAAACAAAAAGGGAATCCCTGTCGCCTCCAAGAAAACACCCCAAACCAAACAAAACTTCAAATGTATTACTTTAAAATAATCTTATATTTTTAAGCCTGTCTTTTGGGTCTTTTGGAGGCCTGAATCGTAGTTTTTGAATTCTTCAAGTTGGCAATACAGATTTCTGTTCCTGTTGCAGATACAGAGAACTCCGGTTGACTTCAATGAGAGCTTTGTAAGAGCAAGTTGAGTAGAATTTGACTCTTTGCACATACCTTGTGAAACTCATTTTACAGGCACACTGTGAATATGTTACAAAACTTGTTTCATATATATTGGTGAACTTGTGGTGTTTTTGCATACCTTTTGCTTAACTGCAATGTATAGCACAAGCCAAGAAGTATTTGTACTCCTATTACTTTCATTTGGAAAAATATCCTTCTGATTACACTAAACAGAAAGTGATTTGAAGACTTTATTACCGGAATTACATGATCTTTGGCTTGTTTGGGAGGTGATATTTATAGAAAAATATTTTCTTGTACATTCTCTCCTTAAAAATAACCTTTTGGATTATTTATTACCATTTGGGTCTTTCAGAATACAAATGGAGTACAGATAACATTTATATTCAAGTTAGAAAAGAACTAAGTGTTCTGTGTTTTACAGACAGAATAGATGCCTTGTACTTGTTGCTACCCATAAATATGGGTCTAGTTATTAGTTAAATATGGTATGGAACCTTCACCCTGTGTCTGATATTTACTATGAGAGCCGCACAGAGTGAAAGGAGAATTCACTGACTTTTACTATTTTGTTCATGCAAAGCAATGCAGATAATCAGGGGCTATCTCTGTACACCTCCAGCCTAAGAAAGGGGTTCCAAATCAGCCAAAATGTATACCTTAAATTCAGTTGATACTTATTTTTGGAATCATTAGAGAAGTCCCTGAATCAAAAACAAAAATATAAACACTCTTGTATGTTTAACAAGTTCTGATTCCAACTATTGGTTCCTATGAAATATGCATCTACCTGGTCCTTTTTTTATAATAGGAGTCAAAGCTTGTCCGCATGCATAGCCAGACCATGTCTCACCCACAGCCACCTAATCACAGGAATATCTGGCTGCCCTATCTTCAGTACAGAGAAACATTATTTTTATGAGTCCGATTTCTCATCGTCACAACCATTTTCAAAGTGCAGGGTCAGGTCCTGAATGCAGGTTATTTTTAATTTCCCCTCTAAAATTGCAAAGCCTAAATTCCTCTGAGGTTTTACGTCTGCAGGAGATGACAATGATATCCAGGCCTAGTCATTACTTGTATGGATAGATGGGAGTCCTCGAGGGCTTTTCTACACTGCCTCTGGTAGTGAGCCTGCCAGCCCAGGACCACACACTTGTCCTGGAGGGGCTCGTGCTGGTGCTCTGAAAATAGCCACATAGACATTGAAGCTCTGTTTCTGAAGCCTGTGTGGTGGCCTGGAGAGCCTGGGCTCCAGCTGGAATCACAATGTCACAACACGATCTTCACAGCTATTTGTAGAGCACATAGAGCTTTTGTAGGCTATCACAAGTCTGTGGACTCAAGCTCAGAGGGTTGCTCCCAGATGTGGTGTAAACAAGCTCCAGATGACCTAGAGTTAAATTGTTCTGATTTTTCAACAGAAGAACATTTGGGGAAACAGACAGAAATGTAAACTCAATTAATTCAAGCGCTTACATTTTGTATGTTCTGTTACTTGACACAATGAGCTATATTCATTTCTAAGATTTCACTCTGACCTCATTGAGGCAAAAGGTCATATCCTGAAATATGTTGCACCCCTACTACTGCCATTGAAATTGATAGAAGCAACTAATCTTGACCCCCATTGAAATCAATGGGAGTTTGCCAATGATTTCAGTTGGGAAAATATCACCCTTAACCCATTGCCTAAGTGAGGAATGACTAAAGACTTCAGGCTTTGTCCCAAAATTTTTAGTGATCCTATGATCTAAGACAAAAATTAACAGTGGCAAGAGTTTTTGTGGTAGAAGTTGTAGCCTCATCATGCACAATGTTGAACATAATTAACAATCCATTTGCTAATAAAACAAAGATGACATATAATTTATGATAAATCCTCATGTCCCTTAGCAAGTATTTTCTTTTGCAGAAGTTTGCAAACAATAACCAAAAGAAAAGAAACATTAGTTGTCATTATGAGGCTGCAAATGCCCTTTCCATTTGTGAGAAAAGAGATAATGTCTCTCCTGTGGACTTGCAATAGTTTTCTATTCAGTCATAAATGAGAAATGCTATTAAACCCATAACCTCAGAGAGTTAAGCTAATGCAATTTTAGACAATACTGTTTGGAGGAAGGGGGAGAACTCCTTATTTAAATGCACACTCCTTTTTTTGGTTACATTTTCCTTTTAAAGGAGGTCACATCAGGTTCACAAGAATGGTTTCCAAAAGCAAAGGAAGAAAAGACAAAGGAATACGTGCACTAATAAGCAATAATGTGAAAATAAATGGTAGCATATGCAAATGGAAGTGGATGTCAATAATTAAGTTATGCACTTTCACCTATTTATCTTCTGATTAATATTAAACTAATTGTCTACAATATAGGAGTCTACTAATCAAGCAACTTTTCCACGGGACATTAAAAAATATATCCAAATCAGCATGCAATGTATTCAAAAGAGGAATTGAAACTGTGTCTAATTAAGGATGAGCAGTCCTTGAATAGATGTTTAGTGGGTTCAGGTAAAAAAGCCTGAGCATCAAAGTGAATGGAAAATTATTTAACTGTACATTAGTTTCAATGTAGGTTCAGACTAAAGCTTTTACTCAGATTTAAGGTTAGGGACTTTTTTTCTAAGATAAAAACAAAAAGGGAAAAAAGAGCTAAATTCAAACCCAGTAGCCCAGTGGTGAGGACACACATCTGGAGTATGGGAGATCCAGATTCAAATCCCTGCTTTGGAGCAGGGATTTGAAGCCAGTTCTCCCTTCTCCCTGATGCACGCCATAATAGAATAGGCTCTAGAATCATTCTCTGTCTCCAGCTGCTCAACATCTCTAAAAATATATATACTTTTTGTTTCATCAGAAACAATTGGTCAAAATCAACATGAGTTCACAAAATGTTTCAGTCTACCCAAATCTGCATATTTTGGAAGAAAGGTGGGGCAAAATTACCCAGCACTAGCTCTGAGGTTTTTAGTACATCAGTTCCTTTTTCAGTTTTGCTAGAGTCCTGTATGTACCATGAGTAAGGCTAAATTTTTGTCACAGATATTTTTAGTAAAAGTCACGGACCGGTCATGAGCCATAATGAAAGAGTTGAAAGACTTGGGTTAGTGGGGCTCGTGCTAGAGTTCCAAAAATAGCTGTGTAGACAGCACTTTGAAGTTATGGCTCAGGCTGGAGCTTGGGCTCTGAAGCCCAGGAAGGGGGATGGAGGATACAATCCTGACTAATGCTAGGACCCAGGCTTCAAGTCCTATTGGTTTGCAGTGTAGACACTGCCCCACTGGACTTGTTCACTAAGGGTCTGCCAAAAGTATTCTACAATTCCTTGGGCTGGCTTTCTTTGTCCTCTGGACAATGACGTTTGGTGGACAGTCAAATTTTCCCACCCTGCACCATGAACAAAGGGCTAGAGTAACCACATTTTGAGAGGTTTCAGAGTAACAGCCGTGTTCGTCTGTATTCACAAAAAGAAAAGGAGTACTTGTGGCACCTTAGAGACTAACCCATTTATTTGAGCATAAGCTTTCGTGAGCTACAGCTCACTTCATCGGATTCCACAGTATGCATCCGATGAAGTGAGCTGTAGCTCACGAAAGCTTATGCTCAAATAAATTGGTTAGTCTCTAAGGTGCCACAAGTACTCCTTTTCTTTTTGCACATTTTGAGAGGGTACTAAGTCTGGAATATAGATTGTTGAACTTGGGCCCACATAATGCAGTGTAGATGCTGGAGCCCCAGGTTAGTATACGGGATTTAACAATCCCTAAACTGGTGTTACAAATCAGTGTAGATTCTCAAGACCTAGGTTTACAAACCCAGGATCTCCTTACTTGAGTTCTACTAACCCTAGACTTACATTACATATGCTAAATATGTAGTGTAGACATGCCCTATGGGGTTAACAAGGAGACTAGCCTCACCTGAGGCCGATTGCTGGATTTGTAACAGCTGGGAGGATAAAAAGGCTGGAGTTCAGAGGACAGGTGTGGCTACCAGAAGGATTCTTTTAGTGTCAGGAAGTCAAGATATTGCCCAGCTAGTTTGACTTTCAGAGTGGGAGAATCAGGGTTTGAGTGTGGGAAAAAGGCTACAGGTTAGGTAGGAAAGGAGTAAAAGACTGGGAGAAGCCAGTTCAGCTGCTTCATACAGAGTCCCTGGACTGAAACCCAGAGGATTGAGAGCCTGGGCTCCCCTACCATCCCCAACAGAGGGGATAATTTAGCACAAAGGAGTTGGTGCTCTGTGGGGGGTCTGGAACTGTTGACCCTTCACTATGCTTGCTGGACTTCTGGCTCACCAGACTCATTGTTGCCCTTGAAGGTGAGAGAGACTTAACAACCTGGCTGGAGTCATACCAGGAAACCACCCAGAGTCAAAAGTAAATTATTACTAATGGGCTAGAGGAAAACTGAGCCAGACTTGATGCAACACCCCACATAGTTGTGAGAGGGTGCCAGATGGTGAAGCATAAGGCAGCTGCACTATGTCCCCCTGCTATGATTGCTTCTGGCTCCCTAACCAGCTTTCAAGTTCTAAACCTATCCAGCCTTCTCTTTGCAGACTGCTGCCTCTGGCCAGCTGCTTCTGCTCTCCCTGAAACCTGGTCCTTCATATAGCTCATCCTCCATCCAACTCCACAATCTTCACTTCCTTTTCCTGTATTGTGGGGATTATGGTGTAATCTACTGGCTGGATGTTGAGCTGGGTAATACTGTATCTTCCAACTCAGCAGTAATAGAGGGAAGGTTCCCACAAATGTGCCAGCCTATACATTGGAATGCACTTGATTAAGATGGTTTCATTGTGTGTATTCCTCACACCTACCAAACACACCTATACATTGACCCCTGCACGTACCTCCAAACACCTTCAGATTTTTGATTTGCATAGGAAAAATTGCACATGTACTTTTTGGGGAAGTGAAATCAAGCTATCCATACTTGGTGACTAATTTGTGTCCCTTCCATTGTTAGAAAACTTCTTTTTATATTGTGTGTGTGGGAAATCCTGAGCATTTGAGTAGAGCAATAATGTTAGGCATCAGGGCAGTATCCTGAATGGACCAAAAGCAAAGTTTACTATTTCATTTTGTCAGCATTGCTCTCTAGATTACTTGAACTAGTGGGAGCACCTTATTCAACAATTTGTACTTAGTAGCCATGTCTGTTATGGCTGTTGAAAGCTAGTGGTGAAGAATTGTGCCTGTTGCTGGAGATTCTCAAAACCCTCTTCACTTTGGGATCTTTTCCTAAAGATTTGTACAGCCAAAAAGCCATATTTTAAAGCTGAAAAGCTGGCCAGTTTTCACTCTTCATCTAGGGTAAAATCCTGGCCTCATTGAAATCAATTCTAAAACTCCCACCAATTTCAATGAGGCTGTGATTTCACCTCTAATTTTTCATTGCTGGGTATGATCCCTGAAAAGGTGATGATGGGACAACTGTAAATTGTGTGGCAGATTGTCTTCCTCCTGGGCATTCCCATTTCTTATATTGCTCCACACTGCAGTGGTCTGTATTTTCAGTGAATCCGCCCAGCAGCCGCATTACTTTCAAGTCCATCCCTTTCTGGGTATACTAAAAGAGTGCAATAACAGAGAAGTCTTTGGGATTAAGCAAGGGACTCAGTGTCTTCCCCCAACTAGGTTCTCCACCAAGGGACAGACATCCATCATTGTCCATCTTCAGGAGTTGACAGGGGAGCCTAGGTCTACCCTCTCCACTGGGCACTAGTCCAGGGCCCAATGCCAGGCAACCAAGCAGTGTACCCCTAGAGTGCTATATAGCTGCCTTCCTGGATCAATACCCACTAGTTCCCTCTCTTTCCAGCAGATAAAGTAAAGAATTAAACACCAAGATAAAGTCTCTAGCCTTCAGCAAGTCCTTTCTTTCTAGGCTTGGTTTAGTCACTGTAGCAAAAGCTCCTTCCTGCTGAGGTGCTCTACTCCCCTTTTTACACTTCTCCTCCAGCCTGTACAGGCTTTGCATGCATGGTGTGGTTGGGCCCAGAGTTGCTCTTTAACCTTTTCAGAGTGGAGTTTGTACATACCACCACATCATGCTAAATGGCAGTGCTGCAAACAAGTCAGTTTCAATAGCTGGGCTGCATCAAGTGCAATTATGTGGCAACCAGTTGAATAGGTTCAACAGCTGCCTCTGAGTGACAGGAAGTCTCCAATCCCAGCAATACAAATCTCACTCAATAATTGTAAGGGTTCACTTTATCCTTATTATCTTTGATCACAAAAGCATGGACTCACTATGCATTAGATTAGGTATAGAAGATAGTAACAATAGCTTGCTTAGTCTATTTTTTCAAGCAATTAGCATTTGTCTAGGAGGATAACCAGTAGATCACCTAATTAGATTTATTTAAGAATGAAGGGATTAGGAATAAAGTCAGAATTTCAGTTTCTTTGGAGAAGTTGATGATTGGTTGTATTAGTAGCTGATGCTATCAGGAGACAGACCCAATTACAGGTAAACAATTTCCCTTTCTCTAAAAGTAAATCCAGTTCTTACAAACTAAACTTAAAAAGGAACCCACATTAATTAGTCTGTTCAGTTTCAATATTCAAGAGATAGTAATAGAAATTAAGGTGAGAGTAAAGGACACTTCTTTCTCCTCTTCACTGATTTCAGTTTCTGGAGTTACCGCTGTATTCATAGCAACAGTCTCACAAACCAACTCCAAAACTTTCTGAAAAAAAGGGTTATGGATTCGGAAGGCAGACAGACCCCATAACTTAAAAAGGCGACATACATTTCTGATTCCAAACCCTGGAGCAAAGTGAAGAGACTCCTTACAAAAGAAAATGCTGGTCAACTTTATAAACCAGCTGGCTTTTAAGAGGCCATGTCTGTTGGCACAGAACCCTCAGAATCTGATTTGCCAAATCATCTGATCTTTAAAGCCAGCAGGTATTCTCATCCAGTAGCACTATAGGGACATTAGTGGGCAAACTCGGGTTGGGCTGTACATCAAATCTCTAGATATAGACCAATATCCTCAAACTTGCATATCTAAACATATACTGAGCCATTGAAATATAGCGAGCTAATTCTTAGAAATGCTGAAAATCCACAGCTTCCATTAATTTCAGTTGGACTGCTTGCAAACATAAGGAGTACTCTATAGATCTGATTAAGTTATCCTTTATCCTTTACAGTATTACAGTATAAGATCATTATAAAATATCATGTCAAAATAAGAGAAGGAAAAAAGACAGATATTCAATTATAGCTCCTCTCAATCTAAACCATGTTGCTGTCTGTATTTAAAAAACAACTAAGTGGTTGCACTTGGGCCATCCTGTTAAAATGAAAGTGAAATAATTACTTCTGGAGAGGGGGATTTTGAGACACTCAAAAATAAATTTAAAGAGCCTGATGCTGCCCTCGGAAACATCCATTTTATGCCTGTGTGAATCCATTCAATCCAGGTGGTATTACACTGGTTAAACACTGATTAAGGGAGTAGAAAATCAGGCCCTTTAAAGTTCTCCAATTTTTATTAAGGGTATACAGCAGGACTAGAAAGCAAGTCTAAACAATGGAGCTAGAAGTTCCTCAGGAATGTGTCCATTCTGTCTAAACTTCTGACAGAAGCCAGCCAGGTTGGCCAGGTGATCAGTATGTCTGCATGGTTGGCACTTGGTTCTCTGAGATCCCTGGGATCCCCAGCTGGCCTGACTCATGGAATTTTTTTGAAAATGTCTGGGTCAGCAAGGTGGCTCCGCAGCCAACTCCCTGGGCAATGAGGAGCTAGGCAGACCAGGGAAACAGATTGCTGGCCCCAAATTTTTTTGAAAAAATATGTTTGTTCTTCTGAAATGGAAGTATTTAAGAAAATGTCTGTTCCACAGGAAAAAATATACTTCTGACATTTGTATCAACTTGGAACTCCCCCCTCCCCAAAAACAACATTTTCCATTTGGATGGAAATTCTGGTTCCCTCAAAGCCCTTTCTCAAATTTTACAAATAGGCTAAGGCACAGATACTAAGTTTCACCACAAAGTCCCCAGTGTCACAAAGTAAGTTACTTAATTTTCTGGAAATAGAAATAATAGGGTTCCCTTGATTAAAGCTGAATTGAAGATAAAACCTTCTGTATATATTCATTTCAGGAGGAAACTTTATTTATCACACCACAGTCCTGGGGCAATGTGTGCAGTGAATCCAATGTGGTTTTGCTGTTTTGTGGTAGAGGGTACAAATGTCATTGAATCATAGAAATGTAGAGCTGGAAGGGACCGAGAGAGCTCATCTAGTAGTGCATTCCACATGCTTAGGCAGGAATAAGTAAACCTAGACAATCCCTGACAGATAGGTCTAAGCTGTTCTTAAAAAAACCTAGTGACTGGGATTCCACAATCTCCCATGGTAACATTTACAGTTAGTGAGTTTTTCCTTATATCTAACCTAAATCTCCCTTCATGCAGTCTAAGCCAATTACTACTTGTCCTATCTTCAGTGGACATGAAGAACAATTGATCACCATTCTCTCTGCAACAACCCTTAACATATTTAAAGACTGTCAGGTCCCCCCCCTTCAGTTCTCATTTCTCAAGACTCAACATACCCAATTTTCTTAGCCTTTCCTCATAGGTCAGGTTTTCTAAACATGTTAACATTTTTGTTGCTTGTCCTCTGGACTCTCTCCAATTTTTCCACATCTTTCCTGAAGCTTGGTGCCCAGAAATGGACACTGTACTCCAGCTGAGGACTCACCAGTACCAAATAGAGTGGAACCTACTTGTCCATGAAAGTCATCTATATACATAATTCCTATTAATACATCACAGAATGAAATTGATTTTTTGCAGCTGCATCGCACTGTTTCTTACATTCAATTTGTGGTCCACTCTACACCCAGATCCTTTTCTGCCATACTACCACCTAACCAATTATTCCCCATTTTGTAGCTGTGCATTTGATTTTTTTCCTCTCCTTTACTGAATTTCAACTTTTTGATTTCAGACCAATTCTCCAATTTATCAATGTCATTTTGAAGTCTTATTCTGTTCTTAAAAGTGCTTACAACCCTTCCCAGCATGGTGTCCTCTGCAGATTTTATAAACATATTCTCCAGTCCTTAACGAAAATATTTAATAATACAAGATCCAGGACAGACCTCTGTGGGACCCCACTGTATAGGACCTCTCAGTTTTACAGAGAACCATTGATAACGACTCTTTGAGTGTCATTTTTCAACCAATTTTGCACTCACTTTATAGTAAATTTTGTTCTTTACAAACTCCTGTTGGCTACTATTTATCATCTTATTGATTAAGTTGTTCCAGGATATTTCCAAGAATTGAAGTTAGGTCTATCATTCCCCCAGTACTCCTTGTTAAAGATATTATGTTTGCCCTTCTTCATTCCTCTGGGACCTCACCCATCCTGCATGCATTCTTAAAAATCATCACTAATGATTCTGCTGAGATTGCTTCATTTCATTCCTTAAGCACCTGAGGGGGAATTTCATCAGTCCCTGCCAAATTTAATACATCTAATTTACCTAAATATTCTTTAACCTGTTCTTTCCCTATTCTGGAATCTTTTTCCCTTTCCCCCTTGTTCTTCATATTAATTGTGTTAAACATCGAGTCACAATTAACCTTTCACTGAAGACAAAAGCAAAATATGCATTAAATAGCTTTACCTTCTTAATGTTGTCTGTTAGCTCTCCTTGCCGTTAAGTAGCAGGATTACACTTTCCTTTGTCTTTCCCTTCCTTCTAATGCATTTATAGAACTTCTTCTTATTGTCTTATGCCCTTGCTAGGTGAAACTCATTTTGTGCCTTAGCCTTTGTGATTTTGTTCCTGAATGCTTGTGCTATTTTTTTGTATTCATATGCAGTAATTTGTCTGTCCCCTTTTGTGTCTGACTTTTTTTTAAATGTCATTAAAGAACTCCTGATGGAGCCATGCTGGTTTCTTACTTTTCTTCCTATGTTCCCTGTGTGTCAGGATAGTTTGCATTTATGCCTTCAATATTATCTCTTTGGAAAAACTGCCAGTTCTCAACTAGTTTTTCCCTTAGGTGGTTTTCTCCCCCATTTCCCTCCCTTGCTCCCTAGGGGACTCTACCAGTTTCCTAAATTTGTTAAAGCCTGATTTTTTTTTAAGTCTATTGTCCTTATTCTGCTGCTCTCCTTCCTTTCCTTAGAATCATGAAATCTCTCACTTCATTATTGCTTTCACCGAAGTTGCTTTCCACCTTAAAATTTACAACCAATTCTTTGATAGCCATAGTTGCCCCTTGGTGATTTCCTTCCCATTTTGAAACCAGAAGTTGTCTCCAACACATTCTAAGAACTTACTGAACTTTTTATGTTTCTCTGTATTACTTTTCCAACAGATGTTTGAATAATTAAAGTCCTCCATTACTACCACGTCTTCTGTTTTGGATATTTATTACTTTTTCTAAAAATACCTCATCCACTTCAACCTCCTGATTTGGTTGTCTTTAGTAGACCTCTACCATGATGTTACTACAGGTTTTTTGTCTCTCCTACCACTTTTATCTTCACCCAGAGACTTTCAGATGGTCTGCCTCACTCCCTTCAGGACCTCAGAACAAATGTATATGTTCTTTATGTACAATGCAACACCTCCGTCTTTCCCCCTGCCTAGGGTGACCAGATAGCAAGGGTGAAAAATTGGGACAGAAGGTGGGGGGTAATAGGCACCCATATAAGATGGAGCCCCAAATTTTGGGACTGTCCCTTTAAAACTGGGACATCTGGTCACCCTACCCCTGCCTGTCCTTCCTGAGCAAGTTATACCTCTATAGTCCAGTCATGAAAATTATCTCACCAAGTCTCTGTGATGCCAATTAAGTCATAATTTTGTTTGTGTACTAAGATGTCCAGTGTTTCCTCTTTGTTCCCTGTGTTCCTTGCATTTGCTTATAGACCTCTAACATGTTGACCAGATTCCCCACACTGTTTTCCGTCTTCATGCTTCTATGCCATATTGTAGCTTTCTATTTCTCTCCCCTGCCCCTTCAACTTCTAGCCGTCTGTCGTATCACTTTTTTAAAATCTTTATCCACGGGGTTTTGCTACCTGTCCCCTTTTAAACCAATTTAAGGCCCTCCTCACTAGTTTGAAAAACCACTGAGGATTCTCTTGCCCTTCTTTGTCAAATGGACTCCATCTCTTCGCAGAAGAACGTCTTCATGGAACAGCATCCCCTGGTCAAGGAAGTCAAAGCCCTCCTGTTGACACAATCTGTCCACCCATAGATTCATCTCTAGGAGCATCTGTCCCTGCCTAGGTGCTTACCCTCAACTAGCAGGATGGATGAAAACACCACCTGTGCCCCCAACTCCTTCAGTCTTGCTCCCAAAACCCTGTAGTCACTGCTAAGCTAGTCAGGGAGAATTATCCCACCAAGTCTCTGTGAGTATCATTAGGGCCCACATGAATGAGCACTGTGGGGTCAGAGGGACAGATGAGCTGCAACAACCTTCCTGTAACATCTCAGTCGCCAGGCAGGCAGTACACTTCCCAGTTTGTCAGGTAAGTAGATGGATGCCTCCATCCTCATCCAATGAAAGTCCTTGTCTTCTCTACAGTGAGGTGGCCATGAGCCTCCCAATCTTGGAGGAAGGTGATTCCTCTTCCCCAGCAAGTGACTCCCAGCAACTAAAGACTGCTCCTCTTCTTCTGTTGCCAGTATTGCATGCCTGTTCTTGGCATCAATGGATGGGGAATCTGGATGAAGTGCTGCCTTTTGCCCAAGGTGGCCAGCAACCAGTCTCCTTCCTACAGAGAAGCTGATTCTCCTTCAGCCTCTTGTGCCTCTGTACTCTTCTCTAGTTGGCAAGTATCCTCCATCCAGCACATTTCTATGTGCATCTTGTGGATGATGTCCTCTTGCTCTTGGATCCTATGCAGATGAGCCACCTCCTCCTGCAGCAATCTTCGTTCCCGAGGGAGTCCACCAACAAACACCTCCCATACAAATTGGCTTACCTTGCCTTGCTTTCTTTGGCGGAGACATACAGGCTTCATTCCGAGCAAGCAAAGACCTGATCTTGGGTAGAAGCCTCCAGCGTTAGGATGCCTGACTGGCCATTCTCCCCACATGCACACAGCTTCCAGTTTTTGGTGATGCGTTGTTTTCCTCCTTGTGAGTTCTTCCTTGTGGAGAATCAGCAAGCTTTTAAAAAAAATAACAGCAAAAAATCTACTTCTTTGCCTTCTTCTGCTGGTGAACTCAGCTGGCTAACTCCCTTAGGAAAAACACCAAGCAGGAGTGAGTCTCAGAGCTTGGGTCATTTGACTTGAGCTTATAGAGTTTGCACTAGGAGGCTAAAAATAGCAGTGTAGATGTTCCTACTTGGACTGAAGCCCTGGTTCTCAAACCTGGTGTGGTGGGGAGGGTCTCAGAACCTGGGCTGCAGGCCAAGAAGGAATGTGTACACTGCTATTCTTAGCTCAGTGGTGCTAGCCTCATGAGCTCAAGTCAGTCGACCTGGGCACTGAGACCCACTGTTTGGGGTGTGGGTTTTTTGTTTGTTTATTTGTTTTTTTGCAGGGTAGTGGGACGGGCTGAATGCACCCTGCACTAGATGGGAAAGGGTTAACTCCTCCTTTTGGGCTGAGGAAGTCTCCCATGTCTCTACTGGGCATACCCATAGTGCAGTACCAGTAGAAGAGTGAGCAGCTCATTCTGTGCTGACTGCTGGAGAGGAAGGATGTCTGTTGAAGGCTCCAGCCTTGGGGCCATGACAGCCATTGACCACAGAATCCAGAGGGGCCAAGACCCCAGTGTATGTCCTGGTACCTACAGACAACCCACAGACTTTGGAGCCACCAGAAACAGCCCAGGCAGAGGAACCTGGAAACCCCGCAATTGCTCAGATTATAGATGCAGGAGTCATAGTAGGAAGTGTCACAGTAAGGGGAGACTAGCCATAGTCCCAGGTGTAGTCAGCGTATTGTGGCTGGATCCCTGCTGACTCTGTGGTGAGTGTCCTTGCTGCTGCTAGGCCCCTGGGCTGGGGACCTGGTGGGGCTGGAAGGGGCAGGTCTCTCTACCCCAGCTGCCACTGGCCTCCTAGGTGTCAGCCCAGTGCCCTGCTAGTCAGGGTAATGCCTTATTGACTTAAGTCGTTAGGTCTCACTGCCTTGAAGTAAAAGACAGCTTGAGGGATTGGGTGAACTAACCTCTCACTGGGCAGGAATCCCCCCACCCTGTCACGGGTAGACATATCTTTATTATCCCAGCTGCCTTTGTTTGACTAACTGCAGTGAGCCTGCATGCTTTTAAAAGCTTGGGCCCCACACATACCCTAGAGTTACAGCTGGAATGGGTGACTCACCCCTCTCATTTAGACACCTCTAATGGTTGGTCTTTTGTGACAGCGTCCAGACATCCCAAAGGGAGAAAAAGTCTGAATCCCAAAGACTAAGCCATTGAATCAGCGGCTTGTAACAATGTTTTGAGTACAAAAATGTCAAGTGAGCTCTTCTATGAAAGCTTGTAATGTTCTGACCTGATGGTGATTAAGAGATACATATATAGATAATGGTTATGTACAAAGAATAGTATGCTAATGACCAATAGTACTACAATTTCAGATCCACCTCATACCAGGGACGGGCTCCTCGCAAGCCAGTCATTTACACAAAACTAACAACGTACCCATGCTTTGTCCAGTAAGGAAAAGACAGTGGTGGACTATTAGAGTTAGTGGGGAAAACACTGAGACAACTTGAAACTGAAATGAGAACCTCAATCTTGCAAAACTAAGAGGAAGGAATTTTCCCTTCCGTAAATTCATCAGAGTCTGAGAAAATGTGTGTGCTGGGGTGGGGGAGGGGAAGGGGGAATCCCTGCAAACAGTTAAGAGAAGGGGTTTGAAGGGAAGAACATCCAGAATCTGTGGGCTGACATCTGGGTGGGGTGCTGTCTGAAATGCTGGATCTTCTCTATTAGAGAGAAATGGGTGAGGTCATATCTTTTATTGGACCAACTTCTTTTGGTAAGACAGAGTAGCTTTTGAGACACACAGAACTCTTCTATGACTGAGGGAACACTGTGAAACTCTTCACAGAGAAAAGGTAACGTGTATTAGAAAAGAGAGTTTGGCTAATATAGATATGTGAAGCCTGAAGTTGCATTTTTATATTTATCTGTGTAACTTGTATTGTTTGCTTTTCTTCACTGTTTCATCTTTGAATCTATGATTTTTCTATTAAATAAACTTTTGTTTATTTTTACCCCAAACAGGTCTCTGTTGAAACTGTGTGGAGTATGTCTCAAAGTGGACTAATAACTGGGGGCAAGTGTCATTCTTTCAGGGATGGTGAACCAGATGGGAAAATCTGAGTGTCTGGTAGTTAAGAACTCAGAGTACACAGATGTGGTGAGACTTGGGACTGGAAGGGCTGTTGAGGTCACCCTGCAATGAATAATTAGAGTGGTGGAAGCCTGGTGAGACCTTTATGCTTGTAATGTGGCAACATGTGTCGGGGCTATACGTCATAGCATTGTAGCATTAATGAACCAAGGTTGCAGGGCAGGCAGAGAAAGAACCCCTTACTGATCTGAGTGATCCCCAAAATGTCACATGTATTAAAAAACAAACTACACTCCTCTCACTTCAAAGAGCCCAGTTTGAATTCATGTGTTAAGTCTGGGAAAATATTCATGAATTCTTATCTTTCTTGTGCCCTACATAGTTCAGTTCTGTATGGTCTTCCATGGCTTGCCCCCTATTTAGGACTGGCTTACACTAGAAAATTAGGCTTAACTACACCCCTTGGGGCATGGATTTTTCACATACTCTGAGTGATGTAGTTAGGCTGACCCGTGTAGACAGTGCTTCTTCCAAACCAAGAATTCTTCCATCAACCTAGCTGCTACCTCTTGGGGAGGTGGATTACCTACACCCAGGGGAGAACCTCTTCCCTTGGCCTAGGTACTGTCTACACTGAAGTGCTACAGCAGCGCAGCAGTGCCACAGTAGTGTTTTAAAAGTAGACAAGACTTTAGTCACTTATACCTGTGCAAAGTGAGTGTAAGTTTGTTGTAAAATACAATCACCAGCATGAATGCAGAACTCTGATAGCAATTTGCACCCACTTTCCACAGGTATAATGGGAGTCATGAAGACAGGATGTTCCTCACTGATAGACAGGGAAAGCTAGGTTTACAAAGGGACGTAGGCCTTGCAGTGCTCAGTGTTGCAGCATCTAACTTTTAGTTGCCTCATCACCCAGTGGATTCCACAATCCTTGAGTTTTGCATCTGTGAGCATAGGGTGAGAGAAGTCCCTAAGAATAGGGTCTACAAAGCCACTGTGCTGAGTGGTGGGCTGTGTAAGCTAGTCAATAGCAAATGCTCATGAAAGGGATGGGTCCACTGAGCCGTACTCCTCTCAGGTAGCTAGGCACCTAAATCTGGGCTGGAAGGAGGTGCCTATCTCCACTTGGGATTCACAGCCAGGAACCTTCTCCTGGAGATAGGCGCCTAAGATATTTCTTACAAAAAGGGTAGTGCAGCAAAGGAGACAGCCCCCCTTATATTCTTTAGCACAGTAGTGCGGGCACACACTGCAGTCATAAGAGACCCCAGTTCAGCTTCCCCCTCTGCATGATGTGGGGAAGGGACTTGAACATGGATCTCCCACCTCTTCAGAAAGTGCCCTAACCACTGGGGTCTGAGGTGTCCTGATGTAAGTATCGTTCAATCTCTCTTGTTGAACCTGTTCTACTGTGTAAAATACTTAAAAAATTAAATATACAATGGAACTGAGAGAGAGTGACTCTAGAGTCCAGTGGTGGGGGCACTTATCTGAGATGTTGTAAACCTATGTTTAAATCCCTTCTCTACCTCAGGCACAGGGGGAAATGAACCAGGCTCTCTCACATCCTCACTGAATGACCTAACCACTGGGTTAAAGGTAATAAGGGAGATTGAGAAGAAGGAGGCAGTAGCAGTGGCAATCATTTTGTGTAGCATTAGACATATCTCTGAAAACGCCTACCAGTCTGGGCCCTACAGGCAAGATAGATGGGGCAGTGGCTCGTTTGTGAACCCCACTGGGGCTTAGGCATGAGACAGGTGCTGAGTGAGGTCAGGCTTGAGACATCAATCTGCATGCTCAGCTACTGAAATGTAAATAATTCGGGGATTTTAACAG
This sequence comes from Natator depressus, assembly GCF_965152275.1. Taxonomy (NCBI): domain Eukaryota; kingdom Metazoa; phylum Chordata; order Testudines; family Cheloniidae; genus Natator; species Natator depressus. The sequence goes on from NC_134234.1 coordinate 143,121,258, forward strand.
TGGAAATGTAGCCATTGAGGGATTTAGACACCACCAGCATTAGTCAGCAGCTGAGTACAGATTTTGTGAATGACCCTGGCACCTACATTTTGGACTTAGGTGCCTCACTGCCAATTTAGGCATCTAACGCCCTCTGTGAATCTGGCCTTTATAGCACTGACAGCTTAATTGAAACAGCAAATAATTTCTGTTCTTCTGCTGTGAACTTCAAGAAAAAATCGGGATGTCATGTTAAAGGCAGTTACCTATAGCCCATGTTGAACCGGTATATGATAGGTCCAAGATTTGAATACCTTATATGTTGTGTGTATGTGCTATATGCTATCCGCATTTATATGAAAGACTATTCACTCATCATTATGGCACATGATTTCTATTCTTCTTAATCCTCATTATTCCTATTAATTGCTTTACTTAGATTGTACATTCTTCGGGCAGGAACCAACTTTTTGTCCCATTTCTGTACAGTACTTAGCACAACAGGGTCCTGGTCCATAAATGTGGTTCCAAGACCCTACCGCAGTACTAATAAGAATAATAATCCATGAGGTATTGTTTGAGACCACATTAATGTATTGTAGTCTGAAAATCCATATGGGAAATAATATGCTAGTTCAGAAACAGAATTACCACAGTGAAGCTATGCATAGTAACCTTTTGCAATACAAAGACCTTCAGTGAAGCACAGATATATTGCTCATGTAGTATGATACTCTGCAATCAGCGACACTGATTTATGAGCTGTACGCATAACTGGTTCTTCTTTGCCTTCTTCATTTATATGCCATTGCTGCCAAAGACAATTCAGAAATCATTGATGGAACAGTATAAATGTATGTCTTCATTAAACAAGATTCTGATAATTAATAGTACACTATTTGTGACCTGGAGCCTTTTGCTATTACTTAGTCGTGATTTGCTTAGAAATATAAGCAAGACTTAGTTAAAGATTCTAGGCAGACAGAGATTACAAAATTAAATGCATCACTCTTCCAGTGAGTACATTAACATAGCCCACCATGAAGCCCAGAGTTATTTTTGGAAGTCTATAGCTTGCCAACTGTAATAATCTGGAAATGAGTTTTGCCTGACCCTTCAGGCAGGTGTACATTGGAGGAGGACAGGAAGGCTTCCTTCCCATTTTTGGAGGCATTAGGTGCTGCCCCTGTACTCAGAAGATCTCAAGTACTGCTCTGTCTGTTCTTATAGGTGCCTCAAACGGGGCGGAGAGGGTCAGGAGGGATCATGGCCTTTCTGCACCATTCCTAGAACTTATATACAGGGAGAACTGTAGTCGTGGGCACTAGCGCTGTGAATATTTGATGATTTTTTTTTTCGGCTTGGAAGCAAACCAAAAAAATCAGGGAAAATATTCAGTTCTTAAATACTCACAATTTGTAAGCAAATTGGAAAAGTCCACTTCAGGATGGAGGGCTGTTGGTGTGACCCGTTAGCCCAGTGATTAGGCCACTTGGCTGCAATGTGAGAGACTGAGGTTTGAATCCCCACTCTGGAGCATGGACTTGATCTCAGGTCTCCTAAACTCCTATGTCAGTGCCCTGACTGCCAAGCTATAAGCTATGTTGAGGTGGATTGCTCTCAATTTCTCTTGTAGAGACTTTCCCCTGTGTACAATACTTTAATATTCATTACACTAGCCCACTAGAAAATGACTCTGTAGCCTGGTGATTAAGGCATTTACATGGGAAGTAGGAGATGTGGATTCATATCATCTCTCTCAATAAGGTAGAAGATTTACCTAAAAAACTTTGCCTTGCTCTAATGGGCACCTTCTCCTTGCAGAGCCTTCTTGGGGAAGTTTGTCTCTGTAGCACCCCTTGCTCTGGGTGGGTTGATCTGATCTGGCAGGCATGATCTAATCTTGGACCATAGAGTACAAAGTTCAAACCTTTTCTGCCACCCCATTTCCATTCTGGTTTTCTAATTAAAAGGACAGCATGTTATAAAAGCTTAGAAAGTGTCTGTCTCTGAAAGAAATACTCTACATAATGAATGAATATTAAACCCAACCAGCCCCAATGGCCAGAAAAACAAGACGTTCCAACCAAGATTGGACCAAAGAAGAGAAATAGTCTAAAAAAGGAAGAGTTTGTGAAAAATGTGAGCCAAAATGGTGAAAAATATAGAGAACCAACTAGAAAAGGCCTTTCAGCCATTGACAGAGAAGAACAGCTTTGGCAATGTGGTTAAGATGCCAGCTCCCAGTTCAAGCAGTTCAATAGGCAGGGTTTTTGAACTAACAAGGCCCACCTGTGGAATACCTAAGACAGATAAAAAGGAGGAGAAGAGAATTTGGGATGACATATTCAGTGAGATCCTGCAAGCCAGTGCTGCATCCAACAGTGAGCAGAGGGCCTGGAAGGTGAACCTTGCAGACGGCCTAGAGAAGGAAAGAACAAACAGGAGAAAGTCTCACCAGCCAAAGGAGATGGTGCTGCACCAGGACATAATGTAGCTTCTCTGGGGCTCTTGTTTCTATGAGCTGTGATGTAGCGAGACATGTTGCTATTTGTACATGTTCCCCAAAGTTTGTGCACAGAGCTGCCCCCTGGCCGGAAATAACAGGCCTCAATAACTAGAGAGTTCAGAGTTGGCTTCAAGGAAATAGCCCCTCCAGCAATTTTTTGCAGTGTAGATTTCTATATGAAGAGAATAATACAGACTTATCATTAAGCTCTTGGGCACCTGTTTCAGGAGAGTTTACCTGGATGGATAACTGGGTGGGGAAATAAGACACTCTCTTTAACTCACAAGCATTTTCTTAGTCTCATCTGGATTGAGGTTTAGACAACCATACTTCATCTAAAGAAAAATGTCTGCTAACCAGTCAGGCATGTAGAAAGAGTTCTGCTATAGACAGACATCAAAGATGGCAGAGAGTAGAATATCTCAATTTACAAATGATAATTCAGTCTATATCCCCTTTTAATACATTTTGATGGACTCGTGCATTTTGGAACCTTGCAATGATCCTCAGAAAAGAGACTTATGTGATGATGAGCAAGTTCCCATCCCTTACAGGAATGAACATGTGCACAGGGAAAAAGCAGTTTGAGATGCTCGGTAATATTTGTTAAATTCAGAAGAGAACTATGTGGCATAATTTATTCACAAAGTAAATAGAACAGACAATACAACAAGCTTGTATTAATTGCTTACGCCTTAAAATTAATGCAAGGCTATTATACAAGCTTTAGTCTTGCTGATGGAAACCCTTTATGTATTAAAGCAAGTGAAACTTAAATAAAGATAATTATCCCTATGAGAGATTTGGGCTGTGAACCTTGCTCAAGTTTTAGATCATGCTGTAAATAGCAAGCAAGTTGTTAGAGAAATGGGGGTGAGAGGAGAGGGGGAAAGAAACTATGAGTTGGGGAACAAAGATAACCTTGCATTTTTAAATAGATATGCCAGCCTTTTAAACCAGCGAGGGATCTTAAAAGACCTAGTGAATAGAAGAAAAAAACATAGAAAAGCCAAACATAGGATAACAATGTGAAGGTAAATAAGGTAACTGGGTATTACTGTTGTCTGGGCCGCTAAAGTCAGACCTAAAATACAAGATTTTTGGTCTACAATTTTCCATGTCTTATATAAAGGCATTAGACATAAGAGAAGGGAAAATGATGCAGTAGTATAGGTCACTGTTAGAATAATGGAGAGTTGGAATATAATTCAGGATGTCAGCTAAAGCACACACAAGCAGAATTACCATGAAACTATGGATTGATTGTGTGTTTCATATCATAATTTAAAAGAATAACTATGTAGCTGCTGTGCTTAGACAGCTGTATCACTTTAAAAATACTTTTTTTTCCAGTTTAAGTGACACATGGTTGTTACACTATGGCTAAAAAATGATTGAAAATTTCCAAGAAAAAAAAATTGTTATAAAAATGTTAAGACTAATTTGACTCAATTTAGAAAGTATGTCAATCGAGCATGGGAGGTGGATGAATCCCCGCACCGCTTTGGAGATGCTAGCCTGCCGGCCCCGCCCCTTCCACCCAAGGCCCCGCCCCCAGCATGCTGGAGCCCCAACCCCCCCCAAAAGGAAAATTCCTGAGGCGCCCTCCCTCCCCCCTGAACAGAGGAGCCCTAGCCCACCCACAGCAGCCACATTGGGCCGAGCCCCCATCGCCGGCCCCCCTGACCCACTGCTCCCCCCGCCCCCCCAACACCAGACCGAGCTGCCCCCCCCCAAGTGCTGGCCTGGCCCCAGTGTGGGGCCGAGCTGCCAGACCCCCTGCCCCTGATGCCACGCCTGCCAGAGTCGAGTCAGGCCAAGCCACCTGCAGCCTCCCTGAGTGCCAGCTCCTCCCGGCCTTGAAGTCCCCACTCCCCCGCCAAGCTGCTGGCCCCAGCAGTGCCTGGCTAAGCCTCCTCAGTCCGCCTGCCACTGGCTTTCCACATCACTCCTCACTCCCTTGTCCCGAGGGTGGGGATGGAGGTGGTGTTGAAGAGGTGGGGGGGGGCTTGGGGAAGGGGGAGGCACCGTGGTCCAGTTGTCCAGCGGCAAAGCCTTCCCGGGCCTATTATACCCACCACCCATGCAATCAAGCATGCTGCAGGCATATAATAGTTATCATAAATGCAAAGTAATGCATTCATAAGAAAAAATATTAGGTCATTTGCACAGGAATATCATAATCTTTAAGAATGTAAACGGCAGAATGTGTTTCAAATAATGGTCTCCATAATTTGTTAAACCTTATTCTTGTTCTACCATGTGTGTGGATTCCTTTCTATTTCTCGTTTATGGATATTAAGAGTTCATAAATCTAGAACAAAGGATAGGCAACAAAAATGGATTCACATATAGAAGCATAAAAGCTAAAAGCACATAAAAGAATGTAAAATATCACCACAAAAAAGAGAAACTGAAATATAAGGATATTGTAAATGTAGGGGCTGTTGTACTTGCTATGATTATTACAAAAGGCACTAGAAAATAATGATGATGATAAAGTTTCCTTATTTTTTATTATTCTGTACAAAACATCTTGTTTTGTAAGTACTAAATCTCACGACTAAAAATGTAACAATACATATAAAACATAACATTTTAAAATATGGAGTTTTGAGCTACACAGTGCTGCGAAAGCATTTGAAACTCACATCTTTTCACCAGAAAGTGAAGGGACAGGTTCTCAGCTGGTAGAAATGGATGTAGCTCCACTGAAATCAATACACTGATTTACACTAGCTGAGAACTGATCTTTTAAAGTCAGTGTTTCTTTAACTGAGTACATACTGTAGAACCACTAGATCATGTTTCGTAATTTATTTGAATATGAGTCAAAATGGGCCCTGAAAAATGGAGTTCTTAATGAGCGAGACCAATTGACCTTTAACTATACACCAGTCAAGACCCCAGCATCAGATTCGGGGGGAGGGGAGGGGGGGAGGAAAAGAACATATTTTATTGCTTACTTGGAAATATGTGCAACAGTATACATATATATTAAAAATGCTACAATGTATCACAGTATTACAGTAGCTCTGCCTCTGAAATAGTAAATAAACTAATCCTAAAATGCTGAAAATCTCCAAAACAACCCTCAATAAATTAATCTTAATTTATTTTACAAAAGGTTATTTTATGGGGCAGATTAGTGCTTTGGGAGCCAGGGACATTGACAGAAGAAAGCTAAAAGGCTATATCCAAAAAAAGATTTAGGTACCTAACTGCCGTTTTATGTGCCTAAACCCAAAATTTAGATCCTCAAAACCCCTGTTCAGCTACTGTTTAATGCTGTAAGTGCTTAAATTCCTTAGCCATCTACATTTCTTCTGATAAATCCCCCTAGGTGCCTACATTTCTGGCAGTGGGCATGTGCCTCAGTCCTGATGCCTGGCATCTAGCTCATGCCCAAGCCCTGGCAGGATACTTAAACTAGGTGTTCCCCTGCTAATCTTGGTTGCAGTGCCTGATCTGGTAGGCATTCTCAGAACATGAAGAACTAGTTAGGGCTCCAAACAAACACAGAACTGGGAGGAGGTACCAATGTATTAGGAATTCTACTTAATAACTCAGAAGGATTAGATTTTTATTGGTAAACATCAATTTCACCATACACACAAACCAACAAAAAAATATTTCCACTCAAAATTTACAGATAGGAAAAGTAAGAAAAATGCTGCTTGAGAACATTTGAGTTTGATTTAAGGATATTTACTTTTGAAATTTTGACATGCAATGTTGACCATTTGTGTTTTAATGGGAACAAAATGTTAACTTTTTTGATCTGAATGTCTACTGTCATTTTATAATATTGTCTGATATATAATATTGTCTGATATCCCACCCCTGCCAATTTCCCATATGTATGACAATTTAAATCAATAAAAATAACTAAAATTAAAAATAAACATCAACATTATCCATCAAAATTATACATAATTTTAAAAAATTCTGCAAACCTACCAACAGCCCAATGATTACAGCACTCACCCAGGATGTGGGAGACCTCGGTTCAGAGCTCCATATAACCTTATATTGAGTAGGGACTTGATCCCAGGTTTCACATCTCCCAGTTGAGTCACCTAATCACTGGAATATTGAATATTCTGGGGTGGATCAATCTCTCTTGTTTAAGCTGATTCACTTTGTATGATATAATCGTTGGAGCAGGGCCTGGAATCTAGGTGTCCAGATTGGTGCACTGGGTTACAGAGTCATTCTCACTCTCTCTGGCCCAATTGATATTTTGTTTTGTTTTAAGAAAGGGCTCCCCTGTGTTAGGTATTGAACTCCGGGAAAGGGTTCAGGTTTGTGCATCCCAAGCAGAGCGATGTGCCTCCTATTAGGTGCCTAACTCCCTTTGCAGGAGCAAGGTTTAGTCCACATCCCTTTTCTCGAAATTTTCTGTTGGCTATCTTAGTCAGCTCCCTGTTCAGCATGCAGGTTTTTATTAATCCCATTCTTAGGTACCTAACTCTCCCTGTGTATTGTACGGGGAGTTTGGGCACCGAACTTGGCGATTCCATTTGGAAGCAAGATGCCAAAAATTAGGTATTGCAATGCTAGTTTTAAGAACATGTCTACACTACAGATGCTACAGAAACTGCAGTGCTGCAGCTACACCATTGTAGCACTCTAGTGCAGACATTTCTTGTGTTGAAGAAAGGGTTTTTTCACCAGATAGGTTTCAGAGTAACAGCCGCGTTAGTCTGTATTCGCAAAAAGAAAAGGAGTACTTGTGGCACCTTAGAGACTAACCAATTTATTTGAGCATAAGCTTTCGTGAGCTACAGTATAGGTAATCTTCCTCCATCCCCCAACCAATGGTAGCTATGTCAATAAAAGAATTCCTCCATTGACCTAGCCACATCTACACCTGGGGTTAGGTTGGATTAACTATGGCGCTCAGGGTGTGCAATTTTCACACCCCTGAGTGATGATGTTAGGTCAATCTAAATTTTAAATGTAGATCAAACCTAAGTTTTCTTTGTGGATCTAGTCCAAATTATTTTCAAAAGATATAGAAGCCTTTTTACAGTCTTTAAAATAAGTTTTTGATTCACATAGTTATGCAATCAAACATAGTAATTAACTGAGCATGTAACATCTGTGGATATAGAAATCTTAGTTCTGCATCCCCCTTAATATGTTTTCCAGGGTTCTTTAGGGATACTTCTCTGAGCTATACTCCAATAGTGTTTTGGAGATAAATGGGAATAATGAGCCAGATCACTGTAGCATCTGAGTCATGGAGGAACGAGTGTGACTTAGACATCTTTGCCATTTCCAATGATCTAAGGAGCAGTCAGGGAGACAGTTTTTCCCCCTGGGTACCTTAGAGAAATCTCAGGGTTGCTCTAAACCAGTGGTTCCCAAACTTGTTCAGCCACTTGTGCAGGAAAAGCCCCTGATGGGCCGGGCCGGTTTGTTTACCTGCCACATCCGCAGGTTTTTCCGATCGCGGCTCCCAGTGGCCGCGGTTCGCTGCTCCAGGCTAATGGGAGCTGCTGGAAGCGGCAGCCAGTACGTTTCTTGGCCCGCGCCGCTTTGTCACATTAGATAAATTGATAAAATCACACCTTCCCCTCCTATCTCTCTCTCCACACACATCTAATCCTTCTGCTTTCTCTAGATAGCCCCACTTCATTCAGATCCTAAGTCAGAAGACGAAAGATGAGAAGGGTCCCACAACCTTGTAACGAACCAATCAGCTGTCTCCTCTGTGGACTTATTCTGATCAACATATCTTTGAGATTTTGTAGTTATGTCTTACTATCTTTATTCCCAAATTGCTGCGTAATCTATAATACTGTTTTAAGGCATGGAAGACAACTATCTCCCTTCATAAGTTTCTAGCTTTATCATTTTGAATTCTTCCTTTAAGATGTTCAAAAAATATATATTTTTATTTAATTCTTAGTTTCTTTTTTCTGCACATCCAGCTCAAAATTTATGTGGCAAGGATATAAGAAATATTTAAAACAGAAGAAGATCGTGAACTTTTAGACATGAGTCTTAGTGGTCACACCTGGTATCAGTTATTAGGACAGGTAAGCATGTAATTTTGAAAAATTAATGTGTCTTTAATTTTCTCAGATAAATGGAAATACATAGTTTTAAAATAAAAGAATCTATTTGAGATCACATACACTTACAGACCAATGCAAAACAAGGGGGCATAGAAACAAACTGGAGTGAAATAGAAGTGAGCCTTCCTTCTTTTATTTTGAATCTTTCTGGGCATTTCTTTCACAGATTCTCTTCATCATATTATATATCAAAATCAGCAACTTGTTGAATTAAAGCTTGTAATATTAATAGCTGTCTTAATGCTCAGCGCTGTTTTCAACATTGCAGGAAACTACAGGGGACTTCATGGCTCATTTGCGTTCCCTTTGCTGGAAACATAATGAGAGTTTTCCAATGGAAAGAATAAAGAAAAAATATATAATGAAATCCAATCATTTTATCTCTCTTACTTTTATTTTAAATTAGGGAAATGTGTGTCTGAATTTGCAACAATAGTCCCCAAGATACAGTAAATTAATAATGTTAATTTTGTATTAATACTTTTTAAGGAGAAAAAATGTTTGGAACAGAGTTTAATAGCTAAATACATAAAATAGGCATGTGTTCAATGGACCTAATATAATAGTATGAGCTACAATGTACAATATATAAAAGAATTTAATGGGACACTTTTCATTAACAAGTTAGGAAATTAAATTCCCCTTCTCTACAAATGTTGAAACACCTGCCCCATTTCTATTTCAGGTCACTATCATCTTCTTATAATGTAGGAACCATTACATCAGGCTTTCAGTGCATGCAGAATGTTCCCTAGCACAATGAGAAATATAACCAGCTGATCCAAACCTAGCAATCGATTTATGTATCCTGTCCCACCTTTCTCCTCAACATGTCAGAGCTTTCAGTCATGTCTTCTGGAGTCCTCATACACTCTGCTGGACAAATAACTTTGGCCCTGATCATCTCCTCCAATGGAAAGAACAGTGCCTGGAAGGTGCATGGAAAAGAAAATACAGCCCCTTTGGATGGAGGGCAGAAGAGAGATGTGAATCTCCTCCAGCTGTACTACCAACCTATTATCTCCTCTATTCCCTTATCTAGTGTGGAACTCGGAGTGGGAAGAGAGACCACTGCAGGATTAAGAAGGGGCCAAGTTCCCCTTTTATGCAGTGTGAAGGAGATTAATTAATGGATATAGGGGGCACAGACTGTTGCCCAATCTTTAGATTGTGTATTAATTGTATTGATTACTTAAGAATCCCCAGATATCGCTTTGAGGGTTGCCAGGTTCTTGTCCCAAAATCAGGCCCAGTATTATTCAAATTATTATGTAGTTGACAACCCCAATGTGCACAGTTGCAACACTCATACTATAGGAACTCTTTTATATTTACAAATATAGTTTATTAATACTGTCACAAACACCCCAACTCAGTAAGGTAGATAGAGATACTACGGAATGTACATCTGCACATCCATATACTCACATTATCCCTTGTAGAAGAACCTGAAATGTTAGCCAGCATCGTCTTCTTCATCATCATCACCTTCCCCATCATCACCAGTGGCCATTATTCTGGCACCTCCCAAGGACTACATATCTCTCTCTCTTAGCACCCCTAGGCTGGGATGCTGCTTTTATAATAGGTTATGCTGATGCCGCTATGTTTGATGCATATTCAGTAGGGATTTTTCCCCTTTTTCGTTTTTGAATTTCCTCACCTTACTAATATTGGAGTGTCTTTTTTCTATAGGTTAGTATATCAGTGATCTCAACTTATTATCACATACGTCCATTCATTACCATGACCCTTTTGTGGTTAGGTATCACATTTGTTATTTCTGTCCTAACCGGTTCTTTCCAAGTTGTGGTGTACCCGTTAAGTTCAAAAGGGTATGAACTTAGGAAAGCCCCTATGCCAACCTGCTTTAACACATCCTCTATGTTAAAGGTCACAGCCATATATGGACCTTATGCTTTAGCTCATCACCATCCATCTAGGTGAAAGGTCCCAAATATATGTATTCTAACTTTGCTTTAGCTCAACGTACAGGAGGTGACCTGCCGGTCCCTTGCATTACAGTCAATATATACTCTAATATAACCTATAAACCAATCAAATCCATAAGAAAATAAGAAACTTATAAGAAAAGATATATAGGCAAGCAAGCAGGCTAGCCTTAGATGTATCTCATGTTATGTATGTCAGTTCATTGCCAGAACACTTCTGTGGTTGAATTATAAACCTGTGGTCAGAACTTCTTCTTAAACTCTATTTTCAGCTCCCCAAATATTTGGGGTTATCCGTTGGGCTGTTTATCTGTGCAAAGTTCCTAGTCCTCAAGCCTTATGCTAACTTGATGAAGCTAATGTCTTACAGGATACAGGTCTGTATGTTTCTTGCATGATTGCTGAATATAATGCAAAGCAGTAAATATAATAAAGGCAAGCTAGCCCACAGGCTACAGTAGCAGTGAATATAACAAAAGCAAACTAGCCCATCATCATTTTTACTGGCCTCCCACTTGATTTTTGTTGAGTGAAGTATAGACAGGAGATACTGGACATTCAAATCTCATAGAATTCTATACTATCTACCTTTACAGATGATCTGGTGGTAGTTGTGCTGTCATCTATTATATTTCTGGAACTGAAAAAGAAAGTAATCATAATGTATGTTTATTGATATAGCAAGAACAAAGCATTAGAGAAAAAGAGGATTTTAAAACACCAGGCAGTCTACATACCTGTCTGTCCTGCCTGAAGCCCAACCATCCTTTGACAGCAGCCTTCAGGAGGTTATCTTCTTCAAACACTCCTGGCAGGTTTTTGTGCCTCAGTTTGGTTCCCCCTCCTCCCAAAATGAGTCTCCTAAGGGAAAGTACCTCTCTATACTCTGCCACAGTTCTTTGTTCTTCTGTGTGTGCAGGATCTGACTATTCTCATCAAACTAGTCATGTAGCCTCAGTAGGAGACTGAGCCAAAGTTCTCAGAACCAATCCTTAATTACATTGAAGTGATTATCTGAGGCATTTCCTCCTTTCTGCCAGTATTCTAGACCATTCCCTACTGAGAAAACCACTTAGTCATACAGAAAACATCTCAATAACAAGGCCAACATGTAGTATCAATAATTTATTATATGGCAGCTCCGAATCTGTCACAAATACATGTGTAGATTCACTCCACAATGCAGACTGAGTCAAATGCTCTCTTCTGTTGTGCAATACAGAGAAAAGGAAAGATGTGCAAAAATAAAAGGAGCAGGGGCCCAAAAACATCAGAAGGAGGGAAGAGCAGAAGTTATCTCTCGTCCCCAAACCTTGCAGAAGTCTCTGCATGTGTGCAATATGAAATTGGGGCTCCTTGGTTTTAGGAGAGTCATGTCAAGCTGGCTGAAAGGAATGACCCTTTGGAACCATTTATTTCTATATAGTATGCTCCAAAAGTAGAAATCTGAGTAGAAACATAGAAAAGTTAATGCTGCTCCTAGAAGCAACATTAGCTCCCCTGCCAGTGCACATTCACAGTGGGAGAACAGATCTTGAATGAGGAGGCGGCAGTGGGCTCCTCTGCATGGCTGCATACTCTCCACCTCCCCCGGTGGGATAATCTGGCCAGTTCTTGAATGCCTTTTCCCTTCCTGTGGCTTTTCTACAGCAGGAGAGTATTTGGCCCTAAGAAGTACGACAGCCAAGTACAACAGAGTACAGCAGCTTGAAGCAATTTCCCATGAAATCTAATGGCATTATAGTAGAAGTGTCAAGGGCTGTTATGCACAGGCTTTCTAGTCAAGGAAAGTACCCATCTGCTGAAACCATGCAACAAAGCAGAGAGAGAAAGGAATAGCCATGAAAGGATTCAGGGCTTCAGGACAAGAAAAACAAGTGATCAACTGTAGTGCTTAAAAATGAAACTGGAGTCATGAACTGAATTGTTTGGATTTTCATGGTTACAGTGTATGAAAGCAGTGAGCAACAGAGCCTTGGGCAGGCAGATCACTCTCTGTCTTCTTGAGGATAATGCTGGCTCCCTATGGAGAAAATCAGAGTTCCAAAGTGTGCAAGTGCAGAATCCTTATAACTTATAGGTATTTAATTGCACATGGCAGTTCTATAGTAGATTCTCCTACAAGGTGGTAAACTGGAAAAAGGAGTGAAAGGAAAATGTATCCAAAGACAGACATCGTATCTCCAGAGCAGTGCTGAGTAGAAGTAGCCATTTAAAAACAAATATCTCTTAAAAAAAATCTGTGTACATCTGTTCTAGATGTTGTCCATGTATTGTATTTGCAGTGCTTGCATGCAATCTAGGAGTTCAGTGGGTAAACCTGAGTGTTACTAACACATCTCAGTTGGATATCTCCTATTTCCAGCTGTGCTTTTCTTACTGTATTCAAACCCAAACTATTGATTGGGTTGATATGTGATGTGAAAGTGTCACATAAACCCAGGTACAGGGCTGCAGAAGTTAGAGAGATGAGAATTTAGAATAAAAATGAAGAAAGAAAATAAAAGAAAACAGCTTTTATTTTTTAAAGTCCTTTTATAGATGAAAATATTTAGATAATGTGTCTGAGGCCTAATGCTTAATCCCTAAAAGTGGGAGATTGAAATCAAGGGGACTGCTCATGTGCTTAAAGCACAGGCATAACTATTGGCTGCATGAGAGAATAAGGCTATGTCACCACTGCACTGCTGTTTGGACTATGGGGATGTGAATTGCAGAGTGCACCAAAATGTTATACTCTAACTGTAATGGGGGACACTGCTTGTATGAACTATAAGGTATCTGGTTCATAGTAATATAATCCTGTCTGAAGTGGACTATGTTAACACAAATGAGATACCTTTTAGTTCAAGCCAACAACGTCTTCATAGGGCAGCTGGAGTACAACATTTTGGTGCACTTCACAATTGACACACCTGCAATGCAATGCAGTGTAGACAAACCCTAAATTCTGCTCATTGCTCAGCTGAATTTGTAGAAAAGTTTGCATAGTATATTTTCTACCTGCATGATTTTCCTGACCATTTCCTTTCTTTGTTTATTTCAGTTTTATAAAATGCATTACCATTACTAGCAGTAAGAAAAGGAGTACTTGTGGCACCTTAGAGACTAACCAATTTATTTGAGTATGAGCTTTCGTGAGCTACAGCTCACTTCATCGGATGCATACTGTGGAGACTGCAGAAGACATTATATACACAGACACCATGAAACAATACCTCCTCCCACCCCACTCTCCTGCTGGTAATAGCTTATCTAAAGTGATCATCAAGGTGGGCCATTTCCAGCACAAATCCAGGTTCTCTCACCCCCTCACCCCCCTCCAAAAACCACACACACAAACTCACTCTCCTGCTGGTAATAGCCTATCCAAAGTGACCACTCTCCTTACAACGTGCATGAAAATCAAGGTGGGCCATTTCCAGCACAAATACAGGTTTTCTCACCCCCCCCCCTTTTTCCAAAAAATGCACACACACAAACTCACTCTCCTGCTGGTAATAGCTTATCCAAAGTGACCACTCTCCCCACAATGTGCATGATAATCAAGGTGGGCCATTTCCAGCACAAATCCAGGTTTTCTCACCCCCTCACCCCCATACACACACAAACTCACTCTCCTGCTGGTAATAGCTCATCCAAAGTGACCACTCTCCCCACAATGTGCATGACAATCAAGGTGGGCCATTTCCAGCATAAATCCAAGTTTAACCAGAACGTCTGGGGGGGGGGGAGGTAGGAAAAAACAAGGGGAAATAGGCTGTCTGTGTATATAATGTCTTCTGCAGTTTCCACAGTATGCATCCGATGAAGTGAGCTGTAGCTCACGAAAGCTCATGCTCAAATAAATTGGTTAGTCTCTAAGGTGCCACAAGTACTCCTTTTCTTTTTGCGAATACAGACTAACACGGCTGTTACTCTGAAACCTGTCATTACTAGCAGTAAGAGCTTTTAAAGCTGATAAAGGGCTGATCTACAGTGGGAATTTATGTCAGCATAGCTAGATCTCTGGGGTGTGTGAAAAATTCACACCCCTGAGAGACATCGTTATGCCAACCTAACCCCTAGTGTAGATAGTGCTAGGTCGATGGAAGAAGTCTTCTGTCGACCCTGCTACCGTCTCTTTGGGAGGTGGATTACCTGTGCACATGGGAGAGCAGTTCTTGTTAGCATAGGTAGTGTCTACGCTGCAGAAGAGACATAGCTGTTTAAGTGTAGACAGACCCATAGAATCACAGAAGCTTTTCAAGGTTTGCCACTCCACAATATGGTTCTTGCTAGAGTCTAGATTTAATTATTCAATCTTCCTTTTGGATTTCCAAATTCCTTGGAGAATCCATTTGATTTCTTCTTGCTGTATTGGCGGCACATGTTCTAAGGTACTAGAATCAGAAAAAACTCCTGCCTTCTGGTAATTGAATGGTTGGGGTAATAATGAGCACAGATATAGCTATGAGCTGCTGCATTGTACTTGAGGGAGTCCTAGATTAATAATTATTTCATATCTTACTTTACTTCTGAGATACACTGAATGGAAATTAGCATGCCCAATTTCTGTCCCTCCCCTTCCCTGTCTATTATCTTTAAGTCTAAACAGTCCAGTTGGCCCTTCTCCTAGGGTCTTTATAACTCTGTTGATCTCTATTTTAACGATACACACAAAATTAAATACTTTGATTCCTCCAAAACAAACCAGGATGCAAGCAAAGATTACTGGAAATCATAATAAACTCTTTCCTTAGGTGGCAATTAGGGGTGGGTAGAGTTGTGGGGTTTTTGCAGATGAATTGGAGGCATTGGTTTCTGAGATACGGAGAGTTTTGATGTTGCTTTTCTGGATCCCTTGCCATTCTAGATTCCTCGTAACTTCAAACTCCAACCCCCTCCCTTTGAACCTGTGATGGTAGTTAATATTTGTGAAATAAAGCAGTCTTTTGATAGAGCAAACTGGCAGGCAGTCTTTGGCTGTCAGAAGACTAGGAGAGCATTTTCACCACATTGTGTGTTTTGTAATGTCTCTTTTGGATGAAAGCATGCATAAGGATGAACGAAATTGGCTGATGCCATGTCTTCTTTTCACTGGCAGCATCTTACTGTTCATAAATCCCATATATGTGGGCCGAAGTATATAACGTATATGTATGTATGTCTTTCCACAATATTAGAATGCCTTTGGCATTTTAGCAGCTCTAAGTACCATTCCCTTTATAACACACTTCAGCTCTCTTGTTCTTTATTGAACTTGGATTAAGAGACTGAAATTATTTCCTCCATTTAAGAAGCCAGATGGGGTTACAAAGTTCTGGCCAATACTGATTTGCTGTATTTTCTTTCTTTACTGTTGTGGATTGATGTGTCTTTGCCATTCTTTCATAAGGGCTCATATGGTGGCATCAAAGGTTTCCATCAAATATCTGTTTGAAGACCTTTTAAAATCCTTTTATTGTGGAATGCTGCTACTATATATTGCTGGATGGTACAGTAGTTGACCAGCAGGGACCCATTAGTGAGATTTTCCTTGATTTTTCACTTAGAGCAAATTGATGTTAACAGTTGTTAACTTAATGACGGCTAGGTTCTTAGACTCACTGTTCTGCTTTCTTCACCTTTTGGTTTTCAATGTTTGGAGGCTTTTGAGAATTGCTGAAAGGATTAACTTCATGCTTAACAATTTCGTCTCTATCATTGCAAAAAGACAGTATACATATTTGTTTTGATGTTTCGTTAGAAGCATCTGAGCGGAAATGTTTGGCGAATAGTTTTCATCTAAACGCTCCAAGTGGGTGCATTGCCTTGTCAAGTCCATTGAGAAATATATTGTGAGTCCATTTGCTCATCAAATTGAAAGCTTCCATCTGAACAGAAGGATTTCATACCATTTTTGGATGTTGCAGTTCACAGTTGTAGCCTCATGGAAGGAGGACAGAAACATTTGGTGAGATGAGTTTGGATGTATGTCCCTTGTAAGTGAACGGGAAGAAGCCATCCAACAGAGCAAGAAGCACTGACTATTTATCATGTACTGCTGTGAAGAGTGAGAGAAACAGGATACTGGCAGTTGATGGGTGACCATGGGGACTGTATTTTGCTCAGCTAATTTCCTTAGAAAAGGAAAGTTAGGCAATAATTTGTTTTGTAAGGGCAGTAGCACTGACCGAGAGTTTCTTTAGCATGGGTCAGACTATTGTATGATTTAGAATGAGTGATCCAGAGCTGGTTTAAAAAAAAGTCAGTTGAATGCTTTTCTGTTGAAAACCATAGTTTCACTGAAACAAACATTTTGTGGGGATGTACAGATGTCCATAAAATTTTAGGTGGAAAAAAAGTCTAAACAATTCATTTTGGCTTTCTCTTCCAGTTTGGGAATGTAAAAATTTTAGATAAGGTGAAACTGTTTAATTTTTGACTTTTAATTTCAAGTGCATTTTTTAATTTATATTTTAATGCTATATTTATATATTATATTAAGTGTTATGCTTAATATTTAATATTTTGATAATAGCAAAACCATGATTTGATGTTCCCAAAATAAAATGTCTTGGAACTTCCATTCCACAAGAAGTTTCAACTTTTCATTCAAATTTGGAATGAAAACAAATTTCAAAATTTAAGAATTTTCTGCGGGGCAGAAATTCTGTTTTCATGCATGCCCTGCTATTCTTTTTGCAGACAGGAAGGGTAACAAGCCACAGGTGGTAGCACTCATTTCCTTCAGTGCTTCCATTACTTCTACTAGTGTGGATGATCCAAGTTCTTGGAGGGCGGAGGGTTGTATTTCTAGTAATGTGCTTTGTTTTTGGAGTTACATGAGGCCATCCCGGTTCTGGGTGAGCTTCTCTATGAAATAAGATAATTTGTTGCACCAATGATGCTGGGTTCTGTGGATGAGTGAAGGTACTCTGGGTTTATAAAACAATTTAGATTCCATAAATGTTCTGCAGGGTGTAACTTTCACTACCTCTATGGTAGCAGAGAATAAGATTGTCACTGGAGTGACACATTTTGGTAGAAGTTTCTTGTGTCATAGTCTATCTCTTGACTTCAATTTCTCAAATAACAGTATTAATCATAATGATTTATCACATGTGGCTCTTTTCTTATGAAAAGTCATGAAATAGTTTTAAAAAACACTAAAATTCTTAATATGTTTTAGAAGGTGGAAAATCAAAGAGCAATTTGTCTACAAAACAAAAATAAGTTAAACAGCTCTTTGAGTTGCCAGGAGGAAAATATATTTTCACATTAGAGTAGTCTTCTTCATGAAATTATATTTTGCTTTATCTGAGCCAATTAAAATCATCTAATATAACTCTGATCTAAGGCAGGCAGGGAAAAAAGTGAAACCTGCATCTCAGCAGTATCTTGTAGAGGGAGAATTTCAATTGGTTCTAATTTCATTGGATAAAACCTTGTACCAAATAACTATTTGAATAAAATGCACCGTTATTAATCTATATCATGTTTCTACATTGTTCTGTGTATGTTCGGTTTACAGTCCGATCCTTCAAACACTTAGTGCCAAGAGTAGTGTTTATTACTCTGACTCAGTGAAAATGCTCATGGGAGGTAGTATGCATTATACTGGTTACACTTGGTCATAAACCAGTTGGCTAAACCAGCTCCTGCTCTCACCATATTTAGGTCAGAGTGTGGACATAGGCCTCCAGCCAAATGGCAACTTGTTCATAAAAAGTATCCACTGAACCTTCTGGTAATGTTGAGAATGCTGGTCTGTTATTCTATCCATTGGACAAGGACACTAGAATACTGCTAAAATAAAAAAGCCTGCTGTAACGGCAAACAATCCTAAAAAGTGTATTTTGCCAATGCTAGAGTAGGGTTACTTTCTGCTACAGTTATATTTAGTTCTTTTATTATTCAGTGAACAGCATCATCCTTAAACTTTTTTTCTGATGCACATTAATACTATAAATTGGGAAAAAGAAATCCATCTGAATGGATTCAAATGAATGGGCAAATAAAATGCAGCCTTTGATTTCTTTGTATGGATGGAGCTCAAGCAATATTGCCATCTAGAAAACAAAATATTAAAAATAATAACTTTCATATGCCTCAATTGTAAAGGTAAAAGAAAAAGCTAACACCTGGTGTTAGTCTGTTATATTTGAGGAGTGGTAACCATCACAACTCTGCTAATTTTTCTTTGTATTTATTAAGCAAATATGAGCATTTCTACAAATATTCATAAAATGTGCTCATACAATACTAAGATTAATGGGGGTTTAAAATAAATCTGTGTCCATATTTTATGCATTCTGATTCTTCACAGTTTTCAGAACTTTTAAATTTTATTCGTCATGTTGATATTTTACCAGAATTTGATATTTTGCCAGGATTGTTTTGATTTGCTTTGAGATTGTTTTGATGATTTTTTTAAATCCCTTATGCCCCCATGTTTTCTCGAAATGTTAATAGTTTCCATTTAAAACCAGCTCTAAAAGCTTATTGATTTATTGTATTTGGTTGTGTGAGTTGTCTTGCTAGCCCTGTAGAGAATTTTGGAACAGAAGCTTCCTGATGAGCTATCATCCAGATCAATTTAGCCCGAAGCTCTTGGCATCATCTCCATTTCTTCACAGCAGCAGTACACGGTATAGGGCTAGAAACTTAACATTTCCAAAATGCAGGAGTTTGAAAGTCTTCAGACTGTAAAGAAAATTAACTAGAAGAGTGTGTATAGTGAAATCCCATCTACAAGTCATGCATTTACCTTCTCACTGACTGATTTTTCACCATTGTTCCACTGAAGACCAAATCCTGCTCATTTTACACATGTGATCACTCCCACTGGAGTCGTTAGGAATTTTCATGAGTAAGGCAAGCAGGATTTGACTCTAGAGGCTGGCATTTGCTGAATTTGATGCTTCAGTACCTGGCATTCAACATTTTCAATTTATATTGTCATTCAAGGAACCACTGAGGTACTTCTTATCCCAGAACAGCATTTGAAAATGTGGCTTCTATCCCCAGTCATTCTAAAATAACTTGAGTTACAGGTCTGGAATTTAGAAAGTTCCTTTTACAGAAGTCACAAGTGGCCATCATAAAATGGTGGGCCTTTCTAAGCTTAAACACTGGATATATCATTTTGACCCCAGGCTGCAATTCCCTGTGAAGGACATGCTTCTGGATCTCTTTTTCTGGCTGCCCTCTGCTCACTGTTTTTGATTTCTCTTTTGAGTGTCTGAATTTTTCTCTCTCCCATTTTTATAGGCCATTTTCTCCACGCTCCCCATTTTCTCTTTAAACATGCCTCTGTCTCTTCCTAATGATCTCTCCCCACCACCTTCACCATGATTCCCTTTTATAGTTATAGTTTATAGCATGCGTAACAGATTAAGAAGCAACTCTGGGCTAGGGAGGCCCTGCCCTTCTGCCTGAGGTGAGCATGTTCAGGTTGGAGTTGGAGTTGGGGTTTAAAAAGCAGCCAAACAGTTCAGTCAGGGTCTGGTAGGCTAGGGAGAAGGATGTGCTCTCAGGGCTCCAGACATGGATGTGAGCTGAGCCCACACCAAGCCAAGGAACTAGGGGAGCTGCAGCCTGCAGTAATTGGGACCAGAGCTGGAAGCCTGGAAGGCAGCGGTCCCCAGAGACATACAGTGTTGGGCTGGGATGCAGATTGTGGTAGAAAGTGACTCAGGGAGGCTGACAGAAGATGCCACCAAATGAGCAGTTCAACCAGCCTATCATAGAATCATAGAATATCAGGGTTGGAAGGGACCTCAGGAGGTCATCTAGTCCAACCCCCTGCTCAAAGCAGGACCAATCCCCAATCAAATCATCCCAGCCAGGGCTTTGTCAAGCCTGACCTTAAAAACTTCCAAGGAAGGAGATTCTACCATCTCCCTAGGTAACACATTCCAGTGTTTCACCACCCTCCTAGTGAAAAAGTTTTTCCTAATATCCAACCTAAACCTCCCCCACTGCAACTTGAGACCATTACTCCTTGTCCTGTCCTCTTCTATCACTGAGAATGGTCTAGAACCATCCTCTCTGGAACCACCTCTCAGGTAGTTGAAAGTAGCTATCAAATCCCCCCTCATTCTTCTCTTCCGTAGACTAAACATTCCCAGTTCCCTCAGCCTCTCCTCATAAGTCATGTGTTCCAGACCCCTAATCATTTTTGTTGCCCTTCGCTGGACTCTCTCCAATTTATCCACATCCTTCTTGTAGTGTGGGGCCCAAAACTGGACACAGTACTCCAGATGAGGCCTCACCAATGTCGAATAGAGGGGAACGATCACGTCCCTCGATCTGCTCTCTATGCCCCTACTTATACATCGCAAAATGCCATTGGCCTTCTTGGCAACAAGGGCACACTGCTGACTCATATCCAGCTTCTCATCCACTGTAACCCCTAAGTCCTTTTCTGCAGAACTGCTGCCTAGCCATTCGGTCCCTAGTCTGTAGCGGTGCATTGGGTTCTTCCGTCCTAAGTGCAGGACCCTGCACTTATCCTTAGTGAACCTCATCAGGTTTCTTTTGGCCCAATCCTCCAATTTGTCTAAGTCCCTCTGTATCCTATCCCTGCCCTCCAGCGTATCTACCACTCCTCCCAGTTTAGTATCATCCGCAAATTTGCTGACAGTGCAATCCACACCATCCTCCAGATCATTTATGAAGATATTGAACAAAACCGGCCCCAGGACCGACCCCTGGGGCACTCCACTTGACACCGGCTGCCAACTAGACATGGAGCCATTGATCACTACCCGTTGAGCCTGACAATCTAGCCAACTTTCTACCCACCTTATAGTGCATTCATCCAGCCCATACTTCTTTAACTTGCTGACAAGAATACTGTGGGAGACCATGTCAAAAGCTTTGCTAAAGTCAAGAAACAATACATCCACTGCTTTCCCTTCATCCACAGAATCAGTAATCTCATCATAGAAGGCGATTAGATTAGTCAGGCATGACCTACCCTTGGTGAATCCATGCTGACTGTTCCTGATCACTTTCCTCTCGTGTAAGTGCTTCAGGATTGATTCCTTGAGGACCTGATCCATAATTTTTCCGGGGACTGAGGTGAGGCTGACTGGCCTGTAGTTCCCAGGATCCTCCTTCTTCCCTTTTTTAAAGATGGGCACTACATTAGCCTTTTTCCAGTCATCTGGGACTTCCCCCGTTCGCCACGAGTTTTCAAAGACAATGGCCAATGGCTCTGCAATCACATCCGCCAATTCTTTTAGCACTCTCGGATGCAACTCGTCCGGCCCCATGGACTTGTGCACGTCCAGCTTTTCTAAATAGTCCCTAACCACCTCTTTCTCCACTGAGGGCTGGCCATCTACTCCCCATGTTGTGATGCCCAGCGCAGCAGTCTGGGAGCTGACCTTGTTCGTGAAGACAGAGGCAAAAAAAGCATTGAGTACATTAGCTTTTTCCACATCCTCTGTCACTAGGTTGCCTCCCTCATTCAGTAAGGGGCCCACACTTTCCTTGGCTTTCTTCTTGTTGCCAACATACCTGAAGAAACCCTTCTTGTTACTCTTGACATCTCTTGCTAGCTGCAGCTCCAGGTGCGATTTGGCCCTCCTGATTTCATTCCTACATGCCCGAGCAATATTTTTATACTCATCCCTGGTCATATGTCCAACCTTCCACTTCTTGTAAGCTTCTTTTTTATGTTTAAGATCCGCTAGGATTTCACCGTTAAGCCAAGCTGGTCGCCTGCCATATTTACTATTCTTTCGACTCATCGGGATGGTTTGTCCCTGTAACCTCAACAGAGATTCCTTGAAATACAGCCAGCTCTCCTGGACTCCTTTCCCCTTCATGTTAGTCCCCCAGGGGATCCTACCCATCCGTTCCCTGAGGGAGTCGAAGTCTGCTTTCCTGAAGTCCAGGGTCTGTATCCTGGTGCGAACCTTTCTTCCCTGCGTCAGGATCCTGGGTTGGAACAAGGTAGAATGTGAGGGGTCAGATTCCTCAAACCTTCCCCAAAATGGAACCCATTAGGCAGAGGTGCCACCCCAAAGTGGAACCCATTGGGGGTGACTGCTGCCTTGGATGCTAACCACTAGGCAGGAGACCCTGCTTCCCGATGACAATGCAAAATATTCAAGATGCGTAAGACAAATGACCTGATATCCATTTAATTTAGGGACAATCAATAAATATAAGCTATTTTGTAGGGCAGGTGCTGAAGGTTAAGATGAAAATGTATTTTCTTAAAAACAGAAGTGGTTCCAATAATTTCTTTTAGCTCTAATCAGGCGAACATGCAGCAGATAAAAAATTTACCTCTTCCAGAGATTTTGTTTTAGTCACAAAAGAATCAAAATGAAACACAATCTAGCCCACGACTATTCCCTGGAATTGGTTGTGTCAAGGTTCCTTCCCCACTCTGAACTCTAGGGTACAGTCGTGGGGACCTACATGAAAGACCCCCTAAGCTTATTCTTACCAGCTTAGGTTGCAAACTTCCTCAAGATACAAACTTTGCCTTGTCCTTAAACCGTATGCTGCCACCACCAAGCGTTTTAAACAAAGAACAGAGAAAGAGACCACTTGGAGAAGTCTTCCCCAAAATAATCCCCCAAGCCCTACACCCCCTTTCCTGGGGAAAGCTTGATAAGAATCCTCACCAATTTGTACAGGTGAACACAGACCCAAACCCTTGGATCTTAAGAACGCTGAAAAATCAATCAGGTTCTTAAAAGACGAATTTTAATTAAAGAAAAGATAAAAGAATCACCTCTGTAAAATCAGGATGGTAAATACCTTACAGGGTAATCAGATTCAAAACATAGAGAATCCCTCTAGGCGAAACCTTAAGTTACAAAAAGACACAAAAACAGGAATATACATTCCATCCAACAGAGCTTATTTTACCAGCCATTAAACAAAAGGAAATCTAATGCATTTCTAGCTAGATTACTTACTAACTCAACGGGAGTTGTAAGGCTGCATTCCTGATCTGTTCCCGCCAAAAACATCACACAGACAGACAAACCCTTTGTTCCCCCTGCTCCAGATTTGAAAGTATCTTGTCCCCTCATTGGTCATTTTGAGTCAGGTGACAGCGAGGTTATCTTAGCTTCTTAACTCTTTACAGGTGAAAGGTTTTTGCCTCTGGCCAGGAGGGATTTTATAGCACTGTATACAGAAAGGTGGTTACCCTTCCATTTAAATTTATGGCAGGTTGCTTTTAGGATTTCTCTAATAGTGTTCAACCCTCTCCCTAGGTCTTTTTTTCTTTTAGATATTCCACCTGCAAGTCTAGGTAAAACTAGGTAACAAGTCACTTGCAACAGCAAGTCAGCAAATCATGCTTGACATCAATTAATATTTCCCAGCAGGATCAACACCTGCTAACAGGGTGGGATTTTCTGGCAAAGATTGCTAGCTTGTTTTCATTTTTATGCAATTATTTGTGACAGGACAGATTATTACATGGCACAAGCCATCTCTAAGTTATAGTTCCTGAAATGTTTCCTTAAGCATGTATTTGGAACACCATCACTGCAAAATAACTTATTTTGACCACAGGAGAGCAAGTTAACTATTTATCCACAAGGCATGTTCTACATGGTATTCCCCAGCCTTTGCATAAACTCACGCCAGCATGTAGCAAGCAGGGACAGTTCAGCTCATTAATACTGCATAGGAGAAATACCTGAACTTCAGCATTTGGGGGCAGGGCCATCTATTTTGTTCAGTGTTTATGTAGCACGTAGCAAAAAAGAGTCTTGGCCAGTGACAAGGCTCCCATGTACTACTGCAATATGGATCAACGTTCACATCACACTCCCTATCAGTACCCAGCCCAGGCTGGGGAAGCTAATGGTCCAACCAGCAGACCAAATTCGGTGATGGCAATTGCACATATGCTAAAAAGAAGGCTGCAATACAAATAACACCCCAGAAATACTATGTACTATTTGTATTACCATGGTGCCTAGGAGCTCTAGTCACCCAACCAGTGCAACTTTTGCCTTCGCTGAGTGTCCATGACTGATCCCCTGTCACTTACCATTTGCCAAGAAATAGAACGCCCACAGCTGGCCTATATCAGCTGACTCAGCTTTGTGGGGTTGTATAACTGCAGGCTAGCCTAGATGTTTGGGCTCAAACTGGAGCCTGAGCTCTGGGACTCAGCGAAGGAGGGTCCCACAACTCAGGCTACAGCCCGAATGTCTACACAGCAATTTTAAAGCCCCGTAGCCTGAGCCCCATGAGACACAGTCAGCTGAGATGGGTCAGCCACGGGTGTTTAACTGCCGTATAGACATACCCTAAGAGAGCATAGAGGGACAGTAATGAGCAAAAGTCTGTTTCCGCTGCAAAATGGCTAAGGAAGATTGACTTGGCAGTGTGAGGAAATGTGTGTTTTATAGGTAAATAGGTTACTTCAGTAGCTAGGATTATCTAACTTGTATCTTCCAGGACCACTTCCTTCACTTAATTTAAAATTAAATAAATAAAATATTCCTCGAATGCCCTGTCCCCCCACAAAACTTTAGTCTGATGTATCCCACTGTTAGGCCTCACTTCTGCAAACATACACAACTGAAAGCAATGTGACTACTCACAGTAGTAAGATTAAGCACACGAAGAAATGTTTGCAGGAGTAGGGCCTGAGAGAATGCATGAAAGTCACAGCTGTTAACAACATATAAAATCTTTGAACACAATATGACAGAGAGAAAGATCAACAGTGAAGTGAGTTTATGTACTATTGATCCATTTCAGTTTCCAGTACACAAAGAATATCTTTGCTGCTCTCTTTCATGTTGTTACTGATAGACCTGTAGTTATAGATGGTATCCCTTGAAACCTTTGGGAAATAGTGGCACTTGCTTCAATGCTCACATCATGCAATTTTCTCTATTACAAATTATTGCATACTTACATATCAGCCCTTCCACCTATCTTCTCGGCTATTAATGATTATTCCATGTTCTCAACAGTCATGTCCCCTTACTGACTGTAATTACTGTATTACCAATCAAACTGTATGTGTATTTCAGATTAAGAGTTTAGAAAAAATGGCACATATTTATCTTCACTGTGCTCTTGAAAAAGTATTATTTCATCTCCTAAGAATGTCCTTAAGCTATTTTACCAGAATATTTATAGTCAGGTATTTGTTATTAACCAAAGCTCAGATATGCTGAGTGGCCCTTCTCTTTTATGTGGTACATTCAGTTCTGTATTTTCCTTTTTTTTTTCCCTGATTAATTATTTTAATCCATAAGATACAAAAAAGGAAGAATTCAAGTGTGATTGAGCAAAGTAATGTGGTTAGTGGAGGACATGGAAGGTTTTTAAAATCTTGCTCTAAGGGAATTAGGAGCACAACTCCCATTGACCTGAGTCAACCTTGTGTTCCTAAATCCCTTAGAAAAGTGAAAATCTCATCAAGTCTTCTGAGAACTGCTTTAAAAGATGGCCCTGATTCTTTATACAATATATATATTTCAATATTTCTTAACAGAGAACTTCTTGAGCCATTTACTCATATTGGCAAGTGTCGATAGATGTGTTATATAGACCTTATCAATAATGTAATTACTGGTTTCAGAGTAACAGCCGTGTTAGTCTGTATTCACAAAAAGAAAAGGAGTACCTGTGGCACCTTAGAGACTAACCAATTTATTTGAGCATGAGCTTTCACGAAAGCTCATGCTCAAATAAATTGGTTAGTCTCTAAGGTGCCAAATGTAATTACTATCACTTAGGTAGGCAGAGGTCTAAGGCCCATACTCACAAAGGGACATGGGTTCCTAACTCCCAGTTTAAGGCTCCACTGTGATCCCTAACCCACCCCCCATACACACACACACTTGGCTATTGCCTAACCCTGTAGGCACCTAAATGCACTCAGCACCTAAACTCTTAGGGTAAAATTTCGCTAGGCACCTAAGTTTCTGCCTTTGAGTATGCACATTGCTGCTGCACTCTAGGCATCTAGGATCTCTGTCTCTTGCCTAAATCCCACTGTGATGTAAAAAAGGGGTGGAGAAGTAATCGGACAAGCACCTATCTCACTTGTGGGGCCCAATCCAGTAGGCTGCCTTTCAGCATGCCTGCTGGATCAGGTCCCATTCAAAATTGAGCTGCTGGAGAAGGTAGTAGAAGTAGTGCCCACCTTATAACCTTTAGCCCAGTAGTAAGAGCATTCATCCAGGATGAGGGCAACCCAGGTTCAATTCTCCCTTCTCTCTGAGGGAGAGAAAGATTTTGAAAGCAGTCTCCACCTTTCAGGAGTGGGCTCTAACCAGTGAGCTATGGGATACTCTGATGTGGGGCTCTCTCAATCTCTCCTGGTGAAGCAGTTCTACTGTGTATGAATAATTAAATAGTCATTGAACCAGAGAGAAAATGACTCTACAGTCTGTTGTTTGGGACACCCAGGATGCAGTTCCCTTTTCCAATGGCTATTAATTTATCCACAGTGGATAAGTTTCCACAGAAGAGATTGAGAAATCCCTACATCATATCCCACTCTCCTGAGAGGTAGGAGACCTCACATCCTTTCTTTCTC
This sequence comes from Natator depressus, assembly GCF_965152275.1. Taxonomy (NCBI): domain Eukaryota; kingdom Metazoa; phylum Chordata; order Testudines; family Cheloniidae; genus Natator; species Natator depressus. Next base: position 143,148,297 of record NC_134234.1, read on the forward strand.
CTTAAGGGAGAGAGGAGAATTGAACCTGGAAATCCCACATATTGAGTGTTCTAACCACTGGGCTGAAAGTTATAAGGTGAGCACTACCACTGGCTATTTTGTGCCAAGTGAAGCAGATACTGTCACAAGAAATGACTTAGGTGCCTAAGCCTCTGGACTCCAGGAGAGGGGTTTCCAGTTGTTGATTGCAAGCAGAAATAGGTGCCTCCCTGCAGCCTTGACTTAGGTGCCTAACTCTGTGAGGGGGGAGGTGCTTAGAGTGTACCCTTCACATCAGCATCTCCCATTGCTAGATTAAGTTAGTCCCCACCTAGTGTGCTAGCTTTTATGGATCCCAATTTTAGACACCTACCACCACCCCCTGTACTCATTGTATAGGGAGCCTAATCATCCAAGTCAGGCTTTGTGAATTGCATTTTTGTTCCAGTGATTTCCTAGCTTCCTGAAAGTTAGGTGTTCCAATGCTGAGTGTTGCAATGCTGAAGTCCCTTGGTGGATCTAGGCCTAAATGGTTTCATTTGCAATTGCAAAAAATTGAATATCCTTGTTTTTTAAAACAGCAAACTGAGACAAAATATAAAAACTCCATCATGTGGAACCATTTTGACTGCCCTTGAGTATCAGGAGGGTAGGAACATTTAGCTCTACCACACAAACCTGCATCCCCAGGGTGGAGCATGCCCAATACAAGCTTTTCAAAGGGATATGATTCGGCCAAACTTAGATATTGTTTCACAGGGAAAGGAAAAGACACATTCCTGGCACAGAGGCAACTCTTCTGTGAAATGTCAAGTCCTTGTGCTAAAGAATGGAGGTGCTCGAGCTTTTCGCCTAAACATTTATAAGAATTATTTGTAATATGGACAAAACAACATATTTTCCCCTAGTTGCATACTCAGAAATGGCTGAAGCATTTTTGCTCAAACTTAAAAAAAAAAAAAAAAATGAAAACCAGGTTGAGGCACATACCCAGCATGGAAAATTGTCCTTAATGGTTAAAGTTTGGTAAAGTTCTCAACAACTGAAAACAGGATCTTACACTGAGAAGTGTCAGGCAACTTTAAATATAGAGGGTGTCATCAACTCCACCTATAAAGTCCAATAGTTGTCTGTGTTATTAAAGAGGAAAAAAGTAAATAGATCATAAAGAATAAAAAGAAAGAGGACTACAGAACTTTTTTTTACAAAAAAAACCCCAACAACAACAACAACAAAAACTCTTCTGTGTCACAAAAATTAAAGTGTAGAAGTTTGAAAGGAATTTAAAACATCAAGTCAAATCCTGTGGGATGTTTAAGGAAATATTACACCATGTGAGTATTGTTTCATACCTTCCCTCACAATGAAGATTCCACAGACACATAACTTTTAGTAAAAAAGCCCTACATTTGCTACTATAGTTTAACAAGATTAGGCACTGAGAAGTGATATGGCTTTTTAAATGGATATTAGGAGTTATCCCTGGATTTTGCTACCCCTTTTTAGTTTAGCTTCTGATGCATGAGAACTCAAGTTAATTAAGAGGATGTGTCGTTTACATCTTTAGTGTTCATCAAGATGGGGACCAACTGTATGTTCATATAATCCTATAATGGAAGTATACTATGTAAAATGGTCACTTTATTTTTGAGCAGATATTTAAAGAGATTAACTAAAAACAACTGCATACTGCACTGAATTAGCCAGTGATCATTAACCTCCAATATCAGTCCCACCGTCCAGTTTTAGACAGAATAACTCCATGGCATGCAAATCTTAGGATGTATTTAAAATGAGTCTGATTAATTAACTAAGGTTAACTGAAGTTTACGATCTAGCTACACAATCTGTTTTCATTAATGTTTAAGAAGAAACATAAAGACACCCTTCTAGCAAGAAAAGAGGTCTAAAATGTTAAAGAATGCATAAAAATATACTTTTGGTACTACGTTCAGGGATCTGAGGTCTGTATCACTGTTTGCTGGTCTAATGAGGAATAAGCAATGTGGTCATAAGAAAAAGAATGTGTTAATGTGACATCAATTACTGTTTAGGTAGCCTGGTGATTTAATTTCAATTTTCATCCATTTCTTATTGAGTGATAGATGTTGATTTTACTATCAGATTTCCATAATATTATACAACTAGGATATAACTATTATATTTTCCCTTGCAAGTAGAAGCTGATGAATTTGCTTACAATATGTATATGCTATATATTTGTTTCTCAGATGTGTTATTTGGATTCCTGGTATTTCATCAATGAAAATTCATCATTAATGTTTGGACATGGCAAGGTGCTATCAGGAAACATTTGGCTGTGAAGATATTTCATCACCACAGATAGTTCATGCTAGTAATAACTTCCATTTGTATATTACATTTTCATAAAAAAACTGTTTATCCAATCTTCCACAGAAATAGCTATCTAAGGGACAGAACATAGCACAAGGTTCAGGACAGGAAGCAAAGGACACCATATGCAGTTAAAACTTAGGGACAATCTAAGTAGACGGAAGAATATTATTCAAGTTTGAATTTGGACAGAAATTCATGAGTAATACTTTTTTGCATAAACATAACAACAGCCATACCAATGGTACATCTAGCTCAGTATTCTTTCCTCCACTAGTGACCAGTACCAGATAGACTTTTTAAAAGAGGATTTGAAAAATAAGTAGAATCTCATATGTATAGTGGTTCATTAAAGAGCCACACTGCGTAGCTTCACTCCTTCACAGGTTTTAAAATATTATTTCTATGAAAAGTAAGACTGAATTTTGTAAATTTTTAGTCAAAATCGCCATAAAATGTGCAAGAATTTATTGGAAATATGAAGCAACTATTAGCAGTACTAGTGCAAATAATAAATATTAAATGAATTTAGGCCCCGATCCAAAGCCCTCACTAGAAAGACCAATGCACTGTGGATCAGGCCTTTAATGTTTATGAAGTGTGCTGGACTGACAGCCCCAGAGAATGATTCCTTCTCTACTGTATCTCCACAGAAGGGACAGTTCAAATTTCCCCACACTGTCCTACCCCAAGTGCTAAACCCTACTTACCTCAAAGGTTAACGAGGTGGTTAAACTTCTATATCCATTTCATTATTATATCTCCATTAAACTGTCAAAAAGTACCAGTTATTTCCATCCTGTTGACCTTCTCACACACAGGAATGAGACATAGGACAATGTGTGGTTAAACTAAGGCCACAATTTTATTAACTCAATAAACCAAATATAATTAAAATAGCTAAATCACCCTCCCAGATACTCCTCAGAAGTAATCTAGTACTAGACCTTCATTATGTAGGAGGCCTCAATTAATCACATGCTGGTGAGTCTGTATTGTACAGACAGTGAGTAACATAACAATAAGGAAATAGCCACAGCAGACTAATTCCCCTGCCTGCCACTTCCTCATATGAGTGTTATAGAAAAAAATGAAAGGGACCTTCCTTCAACATGTTGTACTGTAGAGTCTCAAGCCAGTGCCCTTCAACTCTCAGCAAGATATCAAAGAGTGTTCGGCGGAAGCCACAAAACCATGGACACTGGGGGGAGTGTGACGCTCTGGTGTTAGTGGCCATCAAAGCAGAGGAATGAAGAAATACCTCCTAATAGGGATTTTCAACATCCCCAGTTGCCAGTCAGAGGCTTGTGGAGATGGATCCCCAAGGACAACTTGCCCATGGCCCTGCTCAGGTACAAGGACCCTGGCCTCTCTTTGCCTCCCACCCGCGTCACACACCAGAGCTGCACCCACAGAAATAAGTGGAGTGAGTGGCCAGGAGGAAAAGCAACATCTCCTCCTAGCCAACTCAACCCCCACTACCCAGGCAAGTAGAGCTGTCATTTCACATTCAGAAAGCTCCCAAACAGCCTTCAGTATTTAATATCAGTCTTTCTCAGTGGGGCCAGATATGAGCCAGTCACCTGGAAAAGAAAGGTTAGGCATGCAGTAACCATCTCCCTAATTAATATTTCAGTGCCATGTTATGTTCCTCTTAAGAAACTATTTATAAATAAATCCTTATCTAAAATGGAAGATAATAAACTGAAAGGTTTTCACTTGGAATTTACATGATCTGGGTATTAAAATGTTATAATAATCTTGCTCCTTTCATCTTTATGTTTGTGCTAAAAGACAAAAATATTGCTTATCAATGAAATTAGAAATAGCATTGTAACAAAAGATGGGGGAGAAGCTTGCTGTTTACTGAGTCTTACTTACGACTGTCAGCAAGTCCTGACTGGGAATGTCATTTGCTTATTATTCAATCAACTATGGTGCACTATGAAAGTCTCCCAGACATGAGAAATATCATTATAGGGGGGGAAAAGTATGTGTGTTTATCTAAAGATTCATTTTTAAAGTGTAGATTTTATGCCAGCTTTCAAAATGGAAATGAATAGTTGGATTCAGAGATTAGGACTCTCATGGCCTAGAAAAAAAAGATTGTTAATCTTCAACTGGTAGTTTTGTTTAAAGCTCTTTAAGACATGAAGGTTTTAGTTTTTCTTAACCTTTCAAACATTGTTTGGCCTCTGCCTGTGCCAGAGTTTTTCACTTTTTTTATGCCTCATGGTACACAACAGCACTGAAATAAGTGCAACAATTGACACCACTGATTAAGTACTATTTAGCTCACTCAAGACCATGTATAAACTGTTATCTTTTATATTGAAATACTATCTTATACAATTAAATACCATTTTAGAGCAAAGAAAGAGGCAAAAAGTTTCTTGTGAGACAAGTTGAACAATAATCTGGTGGCATTTGGGAAAATGCTGAGTAAGTAGAGACTAGGTAAAAATAAGAAATTCAATGCAAAAATGATTCATATAATTACACATTTCTTTGAAAGAGTTTTGTGTTTCAATTTAGAAATGGCACAAAACATTATTACTGACAAGAATAAAGGGGCATGACTGTTCCCGGTACTGGGTACTGCCAGTCAAGCGACCAATTACAGCTGTGGGTAGTTATAATAGCCCATTTATACACACAGTCAACAGGAAAGGAACACACAGGGGAAAAAAAGCTATGGGGAGATTATCCTATGAGCAAAGACGGTGAACTTTTTTTTTGGGGGGGGTATTTGTAGAAACCACCCTTTCATGCTGCACATTGGAAATAAAAAGGTAGAGTTTTTACATTCATGAAAATGGGATCTCCACCAACCTTGATTGAAAATGCTGATGAGGATTTTGGGTGAGATAAAACTCCCTCTCCCCTTCCCCCCTCCCCACCCCCCCACTCCAGAAATTAACCTGTTATTTAAGTTTAATGACTTTCACCACAGTTGGAAGGGCCATCCTACTCTACTAGCATTTTGTTTGGACAGAACTATCAAAAGCAACTCAGAACTGGAATCCAGACTTCAATAGGTTACAGCCTTTCAGTAGGTTGACTTGTCAGGTATATTGAACCCGGGAACAATTTCTTTGAAATTTCACTCAGAATCTGTTTTGTGCTTTAAAGATTTTAAGGACAATATGATTTAATATAGGGCGTAACACTATAAAAAATCATTTACAAACTTTCTAAAACAAAATGAAGTTACAAAGGATATCTGTTAACTATTAAGTGATGGTTGTTTTTGAAAGATTTTCGAGTATAGTTTATAACAATTCATATTTATTAAATATAATATAGACATTCAAACAAGGCCAGTTTTCCTTCTGCATCCCAATTTATCCCAATTTATCTTAGAAGATCAATTACCATTCAAGTCTATCCAAATCACAGAGGACAGTAGAACTAACTTTAGGATTAGAGCCAAAATATCATTAATTTCACTTGGACACTTTTTCACATAAGGAGAAATTCACCTAGAACATCTGTGGTGCATTAGCTTTCTGCTGGCACTCTGTGCATCAATGATTTTCACCCCTAGAGTATGTGGCAGATTGAGTAATTTATACAGAAACGTGTTTGTGGCAGTGTTGGTTGTACCACTTCACAGTGAGCTGCCAGATGCATTGTGGCTCAAGAAGACATCATGCCTTCTAGAGCTCAAAGGGAATGTAGGGGGTGGTGCCTCATGTTTCCCCTGAATGTCAGCCTCTGAGGGTGCTGAGACAACTGGTGCCTCCCCATACTGTGGAGGAGGGACACAATCTAAAGGAGAGGTCATGTGTCTTCACCCGGCCAACCCACCCCCCCCGCATCCAGCCCATGCCACTGCAATCTCTCGCTGCATGTTGCCTGCAGGGGGGGGGAGCTCTGTCCTCCTGCTGTGCCTGCCCCCCTGCACGTTTTGCCATTCTCCCTAGTGGGAGGGAGCCGCTTCTAACATTGGCCCCTCCTGGTCACTGCTCTGCAGCCCAGCAGCTGCCTGAGAAAGCCTGGCTTGTGAGGTGGCTTCTGCTCCCTGCCCAGGCTCAGCTGCTGGGGACTCCTGCTGAGCAAGCCGGAAATGTGCCAGGAGGGGCTCCAGCTTGCTCGCCCCCTAGCACCCAAGCCGGGGAAGGGAGCAGAAGCCACCTCCGTAGCCATGGTCTCTCAGGCAGCCACCAGCCTGTCATGCTGCAGAGCAGCATCCCAGTGGCTGGACGGGGCTGGTCTCACCGCTTCCACTCCACGGCATCTGGGAAAGTCCCCTCTGACACATCGCCCTGCCCCACCCCACCTCTTCCTACTCCTGTCCCTCCCCGCCTCTTCCCGCCCTGTTCCACCCCCTCCTCCCAGCACCTCCTGCACGCCGCTAAACAGCTGATCGTGGCGGGCAGGAGGAGGGCCCCACTGGTGGGTGCTGTACACTCACTATTTTTTTTCCCATGTGGCCTCCAGCCCTGGAGCAGCCACGGAGTCGGCGCCTATGATATTGCATATGTGGCCCAGACATATGCTTCTGCACAAGGTCCAGGTACCATCTGTCCCTACACATTTATCTTTGGATTTAAAACAGAGCATTGAAACATTTGTTTCACCATTTTTGTGCTACTTTGAGTGTCAATGGCTTTGGGGCTGAATTTTTAAAACATAGAAGCTGAAGTCTACACGTGAAAGATTCATAGGCACTTACTCACTTGCTCAGTTAATCAATCTGCCTTGACAAATGTGGGCACATATCTTTAAAAAAAATGTGGCTCCTGGTGAATAATTTTCCTTGTTTATCTCCTCGCACCAGAGAACACTGGCCCCTTCAGTAAAGAGAGAAGGAGAAAGGTTTTGAGGTGGGATTTTCAAGGGTGCCTAAGTGGCATAGAAACACAAATCCCATTAACTTTTTGTGAGTCTTTGGCCTTAAATCGTTTAGGCACTTTTGAAAATCCCACTCTTAAGCTTTTACAATAGGAGGAGTAAAATTTACTATGCTTATGTGATTTGCAGTGTATATCAGAGGGCAAGACTAAACTCTATAAATGCCAAAAATATATTCCTTTCACCTACAGAGAATTACATATTTATCAATAGGCAAATATTTCTGGTTTCCCCCCCCCACACACCTATCCACCCTACTTTGGCAAATATCACATGAGCTGTATTGTGCATACAGTGTCTCAAACTGGGCATCTGTCCCTATTATTCTAGTATCTGAGTGCCTCACAATCTTTAATGTGATTAATTTCATAACACCCTTGTCATGTAGGGGAGTGCTAATATTCCTTTTTACACATGGAGAGCTGAGGCACAGAGAGCCTAAGGGCCATGTTTTCAAAGGTATTGAGGTACCTATAGATACAATTAAGTGCTTTATGAGATTTTCAAAAGCACTTTAGCTAACAATGGGAGTTAGATACCTCACCTGAATAGGCACCCTTGAAAATGCTACTAGGCACATATGTACATCTAAATGTCTTTGGAAATCTGGTCCTGAGTGAATTCCTTAAGGTCCTACAGGGAATCTGTGGCAGAACAGTCACTTGAACCCAAGTCTCCAAGTTCTAGGATAGTGTCCTAACCACGGGACCTTCTTTTGACACTACATGTAATTATGAGAAGTGCCAGGGGCCAGAGCTACACTGTAAGAAGAGCCACAGTTAAAAAAAAAACAGAACACTTCCACAGGCCATCCCCGTACAGAAATGTCACTCTGGGAAATGGTGCAAAAGGTTTCAGAGAGAATTCAGGGCCTAAAACAATGAAAGAAAAGAGAAAAATACATCCTAGAATAAAGAAGGAAAAAAAAGGACAAAAATCCCAAACAACCATCAACAATTTTTCTTTTGTTACAATATATGGATAACAAAATAAGGATGAACAAAGCATTATTTTTAGCAAGCCAGCCAGTTCATTTTTTGGTAAATATATTTCTAAACCTACTTCCCACTGAATCTGTCTATTTTTCTACATGTGTATAACTAAAGGATGTGGAATGTGTAGATGAAAAAAAAACCCTAGGGCAACGAACATTTTCAGGAATTAGCAATTGTGAGATGCCGAGAAGCCTTGTAAATGGCTTGCACAGCAGTAGACCTCAGTAGCCAGCTGGCATCACCAGTGCACCTTCAGTGCGGAATTTCATTTAACATGATCCTTTTGGCAGCTTACTCGTTTCCCTTTTAAATGCACAGAATGGTTTGGAAAATAAACCATGTGACTAAGAGGAATACAAATCTCATTTAAAACCTTTCAGGCACAAAACAAAAGGCCCAGAAGGTGAAGTAGAAGGCAGCTTTCCATGCTTCACTGCCTCACACCTGGCTATAAAAGTAATCAAACAGACGAGCAGACTCCAAAAAAAAAATAAAAAATGATACAACAGGGACTTCCAAATGTCTGCTAAGTCTGTAGAGATCAAGGACAAATGTCTTGTTCTGGAATGAAAGGACTGGATCCTGAAAATGTAAATGTTCAAATGCCTAATTTTCACAGGACACCGGCTGTTTCTTTCTAAGTGTTCCATTTTTTTTTGCTGTATTTAATGAATGAAAATATTCAACACTTATTTCAGGCAACTATTGTGGGGTATTAGTTCTTTAAACAGAATAGCTGATAAACTGTTGCTTTGCCTAGTTAGCGAACCTCATATTTCACTGATGCACAACCTTTCCAGCACAGGCATTTTGGAAACTTGCCAGAATCCTGAGCAATAGGCTCAATTGAGTTGTACAAAACTGTGTTTTTTTTCTTGCCCTCTTCTGTGCTTCTAATACATTCCTACTTTCATGACATTTTCTTTCACTCTCCCTTTGTTCTCTCTTCCCCCTTTCATAAGTCTCTTTTTCCTGGTTCACTTTTCCCATCTCTTTTATCTAGATTTTTAATGATTTAATTCATATTTAATTAATGAGGAGTTACAAAGTGGTGGAATGATTTTAAAGGAGAAAAGAGTTGTAATGAACAAAGTTTCTTCTTCCAGGGCACATGGTTTCTACAGGAAAATATAATGTAATAATCAGAAAGCAAATATGACCCCCCCACACACACATACACACAACTTAAGGTTCACCCAAGTTCCCCAAAATGGAGTTTACCAATCCCAAAGGTAGCCAGCCACTCTCATATCCATCCCTGACTGTCTGGGCAAGGTGAGGGTAAAACTAAGGGTTAACCCCTTGATCATCAGGAACTAGGTAGTGACACACAGTTACAAGTCCTTATTGAACACCACATTATACAATTCTAAAATCAGAATGGAAATCTAGACACATATTCAGAGGTAACATAAAAAAAATGATGTCGTTTATTATTATTCTCTGTGGATTATTTGTGTTGCGGTAGCACCTACAAGCCCCAGTCAGGGTTCAGGGCCCTGTCGTGCTAGGGGCTGTATACATACATAACAAAAAGGCAGTCTCTTCCCCCAAAAATGTAGGGACAGATTTTCAAAGATATTTAGGTGCCTAAAGAGTCAAATAGGCACCTAGTGGGATTTTCAGATTACCTTTGCAAATCTGGCCTTTACAGCCTAAGCATAAAATTAGAGACAATAGACGGATACAATAACTAATTAAGGGAACATAAGGCAGCAGTGAGACAATTATAATTAGTGTGATAAGCAGTAACCACAGCAAGATGCACATTGGTAAATCAGTGTGAGCATAAATTGGCATAATTTGCATATTGAGAGGTGGAACAAAGCACCTTTTTCCCCACACTCACACTTTGTTACACTTTCTTGCATGCCTTTGAATAATTACCAGGTTGCAGATTTGAGTGGACACAATGGGCCCGATTCTTAGGTCTGGCCAAAGTGCACTCGGTGCAAGACCTGTACGTAAAAGGTAAGTAGAGAATTTTGCCATTTGAGGTTTCCCCATGCCCGGAGACTCCTCAGCTTCAATAGCCCCCTAGCACCACTAGAACAGTGTACATAGGGGCCAAGGTTCTGGTCCAATGTTGCAATTACTGTCTCCGTACATAATTCTATTCAACCCACATTTCCAGAACTGTTACTGCTCTTTACAATGGCAGCAGGTGGAAAAAACAAAGATATGGGTTATATAAAACCACTCAATAGGCCAAATGCACCACGCAATTGCATGTGGTAGACCACAAGATTTTGTTTTGTTTCGTTTTGTTTTTGTATAAAATACATGAAATGATTATAACTTGTTAAAAAAAACAGATTATTCAGATTTGTAGTGTCCATATTGCTAGGCAAGTTAAAGTAAGGAAGGGAGGAGGTTTCTGATTGACAATGACAGTAAAAGCTGTCAATGTCTTCCTATACAAATGTAATGTTGTATATTTGTGAGAGGCTATTCTTCTTAACATAAGCTAGAAATAAATATAGTTTCCTGTCACTATATTGTGAGGACAGAACAGCTTCTAGAGATCAATGGAAGGGCTGTACATATTTCTGTTATGTGCAGTTCTACTTACACCTGACAGTTTCACATTCTAAATATCAAATAACAAGACAGGATAAAATTGTTATTTCTAAAATGTCTCCTTGCACTTATTGTTATTCTTTGCACTTTTTACATTGAAGTTCTTTCTGTATAGGGAATGCTACATGATGCTATTGTGAATAGAGTACATAGTTCTCCCCCTTCTCTCCGGGTGCTTGGCTGCTGTACATAAGCCAATCAAGTTGCGCTGTGATGGTCTGTGATTACAGCACAGACCTTAAAGTAAGTTATAGATTTGATTGCACAAAAGGGGCCATATTGCCTAACATGAAATTTGATCCTAATAATTTTAGAAACTTATCACTAGACTATTATGTAGCTAACACAGTTACCCAGCCATACACTGAATGCCAAAACCCAGCTGTCCCATGAACACCCAAAGCCTTTTTATTTTCCGGTGGGGAATCCTTTCAAATTTGTCTCTGCAAAAGATTAGAAAAATCATATTTAAGTGAGAGCAATTCCTTCATCTGATCTACAATAATGCATTCATTTTAGAAATATCTCCATTTTGTTTCTGAGTTCTCAGAAAAGCCTCTACAAGCTTTATCTTCTTTGAACTTATCCAGCTATTGAACAACTGATTAAATATGCCACTCTCTTTAAACTTTTCTTGACATGGAAGGATGGATTAAAATTTTGGATTAATAAACAGAAGACTAATTTGCTTTATGTAGTATTGTTGAATATTTAACTATTTAAACTGTTTAAACTATTGACTGCTAGGAGTGTAAGACTAGGCAAAGCCATCAAGTGGCTATTTAATTTATTTATAATCCTTCATTGAAAACCCTTCCCTCTTCCAGAACTGGTACACTGAAGAATTGTATGATTAAAGGATGTTTCAGACTTGAATATAATGTTAATATTGATAGATATAATTCAGATTGGCCATTGGAACTTTATGGAGTCTTATAGAAATGCCATTTTGGACGCATTCTTTATTTCTGTTTATGAGTTTCATTGGTTATTTAAAAAGAATCCTTGTAGTGATGTTATAACACTCCTGATGGAAATTCACTGCACTTGACTATCCACTAGTATAGAATGTAATACTCATTAAAGTCAACATTTTTATATGATTTCAACTACTTCACCAGAGCCCCAGAGAAGCAGTGTTGTGATGTGGTACAGTTTAATGCTGTATAATTTAAGTTGCCACTGGTTTAAAGATAAACTTAAAAAAACATTGTATGATTAATAGAGTTGAAAGGAAAGTACACAGTCAAATAACACTGGAATTAAAGATGCTGATAGTACAATATGTAAAAAGGCCTGCGTGTAGATCTGGGTGAACAATTTACAATGAATAATGTATTCAGTGCATTTAGACCTTTTGCTATTCGTGAATTATCCATGAACAGGTCATGATCTTTATGAATTTTTTTGTTATTCATCTTTGTTCATTTTTTTGTACAAATATTTTACAGCCAAGAATTGCTCACGAACTGTTTGGTGTAAGTATTGGTTATAAACTATTCATACAATGGAAAAATTCATCTCTATGCAGGGGGGACTATGCAAGGCAGTTGCATCACTTAAATCCTGCTTAACGACTATTATCAGAGCTTAAGTTGTATTAAAGTTGTGAGTAGTTCTTGTGCTGGCCCTCTACTTGGGGTCAATGTCAGACAGTATGAGTGGTCACCTAAAATTGCATTACATGGTTTCTGTTCACTGATTGGACAAGCTGACCTGGATTTCCTCAGGAAATCCTGAGTATAAATGGGGCTCTCGGACAGTATAAGGGAACATTTTGAGGAGATGCATAACAAAAGATAAGATTCCCCAGGCATTCCTAGGACACTTTATATCTTTTCCTGGTTGTCTTTTGCATAAGGAAAGAAAGTTTTTTTGTATTTATAGCTACATACAAAGGCCCAGATTAAAAAAAAAAAAAAAAAAGCTGATCAGAAAGTTATAAGCCTAACAGATACTGCAATCTATTTTCTCTTGTCCCATTCACAGCAAGTAAGTGCATGGGTGTATATATTAATTGACCTAGTTGCAAATGTTGTGGGAAGATTACTTGACTGAATTATTTAATTGTCTCTGTGGCAGGATTTGGTCAGGGGACTTCAGGAGCTACTGCTGGTCTCCCACCTTATGTATGGCAGTAGAGCACACACCAATATATATATATATATCTATCAAGCACATCGATTGAATATATTGGTTTCCATTTTATGTTTATTTATCACCAATCGATCAGCCTGCTATTAATCATGTGTAGCGGACAAGTGCTTTTTGTCTCTGTCAACTGCCTGCGTGTTAGAGCTCTGGCCAGAGTTTTGGGGGACACTTTCTATAATAACTGTCCTACCTCAAACAGTTATATTCATCCAATCTATTTTTCTTAATATACAGTACTAGTTTTATTTTATCCCTGAAGTAATTATATACAGCACTGATTTGTTGTCACACACACACATGCTCATTTGGCCCTACTTGTAAAAAGGTGTAGTCAGATCACTGAAACAACTTGTGTTTTAGGAGACTGTGGAATACCTCCATGTTCCTGCTATGTCGGTAACATGAAGCAATGTCCTATTACTATATGCATATGTAATAAGGGCCGGGCCAGTTCTCATTGAAGTCAATGGCAGTCTGATCCCGGAGTGGATCAGGTTTTAAACTGGGTAATTAACAGAAAAGAAAGTAAAAAAGGGGTCTATGCCTTCCAAAAAACATATTTAGGCCCTTTGGAAAAAGGAAGGATACAGACCCAGTATAAGCACTGCTAAACTAATTTTGTTTTCCCCATATGATATTTCTGTCAGTGACAGACCACAGTGAACAATCCACAGAATTATCGGTCTAGTTTGCACAATTTGACCATGAAAAGCAGAATGTCAGGGACCAAGGAGGGCCTTTCTGGATAGGGAGGATGTGGTGAATGGCCTTGGGCAAGCATAGATGAGGATGTTAAGGGTTTGTTCCTGGAGAAGAGGATGGTTCATCTATGGATGAACCATGTCATTATTTTTCTTCTTCTGAGAGAAGAGGAGAAAGTCATAGATGTTGCTACCAAAGTGTCAGTTATCCCTCAGGATCAGGAGGAGTACCAGGGTCATCCTATGGACTGGCATAAGGCAAGATGTACTATTATAGTAAAGGAGGAGGAGATCACTGGACTATGACAACATCTTACTTCAAAGATGTTAGAAAAGGAATTACATACAATCAAGGTGACAGACGAAGAAGTTGTTACACCTAATGTTAGTGGAATAAGAGCTTCAAGGATTAGTGAGGCTGCTGGGATGAATACAGTGCTCTATACTGCAGTCTCTACTGTCTTTGTGGGACAGTAATCTACTGGACTTGGTAAAGAGCAGTAAGAGTGAAAATCATAGGAGTGAGATTATTTTTCCACTCTCTCCAGTTATCAAGATATGTAACTAGCTTAGCAGGTGATTCTGCATAGATTTGAACCCAACTGGGTGGGTAGAAAATATTGTTTTAATAGTTTAACTTTAGTGTAATCTTGGATTTTATGGTAATGTGTTCAAGTAGCTGTCTTTATGTAGGAAACCAGTGGATTTTGACTTTTTTAGTTTTTAGAAGTTTTCCACTGTGAGTGCTCTCCAATATCAAAAGGATAAAGCAGTACTGAAATACATTCAGTCTCAGGTTGCAACTTTCAGAAGTGCCAAAAGCTGGCCCAGCTCTGTTCCCACTGATTTTTTCTGGGAACAAAGTTGAACATGCAAACCTTGAGCCCTTTGAAAATTCCATCATAAAACTACTTTCAACTCATCTGGTTTTATTTTGCCCTCATTTGTATCCCTGTAATCAAATAGATTTTCACCGGTGAAAGTGAATACAGAATTTCACTGAGCTTGAGCTGATTGAAAATGATTACTTCATTCTGCTTCTCTCCCTACACAATATCTTGTCCACCTACTCACTTGTCTATTTAAAGAGACACAATGATCTTACAATTTGCATTTCTCTCCAAAAAAGTTTAACCTACTATTGTTATGAGTAAAACCTAAGATTACTATAACTGAAAATGAGATTAGGGTATATATACTCTTTCTCTCTCTCTCTCTCTCTCTCGAGAGAGAGTATATATATACTTTTAGTTCAGGTTGTCTGCCTAGTACATTTGACAGCACTTTGTGAATAGTCAATTTCACTTTCTCCTGTACAGCCTGTTTCAAACCTGTTGTTTATATATATTTTTGCACAGCAACAGAGAAGCAGAATATTTTTAAAATAAGAAAGTGATTATAGATCCACAGAAAGCAACAAGCAGACTTAGGGCAAGCATAATATCTAGAATTATTTCTAATTTATTTTGATTTAGACTAAATTTTAAGAAGTTAGTGTTTCTATACACAAGGCAGGACCTCGTTTATGCTCTAAAAGCCTAATCCTGTATTTTAATGATCAGAGATGAATTCTATGGAGCTGGGGCAGCCAGAAATGAGAGTGGCAGAGTTCAGGGACCAGAACAAGGCTGAAGCCAGGATCTGTGAACAGATCCGGGTCAAATACAGGAATGGGGGACAAGGCCAGAAGTCAGATGGCGAGGTATGTAACAGCAACAAGCCAAAATCCATCATATTGCACAAACATCATTGTCTCTCTTTCTGGCTTAAATAGTGTACCTAGCCCAATCAGGCACTATACAGCTCACCCATTCAGGTCCTTGTGGGCAGTACTTTGAGTGGAGTCTAAGGCATTAGGGATCCCTATTCTCTAGTCACTAATAGAGTTGTCAAGTGGTGTTGCAGCAGCAGCTGGTGGGCCTGGGCTCAGGAGCTGTGGATCTTCATAATACCTGAATCCCCCCCATAAATATATGCATTAATATTAGAGGGAAATACAATTTGGAATTTCCATCTTTCAGGATATTGCATTTGTTTTTACGTGAAATTAGATAAGTTAACATTTTTCATGCAACAAAAATTCAGAAAAATATTCAATTTGGAAATGCTGAAAATTTCGTATTGACATTTTTGATCAAAATGAAACACTTGGACATTCGTGAAACTGAAATGTTTAATTTTGTTTGTTGAATTGACCTGAAAGGTTCCCTTTCAAGTAAGATCAACATTAAACTGTATTTATCTTGCCTTACGGGAGTTGTTATTTGGGCCTCCATTGTCTCCTATGGGGCCGGCTCTCTGGAGGACAATATTTCCTACAGTGCAATCTGCTCAGCTGACTGATCATTGTCATCCATGCAGCTCAGTCAGCTGCGTCTGCTGCCCTGTATTGTGGAGATGCAGTCCTCCAAGGAATTCAGCCCACAGGAGACAATGGGGCCATAAAGCAATGTGTTCGGGAAGTATAGTTCAGAGTTGTTGTTTAATTGATTCAGAACAAAACATTTTAGGTCAATTCATTACAATGAAACGTTCTGATTTGTGTTGAACTGACCTAAAACAAAATATTTTAATTTGATTTTCCCCCAAGGTAAAATTAAAATATTTTGGCAAATTTAAATTTTTTCCATACAAAGTTTTGATTTTGTGGAAACTCCATTTTTCTGTTAGAAAAACATTCCATGGGAAATCCCCAACCATTTCTAGTTAGTGTGCCGGCTTATGAAAGGGCTTTGGAAGTGGGGGTTGGGGGGAGTTCATGCAAACAATTACACCACATCAGTCAGAAAATGGAAGTGTGATGAGATGTTTCCTTCCCCCTCTTTTTTGTTGAATTTTCACTTTGATAAAAAAAATTAAGCCCACTTCTTCCAGCTTCTGGTATGTAGGCAGTCTGGCCTAGTTGTCAGAGCAAAGACACCAGGTCTACTGAGCAGAGCAGGCCCCCAGGTTGGGGAAAGAAGCCAACAGTCAGGACCAGAGTCAGCTGCCAATTTCCAGAGCTAAGGGGTCAAGCCCGAGTCAGAACCAGGATTCAAAGCTGAGGTCAGATACCAAATGCCAGTGTCAAGCCATAGTCAGGGTCAGACGTTCAAGGCCAGAGCTGGGACTGGTAATTGCTGATTGGAGATGAGGTGTAAGGGCATGAACTGTAGGAGAAACAAGGATCAAGCACAGAGCAGGAGCACAGTGGGAACAGGAGCAAAGGCGGGGGGGAGGCAGGAATGGAACAGGAAAAGAGTTGGGTGCAAGAACAAGCAGGAT